>NC_056522.1:348472801-348498490 GCF_019175285.1 Sceloporus undulatus | reverse complement strand
TCCTTCCTGAAAGAAAGATTACAAGAAATCATCTTTTTGCCTTTCACTCAACATTTTCTGCTCAATTGGCATATGTAGCAGTAACATGTACAAAAAGTTGTGTGGCTATCCAAATTAAACTTTTCTTATGGCGGCATGCTCATATATCTACTTCAACCAGCATTTGTTTTAATTTGTGGTCATTTTAACTTTCCCAGTTAGCTTGCTTGACTGATGTCTAATGTTATAAATTAAAATTGTTTAAAAAACGTGTTACTTGCACAATGGAAATTTTAATAGGAAGTAAACCAATACAGGAAGAAGCAGTCTTACCAGTATCGCTACAACAGTTTCATGGGGCCATCCAAGAGATCCTTTGAGGTGAGTAAAATCATTGATTTGGCCTTGATGTGGCAGCCAGTGAAGCCTCTTCAAGCAGGACTCAAAGGAAACACATGGATTTAGAAACTGCTGGTTTGCATAGAAAAAACTTGGAGAGAGATCAAGCATCTTTTGTGACTGACATATTTCGACTGTGAAGTGAGAAATAAAGATACTGTCTTTTGATTTTCCCCTTATTTTCTCCTCAGCGAGGACAACAGATGGAAAAACCAAGACAGTGAAGCAACCGATGGGAAAATGATAATAACAAAAATACAAAAACACCATCTTTGTTTCAGGGGTTTTATGTGTTAGGGGATCACAGTTAACTAAGCCTTAACACGAATACCTAAAACGTTAAGAAACCTAAAAAAAATCTCAGGTTTCAATTCCATGACCTTATCAACATTTTCAAAAGACACAGCCATGTTTAGTCTGGAAAATAGTACATCTGTAGTACCTTTGAGATAAATGAAAGCAGAGAAGTTGGTCGCCTGATCTTTCTAGGTTGATTTACTTCCATAGACCTAGACTCTGAGGACGTAGGCTCAAGTCTATTGAATACTGCATGCCAACTCAAACTTCCTCTTTCCGTTATCTCAAAGGTATATTTATATTTAAATATTATTATTTTTTTTTTTTTTTTTTTTTTTTTTTTTTTTTTTTTTTTTTTTTTTTTTTTTTTTTTTTTTTTTTTTTTTTTTTTTTTTTTTTTTTTTTTTTTTTTTTTTTTTTTTTTTTTTTTTTTTTTTTTTTTTTTTTTTTTTTTTTTTTTTTTTTTTTTTTTTTTTTTTTTTTTTTTTTTTTTTTTTTTTTTTTTTTTTTTTTTTTTTTTTTTTTTTTTTTTTTTTTTTTTTTTTTTTTTTTTTTTTTTTTTTTTTTTTTTTGTTTTTTTTTTTTTTTTTTTTTTTTTTTTTTTTTTTTTTTTTTTTTTTTTTTTTTTTTTTTTTTTTTTTTTTTTTTTTTTTTTTTTTTTTTTTTTTTTTTTTTTTTTTTTTTTTTTTTTTTTTTTTTTTTTTTTTTTTTTTTTTTTTTTTTTTTTTTTTTTTTTTTTTTTTTTTTTTTTTTTTTTTTTTTTTTTTTTTTTTTTTTTTTTTTTTTTTTTTTTCTTTTTTTTTTTTTTTTTTTTTTTTTTTTTTTTTTTTTTTTTTTTTTTTTTTTTTTTTTTTTTTTTTTTTTTTTTTTTTTTTTTTTTTTTTTTTTTTTCTTTTTTTTTTTTTTTTTTTTTTTTTCTTTCTTTTTTTTTTTTTTTTTTTTTTTTTTTTTTTTTTTTTTTTTTTTTTTTTTTTTTTTTTTTTTTTTTTTTTTTTTTTTTTTTTTTTTTTTTTTTTTTTTTTTTTTTTTTTTTTTTTTTTTTTTTTTTTTTTTTTTTTTTTTTTTTTTTTTTTGTTTTTTTTTTTTTTTTTTTTTTTTTTTTTTTTTTTTTTTTTTTTTTTTTTTTTTTTTTTTTTTTTTTTTTTTTTTTTTTTTTTTTTTTTTTTTTTTTTTTTTTTTTTTTTTTTTTTTTTTTTTTTTTTTTTTTTTTTTTTTTTTTTTTTCTTTTTTTTTTTTTTTTTTTTGTTTTTTTTTTTTTTTTTTTTTTTTTTTTTTTTTTTTTTTTTTTTTTTCTTTTTTTTTTTTTTTTTTTTTTTTTTTTTTTTTTTTTTTTTTTTTTTTTTTTTTTTTTTTTTTTTTTTTTTTTTATTTTTTTTTTTTTTTTTTTTTTTTTTTTTTTTTTTTTTTTTTTTTTTTTTTTTTTTTTTTTTTTTTTTTTTTTTTTTTTTTTTTTTTTTTTTTTTTTTTTTTTTTTTTTTTTTTTTTTTTTTTTTTTTTTTCTTTTTTTTTTTTTTTTTTTTTTTTTTTTTTTTTTTTTTTTTTTTTTTTTTTTTTTTTTTTTTTTTTTTTTTTTTTTTTTGGGTATGAATTCAAAGGTATAGCCCTACTAGTCTGGAGAATCAGATCTCTCTGTATTATCAAACATTGCACAGGTGAGTCTCCATTATCCAAAATTCTTGGGACTGGAAGTATTTTGGATTTCAGAATTTTCTGGATTTGGATAATTACATATCAAAATAAGATATCTTGGAGAGAGGAACCAAGTCTAAACCCAAATACACTTATG
The DNA here is from genome assembly GCF_019175285.1 of Sceloporus undulatus. NCBI lineage: Eukaryota > Metazoa > Chordata > Lepidosauria > Squamata > Phrynosomatidae > Sceloporus > Sceloporus undulatus. The sequence continues at coordinate 348,496,029 of NC_056522.1, read as the reverse complement.
TTTCATCTATTTATTCATTTATACATTTTACACATAAAAGTAATTTTATACACATATTGTAATAATGTTGTTTGTGAAAAAAAAGTTTGTATTGTTGGAACATCAGAAACAAAGTTGTCACTATCTCAGCCACCCACATGGACAATTTTGGTTTTTTGAGTTTGGGATATTGGATTTCTGGATGGGGAATACTCAACTTGTAGTCTAATACAGGAGTGTAAATCATGTGCTTTTCCAGATGTTGCTGCATTGTGAGTTCCAGCTTCCTCATCAGATAATTGGGGTTGAGCTGCTAGGAGTTGAAATCCTATGACATTTTGAGGGACACGTGATATGCAACTGTTTTTTTTAAAGAGAGTAAAAACATTACACAATTATATTAGTTTCATACCACTATAGTTGTTAGGGTCTAGGCCACTTTGAATCCCAATTTTTGAAAAAAAAATGCAGGTTTAAATAAATATGAATAATAATCCATAATAAGGAATCCAAATGCACAGTCAGCCACCTTACAGAGAGTTAGCTGCAGCAGAGCATAGTGACAAGGGAAGGCCATTATTGGTGTGTTTTGAATGCTGCTGAACATTCAGGGAGGGCCCTGGAGAATATGGTAGAGGTTGACCCTAGGTAGCAGCAGCTTATGGCGGTATATAGATAATCAACCAACTTTTTCTTACTGTTTCAGTTCAAATGTATACAGCATTCCTGGCAAGACTAAGTTCCACCTGCAGGCTTGAGGGATCTCAGAGTATGGCTTTTATGCTGGATCAAGGGTGGTTTATCAGAAATGAGAGAAAGCCCAATCTTTGAACACGACATTCTTCTCCCCAACAATACTTCCACAAAGTAAGTTGCTCATGTTCTATAGCTATGCGGTAGCATCAAAACATGCCCTGTCAACTATACCAGTATAAGGGCATATAGCAGTGGTTCCCAACTGTGGGTCGGGACCCCTTTTGGGGGTCAAATGATCTTTCATGGGGTCACCTGAGAGCATTGGAAAACACCTATTTAATTACAGTTAATGAAGCAGCAGTGAAAATAATTTCATGGGTTGGGTCCTACAACATGAGGAACTGTATAAAGGGTCACAGCATTAGGAAGATTGGGAACCACTGGCATATAGACTGGCAGAACAAAAAAGTCTAGGGGAATAAAGGAGCAATGATCATAAAATAGCAATGGTTTTATTGGAAGCAAACTAGAAGAGTTGGATAAAAAAAGGGATGGATAGTAAAATAAAGTCAATCCTGCAGACCGACAAAAATGCTGTGGTCTGTGTGGAGAGCCCAAAATAAAAATCAAAAGCTTATGGAAATGAGTAAAAGAGCTGATGTAACCATATGTACTAGGTTAAGGAACCATAAATCCCAACCAATAAATCGAGTATATGGAGATGTCATACATGTAAATACAAACAAATACAAATGGAGTTTTCACAACCTCCAAGGAAACAGATGGGAGGGATAACATAGCAAGCTCATTACAAGTGATGAATTGATAAAAAGACCAAACGTGTTTCAACAGAAAGTCTTTGTCAGTGGTCAGGATTGGTGTTGTTCAACATGGAAGATATAGCATATATGCGGAAACATCCGATGAGAGCAAGTAGTTAGTTGGACAGTAACCTGGATGTCTCACAGATGAATAAGGGCTATAGAGACATTCAAAGCTATGAGTCAGAAGCATTTATGAGAATGACAGAAATAAAATGTCACATTGCCCTCTTCTATATTCACAAGATGATCTGGAGCATTTATTGGGGGGGGGGAGATAGGCATGGCAGCTCTGCTTTATTGAAATCGAAGAAGCAATAACAGAAGCTGAATATTTCTTTTTGTCAAAGGAATTTTTCCTAGTTATTACTTGCAATGTTGTAAACTGTAATATGTCAGGTTCACTTTCCATTTATCTCAAGTTTGAGGCCTAACTTGCTCTTGTGGTGTTTCTTTCATGTGCTAAGCCTTTTCACATTTATTTTCAGCTCATCAAAAGATGCAATCAAATGGCTTTGTCTGGTTTTATGTCTCTTTTCATACAACAAGTAAAGGGACCTTGAAATACAAAAGCACTTGCCTCCGTCTTTGTATTTTTTCTTTTCTTTTCACCATATATTATTTGCATGAACTTTGTTGCAGCACGTTTACCCATGTCTATTTCTATAAAATCCTTTTTAATATTTTCTCTTTTCTCTTATTTAATTTTTCCCAATGAAGCTGGACTTATGAAAAGTTATCTCTGCTGTCTTTCAGAATGATGCTGTCATACCCTGGCAGAGGTTAATTTGACTGATATTTAGCCTGCTAAGCATTTATTTATTTATTTATTTTTTATTATTTTTTTATTATTATATCCCACTTTCTCCAAACATGGGATCCAAGGTGGTGTACATTTAAAGCACACTACCAATTTTAATTCAATAATAATACTATTATGATTTCATGCAAAAGTTAAACACAATAAAAATATTTTCTGTTTTAAAAAGCACAAGTTAAAAACGTATTAAAAAGGTTTACAATGACATTAAAAGATGCTTAAAACATAAAAACTAAAAACACAACACCTCCCCCCCCCCAATTAAAAGCTTTATCTGCTTCACAAATAAAATGGTCTTCACCTGCTGGCAGAAAGACTTCGCAGCGAGCCAACTGACACCTCAAGGAGGGTTCCTAACTTGGGAGCAGCCACTGAGAAGGCTCTCCCTCATGTCCTCACCCAGCCATTGCTGGGATGGTACTAGGACTGGAGAAAGCCCCCCTTTGCAATCTGAGCAAGGGCGGCCATATGGGAGTCAGGTATTTTTTTTTATAGTCCAGGACAGGCCTATCTGTATGGCTTTAATGTCAAGATTCATCGGAAGCCAATAAAGTTGTTTTGCCCAGTCAGTAATTTGACCATAAAATTTTGGACCTGCTGGAGCTTCCAAATAGTTTCTAAAAGTAGCTACATGTAGAGGGCATTACAGTAATCAAAATGATAGATAATCAGGCAGTTTGGATCATATCAGATGAATAGGCACAGCTAGTGCATCACTTTTAGCTGTGCAAACACAGTCTTGGCCACCACTGAAACTTGGGAACCCAGGCTCAGATCTGAGTGCAGGGGCATGCCTTAAAAAGCCCAGGCAAGCTAGACCACAGAAAGCCACTGGGTGACTTTGGGTGAGTCATGCCATCACAGCCTCAGAAAAGGCAATAGCAAATTCCCTCTGAATAAATCTTGCCAAAAAAAACCAACAAAAAAAACCCTCTATGCTTAGGCAGTATGAAGTGGTATAAATGAAGCTTGTTTGTTGTTTGTTTAGACTCCTGCATTCAATGGTGACCCTGTGTTTAATTGTTCAACTTGACCCCATACAGGCAGGCCAAAATAAAGCTGCTTTGGGACACTTGGAAGTATGCTTTTAAATGATGCATGTGTCTAAGAATCTGGAAGCCCGCCAAAGCCACGATCGTCCTAAGGACTGGAGCGCAGCATTGGTGCAACTTCTGGACTCTTAGGATGCCATGTATCATTTAAACAGCATATCTCCAAAGTGGCCCGAAAGCAGCTTTATTTGGCCTGTCTATATGGGGCTTAGTACTGAAGCAATAAAACCATCCAGAACATCTGATTTCAAATGTACATTCTTGCCCCATTAGTTCATTTGCAACTGAATCATCTCAAGAGTCTCACACCTGGCCTGAAAAGGTGACAAATTTCTCAGCTTGTAAAATAAAATGTAAAGGGGCTGAGAAAACAAAATCCATAATTTAGTGAACCAGAATGAACTATCTTCCATTCCTACCACCCAACAAGGACTGGAACCATTGACCCTAAGTCCCATCCCGAGAGGGAGCACAGAATGTATCATGGTCGTGTATCAAAATCAACTGAAAGTTCTGGCAGATCATACAGAGACACACTCCCCCTGTTCAGTTTTCTTGTGGGTCATCTACCAAAGCTATCTCTGTCTGATAACTAGATCTGAACCCACATTGAAATGGATCTACATAATGCAGAAACCATCCAGAACTGTCTGGAGACACAATAGTGACAATTAAAGATTTATTCATTGCCACATGGAATTAGCTTTCCAATGGACACTAGCCCACATTTGATCAGATTTGCTCTGAGTTTTCCACCAGCAATGCTCAAGTTTCTCACATCGGTAAGCAGTATAGAAATGTACTTGCTTGCTATTCTCTCCCATTCCTTTCATTGTTACCAGCTCCCTAGTGACCACAGGGACTGCTGGTTTTATTCCATGGGAGACAATGCTTAAGTGATCATGTCCTCCAGTGTTTCACCCAGAACAGTTTTTTAAAATTATGAATGGAAATTCCTATCAAAGCAATCATTCAGTAGCTGGGGGGATATCTCTAGACTGCAGAGATTCATTCCTGGGAGTCAAATGAAGACGAAACTACTGTTTGAAACTTAAATGTTACTGTAATCCCTTTCGCCTCTCCCATCTAAAAGGTACTCCATAGACTTTTAATTGGTCGTAAGGAAATGGTAGTCTCGTCTCGCCCTCAGCGATTTTGGTGATATGTCTCTGAAAATTTGAATCTTCTTCCCCTCAATTACCAATTCCTTCTCATAACTATTTTGAATAATTAAATCCTGAGTTTGCTACATACACAACGAATGATACATCACTCAGAGCCTTTGTTTTAGGTATTTTATAGATAGACGGTACATAGAGTCAGTTTCCCACGGGAAGGTTGTGATTCTTGTATAAAAATCTGCCAATATTGGGTTAGAAGTTTGTATAAGTCCTCGTTTTCAGTCTCCGGAATGCCTTTTAATTTCAGGGAGCATTCTCTGGTTTTATTTTCTAGTTTCAAAATAGCGATTTTATCTTCTTCTCTTTCTTCCAAAAGATTTCTATTTTGGCTTCCGTTTGTTTTGTTCAATATCTAATTTCCCAAGTTTCCAGTTATTCTTCCCATGTTTTTAACTTTCGTTTCCAGTGTTTGATTATCATTCTAAATTCCATTCTGATTTCACCTTTTATCTCCTCCTTCATTTCATTTTTAATCTTTTCATTATCGTCTCTAATATCTTCCCTTATTTTTTTTGTTAATAATGTTGATGTTGTTATATTGATAACTCTGTGTGTGTGTGTGTGTGTGGGTGTGTGTGTGTGTGTGTGTGGTGGAATTGAGTAAGGATACAGCAAAGATAATGGAAATTAAATCAAATGGGAAAACAGAAATTTGACCTTTTGAATAGAAATTGTTATATGATGATGGTTAGGCGAATTAATGATTACCCTATGAAAGAGATTTTATTTTCTTTTACAAAATAATTCTGTTCTTATCTATAGGAGACATGTGGGAAATAGTTAAGGTATGGATCGATAGTGAATGAATGGGATAATAAGATAATGAGAGCACCTGGATTATAGAACAAAGGTGGTGGAAATCCTTATTCTTGTATATTTTTGTACTTTTTTTCTGTATTTTTCTGTTTAGGTTTGTATATGTGCTACTAAGAGGTAGAAAAAATCACTAATCAATCGTGAACTGGAAAAAATAAAAAAGGAGACCAAGATAGAGTAGAAGAGATTGGATTTAAGTACGACAATTATTTGATAATATGTACAAGGTAACATTGATAAACAACACTGGAAACAAACATGGAAACTGGAAAACTGGGAAGACCAAAGAAAAGTCCAGTTCGAATGAACTTTTTTCCAGCTTAAATAGATACTTAATGCTTTTGTATGCTTTTGTATGTCTTTTTATTTATGTTATTTGTTATGTTCTGATGATGATGGTTAAATCAATAAAAAATTACTATTAAAAAAAGAAATAATAAAACACAACACAAAAAACAAGGGAAGAAATACCAAAATCAAGAAAAGAAGAAGAAGAAGAAGAAGAAATAAATGGAACATATCCATATGGAGACAAAGTTTTGAACCAAACCTGCAGTTTAATGAAATCTGACATTCTTTTATAACAGAACCTGCTTGGACACTACATTAATCTAAAGATAAAGATATAATTGCTGAAACTGAAGGAAGCAACAATCAAAACGGATTATTTTGTTGCAACCCTCAATGGCTTAACTTGTCATCAATGCGGAGACATTCTTTCTTCTCATCACTGTGCAAATACAAGTTTCTTACCATATCTTATATTACTTGATAAAATTCACTGTATTCATTCACAGTTCCACTGACAAATTTACCAAGAAAATGACTCTATATCAGAGCCAATGTCTATGGAGTCCTTCTTTTCCCTGAGTGTGACACTTTAATGGTGTGAGAAACATTGGAAAACTTGTAATCTTCCTCCTAGGACTGTAACTTACTTATCTCACACACAAGAATATGTTATTTTCCCAAAGGTACTGTCCCTCCTGGGGGAGATTATGACGGGTATTACACATTTGTTCCTAACTTTTCACTTTCCATTGTTGTTGTTGTTGTTGTGTTGTTGTGTGCTTGTGATGATTTCATTTTGCCTAAAAATGGTTTCAGACAAAAGACAATAATCTCACAATTAAATATGTGTAGAACACCTTATATTTTTGTGCAAAACTGTATCTTTTTCCTCAGATGAATTTTTGCACAGACAACATTTTCACAAAAATGTAAAAATGTAAAAAAAAAAAATCATCAAAACAAATGTGCAAAAACTCTTGTAACATGCTGAACCATTTTAAGGTACCCATTTTATCAATTATGAAAAAAAAATGTGAATATATTTTACATCCCTACTTCCACTATCACTTTAGTTATATTAGAAGCTTTGGGGGAAAAGAGATGTCCACAGCATGGACATTTAGCCTGGAGAAAAGAAGGTTAAGAGGTGATATGATAGCCCTGTTTAAATATTTGAAAGGATGTCATATTGAGGAGGGAGCAAGCTTGTTTCTGCTGCTCCAGAAACAGGACCGAACAATGGATGCAAGCTCCAGAAAAGAGATTCCACCTCAACATTAGGAGGAACTCCTGACAGTAAGGGCTGTTCGACAGTGGAATGCACTCCCTCGGAGGGTGATAGAGCTCCTCTTTGAGGTCTTAAACAGAGGCTGGATGGCCATCTGTCGGGATGCTTTGATTTGGATTTCCTGCATGGCAGGGGGTTGGACTGGATGGCCCAGTGGTCTCTTCCAACTCTGATTCTATGATTCTATGATCTCATGCTTTTGTAATGGGAACAACATCTCAAAGAGTAACTTCCAATTTGGCAAAACTGAACCAAACCAAAAGCACACATACACCTGCCTTATAAGCTGTTTCTGCATGACTTGTGGTCCATAGAGTTACTAAAACAGGCTAGGAACAACATACTGCAATAATTCCTACTGTACAACCTAACACTATAAAGGATCCTCAAGCATTTCCCTGAGTATAAAGTTAGACATAACGCATGAGGCATGACTAGAGTTGATTATGCCATATAATTATAACTAGGATTAATGTTCATCCATTAGATAGTCAAGGTGAAAAAAAAACAATTTTAAGAGCCCTGAATATGCTTTTTGAATACCCCCAACTTTTTTCTTTCCCCCTCTCTTTTTCTGCATTTGTGCCCATTCACTGCTGCTTCCCTGCCCTCTTCAAATTGCTACTATTGTAGTAGTATTCTTTTCCATCCCTCCCCATATTTTTAGAAACCTCATAGACTTAGTATGGTGTAGTGGTTGAACACTGGAGTAAGACTTTTGGGGACCAAGGTTTGAATCCCCTTCAGCCATGAGACCCACAGGCTGACCTTCTCCAGGTCACATTCTCTCTGCCTCAGAGGAAGACGGTAACAAACCTCCTCTTAATAATCTTGCCAAGAAACCCCATGACCACCAACAACCTGAAAACACAGTAACAGGACTTCACAGAGGGATCCTATACCAGCTAATATTGCGTATGCATCACTGTCATGATGTCCCATAGCAAGTCAATTTCTGCAATGTGCTGAACTGTATGAAGATAGAAGAATCATATTTAAAGAGACGGCACATTGGGCTGGTTGTTTAAACAATTCCAGTGAATCAGGAAGGTGCAATGAAACCAATTTGGGACAATCTTTTCTGAACAAAAGAACACTTTCATCCTTTTTCTATATAAGCCTCAAGTAGTCTTTGATGCAGATGAAATTATTCCTGCTCCCACCTTCACCTCTGTCCTAATTAGAACAATCAGGCACCATTGGGAATAATTAAACCAGTACTTCCCAGGCTATCTGATATGTGATTTGGAGATGCATGTCAGGGACTGGAAGCATATTTGTGCCCGTCTGTTTCTTTCTTTCCTTAGAAAATTACCACAAACTAGCAGTGAATGGCTCACATATCAGTACCAATCTTTCAGTAGCATTGATTTAAACAATGACCACATACTATATGGTCATCAGATCTGAACCTAAGTAGCTTTTAACAAAATTACAAACAGACCACTTCAGTCTGTGTTTTGTTCAGATTGTATTTTTCCCCAAGATAAACCATACACAGCATAAACAGGAAACCTTTGGCAGAATCACTAAAAAAAATCAAAGACATACACATTGCTGCATTCATTTAACAGTTATGTGTCTGTTCTTCTAAAGATTATCCCGGATACTGGAAGCTCAGTGTATTGAAACTCATGTTGTCCAACATGGTCAAGATAATCAAGAAGACTATGGTTTTGCCACTTTCTCAAATCCTTTTCTAGCTTTAATCTCAGTGCACTGCATAAAGTCAGATAATTAATACGTAGTAATAATCTCTAACAATTAATAATGGCTCCAGTCTTTTGATGTCTACACAGAACGCAGTCCATATTTTTGAGCCAAATTAAAAATCTAGATTGCCTTGAATGAAACCAGACAGCTGGGTACTGAAGGAATCAGAGATGTGTTAGAAGTCATCTTTTGAGATGTCTGGAAAGAGAGGTGAAGTTCCAGCAGAGAGTAATAAAGCCAGACAATGTGCCTCTCTTCAAAAAGGTGGGGGGGGGGGGGGGGCCAAAATTTTCCCCTTGGAGTTTTTATAACATTTCTTTTTTTCAAAAAAAAAAAATTGTGAAACATGAAGGAGGAGTTCAGCTTCCAGTTCCTCCTGCTGATTTCTAAGCAGAGGATATTCACAGATAACCCATCTGCCTTTTCCGAGTTCACCAGTTTCATTTCCATCCTATTCTGTCAAATATCCCCTGCTCACTTTGAATAAAGGCCCTGGGTGAAGGAAAGCAAGCCCACATTATATATTACTATTTAATTCTATCTTGAGCTCTATCATGTAAAGACCTGTGCAAACTTTACAGCAGTCTATAAATAAATGTCAACAACAACAACAACATCAATAAGGTCTATTGAGGAAACATCCTCATAACACTCCTTTCTCCCAGGCTCTATTTTAAGCTTTTCCATCTTAGTACAGTTGACCAGTACTCATGCAATACTTTTTCCCCAACACACCCAGCACTATATATTGTTTGATATGATCATGCTTGATTCTGGGGGAGCCAGTTCCTGTAGTCTTACACTCAATGTGTAGTATCAAACTGGAATAAAAAGTACCTTCTGTGCATGCCCCAGTGCTAGCACAAGATTTCCAGTGATTATGAGCACTTCTTAATTTTGGTCCAACTGGAGGGGGGGGGAGGAAAGTTGGAATGAATAAAAGACATTAAGAAATGGACAAGAAGGATAGGAAATGAGGAGGAGGAGGAAAGGAAAGAAATGGACCAGGCCTAATGGCTTGAAGTTACAAGAGAGTCAATTTTGATTTAATATTGGAAGGAACGTCTTGACAATAAGAGAGGTTTGGCAATGGAGCCAATTTTCACCTTCTCTGGGTGTCTTCAACAAGACTCTGGATAGCTATTTGCTGAGGATGCTTTAGCTGGAGAATCTACATTGAGCAAGAGATTGGACTTGATGGCCCATGAGACCCCTTCCACCCTCATGATTCTACGATTCTAGGGTTGTTGGGGATAAAGAGTTCCTGTATAAATAAATGATGAGCTGAGAACTTACTTCCCTGATTGTAACTGTGAGTTCTGTAGATTGTGCCAGAGATTATGAGACAGACTCATCAAAATACTAACTGAAAATGAATTTACACTGTTGTTGAGGTATGATGGCACTGCAGACTGAACTAGAATGGGAAAAAATAGATAACAGTGAAAGTCATACCAAAATCTGGTGATGAAAAACAGGTATTAGTGAATCTTAGTGCAAAAGGAATGGTGGATGTAACTGACAATGCCTGGAAAAGCACAACCAAATCCAAATCCTACATCTGTTTATTCTTCTTGGTCAGACTAGTGACTTATAGTTGACCTTAATAATATACTACTAATAAAGGTAATGAATCATGAAAGGTAACAGCAGTCATGACTTTCTGTTTCTTTTTCTTTTTGTCATACAATCATTAAAAGGATTTACTTTACTCTTGATTAAAGTCCATATTGCTGACTTCATAAGAAACAATTTCCTACTGGACATTTTATTTTCCTATTATATGTCTTATATTAGAATAAAGCCTGCTTTCCCCATCAACTAGTAACATTTCTATCAAGTGAAAGTCATTCCAAGTGAAGTAGAGGAAGAGAAAGGAGGCAAAGGCATTGTGATGGTTGTGATGAAACATATCAACAGATTTGGGCTTCTTCTCTTTCATTTACGCACTCTAGAACATCATTAAAAGAATTTTTCAACTAAGAATTAATGTCTAGGTTTTCATTTTTCTTTTCTGTCCTTCTAAATCTCTTTTCTTTTCTTTTTTTAATATCTTTTAGACAGTACCCTTGAATGCACCTGAATAAAATTTGCAAACCTGAATGCACTATTAACTTTGACTCTGGAGGTCTTTTTTGAATGAAGACTGGAGTAAAAATCATCTCAGTTGTGTTTGACTGAGAACTATGAGAATCTGAAAAAAAAATCTGTGCCTCCACCCACTGAAAAACACCTACAAACATTTATACTCAAATATTTGCATAGAAGTGATGTTTTGGCATTAGAAATTGAGTTCTTTCACCTAGATTAGTCTGGAGCTAAACAATTATAGGATTATCACCTGAAAAGACCAAAAAAAAAAAAAAAAAGAGAGAGAGAGAGAGAGAGAGAGAGAGAGTTTAATTTAAAAGTCTCCTTGTCAGGAAAAATTCAAACTAAGAGAAAGAAAATCAGAGATTTGGTTTTGTACACTCAGTTCATAGACCCCCCCCCCGAAGTCAATTCATGGAACATTTGGGGCTTTATGGGCCTCATGTTAAGAACCTCTGTTCTAAACAAAGTTAAGCAGAACCTCCATGTTGAGATTAAGTATACTACTGCATATCCATTGTGGACAACAATTGCACAAGAGACCATTGCTTTTACTGTTCAGTCTCTCTGAGGTCTGAAAGCTGCAACAATATGCACATGCTCCATTTATCAAATAATTTGTAGTTTGCTCCTTAGTTTTTGAAAGACTAGGCATCTTTGGCCTGATTCAATGGGATTCTTTTTACCTTTATTATTGGAAGCATTCACTCATTTCCCCCTCCTTCAAAACATAAAAAAGCCAGAATTATAAATATTTGGTGTGGTGCAATCAACAGTATGTCAAGCCCTTAGTTTCATTGAAATTCACATAATGGAAGAGGTCAACTGAGTGTGGGTGTGTGGGAGGGGAAGGGATCATAAGAAGACCATAAAACACACACACAGGTTAAAGGTTTACAAACTGAGGACACCCTCTCAGTTGAGAGAGTGATTTGTGTTTCTTATTCTGGAAGGGGGAGTGTAAAGTTATCAGTTTGACAAATGTCTGCCACAAATAATGGCCCTCACAGGCACAGGTGTGTGTAGGAGGGATGGCTTTGAAGAAGTACTCTGTGGAATTTAGGTTCACACATTTTCTTCCTTGGACAAAGGCAATACTCGTGAAAAACTCATGGGAGTGTAGGGGAGGTAGTATGGGGGTTTGAAGCTTCCTTTTCTAACAAATGACATGGCTTGCCACTGTCTCTAGGAAAATAGAGGTGATATAAGACCCATAGCAAAGAAAACTATTATAATCAATCTTTGGTTGCTGTCACAAAATGATTATGACTCACTGAAGTATTAGTTAAACCCCTCCTTCCTCCTCTTTCATTAACCAAAAGTCTTTCCCCAAAATGGAAGTCTGTAGAATTTCCACTCAATGCATGTGGGCTCAGACATGTTTTCATAACTCTTTGTCATATCCTTGTGAGATGGTTTGGAAAAGAAGATAGCAATTCTCCCCAAATAGACAAGCAAGCTTTGTAGCTGAATAGAAATTATATTGTAGTTCTTACTGTCATTCTCTATCGTGCACTCACCTTCTTAAAATGAAGTACCAAGTACCAAGGGAGCTACCTGGTTTATGTCACTGACCAGGCAATATCACAGAAATGAGATTTGGATGACTTTATTGTTATGGGACACAGAAAATCCTTTGACCCCTAAATTGCCACAAGAAAATAATACTGACACTAATATCAACGGCTGAGCTGAACACTCAGCAACAAGTGAATGGAATCAATGTGGTTACAGGGAGGTCTTTCTGCTGGTTTGAAAATGAAAATGGGCCCTTCAAGAAAATGGATGTAGGCACAAAATACTACAGACCACTATGTCAGAATACTTCTTCAGTAATAGAATTCATCTCCAGTGTGATCAAAAGAAAAATATCCATTAAGAAACAACCTGATCCTAAGAGCTGAAAAGAGCAAATATAGAGGTTATCAGGGAATTAGAGGGGTGCCTTTGGTTTGGACAAATCTGGATTTGAGTTTGTTGAAAGCAAAGTGGGTGTTATATGAAGTGCTCAAACTGAAATGAGTTTTTTCTCAAGATCTACACTGGAGATATGGAAGAATACAGAGACTCTGATGAGATGGCTACAAAAATTGATCAGTTTCCTCCTCAAACTTTTCACATAAAACCAATGCAAGAAAGGGGACAGATTGGTGTGCGTGTGTCACTGTGACCTATAACTTCCAATGAAGAATACTTTACTGGCTTTCAGTCACACTCTCTTGGTTGCTCTCTCTCTCTCTCTCTCTCTCTCTCTCTCTGATTTCCTTGGCAGTACTATTTAGAGGGATACAGAAGGAAAAAATTCATCCTTTGTGAAGGAAATAAAAAATAAAATCTCAAATTCACAACTCACAATTTCATCACAACTCCTTAGTGTACATAAGGGTGGGCAAATTCTAGGAAATGAGAATCTCAGGGGTTTGTATTCACCTCCCTTGAATTTTCCCTCCCCTGGAAACTTAAAAATAGCCAATCACGTGAACATACTTTAAGGCCTCCAGTGGATGCGAGGGAATCTATAAATTGCCATTCTGGTACAGTAGAGTCTTGGTTAACCAACCTTCGGTTATCCAACATTCTGGTTTATCCAACGTCCCCTGCTTCTTCTTGAGCGCACCCCTCCCCTCCTCCCTCCCTCCCTTCCCTCCCTCGTTCCCTGCTTAGCTTCCCAGCCTGGGCCAGGCCTCTCCTCAGCGGCTTCATTTCCCTCAGGCCGAAATGAGTCCGCAGACTCCCTTTGGCCTCAGAAAAACAAAGTCCCAGAGGAGAGGCCTGGGGCTCTCCTCCACAGCTGTTGAGTCCTCTCCTTCTCTGCCTCCCTTCCCGTTCCCTCAAAGGGCTCCAAAGAGCCTTTTGGGGGAAAGGAGAGGTCCTGGAAGAGAAGGACCGGGTGCGTGCCGAGTTGTCTCCTTCCCTGCCTCCCTTCCCTTTCCCTCAAAGGGCTCCAAAGAACCCTTTGGGGGAAAGGGGGTGTCTGGGAAGGGGAGGACCAGGCACATGCCCAGGTCTCATTGTCCCTGCGTCCCTTTCCTCTCCCCCAAAGGACTCCACTGAGGGAGAGAAAAGGTCCGAGACGAAGAGGACTGGGCCCATGCCGATGCCTCTTCCTCCCAGCTTGCCTTTCTTCACCCTGAAAGGACTCCTGAGAGTCCTTTTGGAGTGAAGAAAGGCCCAGGAAGGAGAGGGCAGGCGGACTCCTCCTCCTCTCCGGGGAGCTTTGTTGGTCCTGAGGCGTCCTTCCAGGGACGTCTCAGGTCTGGCAAACCTCCTCAGAGAGGAGAAGGGGTCACTGGCTCTTCCTCCCTTCCGGGCTTTGCTTTCCCTTTTTCCCTTCCCTTTCCCTCAAAGGGCTCCAAAGAGCCCTTTGGGGGAAAGGGAAGATCCGCCACCACAGAAGCCACTGCAGAGGAAGCAAGAGGTAAGCAGGAAAGGAGGGAGGGAAGAAGAAGGGAGGGAGGAGGGGACTTTTGTCCCCAATGGTGGCAAGGGTGTATGAGCACCATCATTGAGGACAAAATGACCCTCTGGATTATCCGACATTTTCGGGTATCCGACTATCAGTCGGCCCCATTTATGTCAGATAATCCAGACTCTACTGTATACCTATTATCATATTAACCACCTAGAAACAATAGAGAGGATAAATTACTTCTTTCCCCAAACTTTGAAGACACCTCTTTCATGAAATCCCCTATACTTATCTGTCTGAAATTTTGCAAGTTACACTTAAGAGCACCTGTATGATAGTGTCATTTTCATTCAGATTGCTCCCAAACAAAAAGACAGAAATGCTAATCTCTCGAGCTGTAAAGACTGCTCTTATACAAAAGCCTATGCACTTATCTATCTGAAAACTGAACATCACAAACTGTTCAACAGCAACACTATTACCTGAATCCAATTCTCCCAAAACCAAAAATGCTATAGGCACAAAATGCTTACCAGTGGAGACTTCAAACATGGAGATTTTGATGATGGCCCATTTTGAACACTTCTGATATGTGAGCTATCTAAAGTTTGATTTGTCTATGGATCACTGGCTATGGTAATGTCACAGAACACTTTCATGGAAAACACATTCTTCTCCTTTTGCAGTGTTCTACATATGTAGTCTTGATTGCTATTGACCCCTCACCTCTAAATCTGACTATATGGCTCACATCCAACATTGCATAATGAACATCTATTAATGGAATAGGACTTTCTCTTGTACCACTTCCAATTTACCACCACTTTAATTGACATGGCTCAGTGCTGTGGAATCCTGGGATAGCTCACAAAACTACAGTTCCCATAATCCCATAACATTGAGTCATGACAGTTAAGGTGATATCAACCTGGATTATGTCTGCAGTTCAGATGCAGCCATAGTTACCATTAAATGCAATTGATAAAAATACTGGCAAACTGGGGAAAAATTAAATACAGAAGCAGGCCAGACTATGTCCCTGTACTGTCTGTGGAGGATCTCTTCTGATTGTCTCCATATCTCTGCATCTTTGGAAGTAAATCATGTGGCAGCCCATGAAGCCAAAGCATTACCTCAGAAATCATAGCAAAATTCTTATTCCCACTGTATGATAATGCAAGAATTTGGGGATCATCATTAATTTTTCTCATCTACTCAAACTTGAAATTGACCACTCTTAGAATGCACAATTTATTTGCTATTCACTAATAGCTCTCATCCTCAGGGGAAGGCAATGGCAAACCTCCTCTGAATGAATCTTGCCAGAAAACCACATGGTAGTTTCATCTTAGGGTTGCCATACATTGGAAACAACTTGCAGGCAAACAACAACAGCTACTTGAAAGAATTTTACTCCACTTCAAATTTGTTTTCATAATATTTGATTGATTGATGATGATGGCATTGATAATGATAACAGGAAAATTACAATTTCCAAAAGACTATTATGAAAGCTAAAGCTTTGGAGTGAAACAAAATTGTAGGCATTAATAATGAGAGCAATAGCAAGCATGATGTTCTTACTGTTAGTCTATGAATTCAGGTTGCAGCTATAACCTGATGAATGCACTGTTCAGTGGTTGCAACCAGGTTGTAAAAGTTCTTTCCTTAGGACACTTATTGTTGCCTCTTTAGTTTTTTGTTTTTTTTAATTCAGCAATGTTTAATATATCTTTTTAAAAACTGTGTGTGAGAGAGATTGTGTGTATGTGTTTAATATTTTGTTCTGTCCACATTTAATTATTTTTAGTAATGTTTGTTTTAAATGGTTTTGAGTGAGTGATTATGATGGTGTTTCAGCCCAATGGGTCTTTCATTTTAGATGTCTTCTTTATTGAAAGTATGGCCATGAACATAGCTAAGAAGCCCAACCTGGACACTGTCCAGGGAAAGGAAAGGTTTTGAATACAGAATGTCCTCAACAATTCTGACCATCCTTATGTTTGCTATTGTGGAACTACCAGCAGGAGCTTTCATTTGCAGAACTGGCAGATCTTTAAGCAAGGGTTGCTCAGAAACATGGTATGATCTGATTGATAAATGGATAAGTCCTTGACACAGTGTCTTAAGTGTTGGACTACAACTCTTGAGAGCAACATTCAACTTGGCCATGAAAACCACTGGGTGACCTTGGACAACTCATATGCTGTCAGCATCAGGGGAAGGCAATGGCAAACCTCCTCTGAATAAATCTTGCCAAGAAAACCCCATAATAGGTTTGCCTTAAGCTTGCCATAAGTCGGAAACAACTTAAAGGTACACAACAACAAACCTAGAAATGTCATGAAATGAAATTTGTGTGAAACAAACATTTTCAAGAAAACACACACAGAGAGAAAACAGAAAGAGAAGTGTGGGAACCATGCAAATGGTGTTTAATTCAAAACACAAGCAAATCATTACCCAGGGGTTTCTGTATTTCTCTGATGTTTGCAAGATTACAAAACCATATGGGAGACAGAAATGTTGGAGGAAGATGTTGGAGGCCCACTAAACCTTTCCTGTTCCTAGAGTTTTAAGAACTTCTGCCTGACCCATCAACACCCATTACATGAAACTGACCTTTACATCAATATGTATCAGACCTCAGCCAAAACCAATCTTCGTAGGCTTCTTTTCACTTTTATTATTGCAAAAAAGGGGGGAGGGGGGCTCCTCACATGTTTCTATTCAGTATCATTATTTCAACACACTTTTATGTACCCAACAGCATATTGCTTATTTTTTCTAGATGAAAGTATTCAAAAGTCCACATAGATTGTTTTTAAAACTCATGGGATCTGTACCCATGGGATCTGTACTGAACACCTCCTCTGGGAGCACTTGAACTTTCGTAGCAAGGCAGCTGTGCAATTCCTAGCTTGTCTGACCAACCTTGGTGGACTAGCTCAGAGACTGTACAGTTCCCTTGAACTGTAAACAACAGTCTTTTGGGAGTTTTTGCCCTATTCTGCCTGAATTTTTGTGATTGATCTGCAGGACTTGGAACAAATCATTTTCTGCACAATTTGCTTATCTGGTTGATGAAATCTTGTTCCTCATGCAGGATATACAATTCAACATGAAAATCAAAACATATGAAAAACAAAATCTAGATTGCCTCTAAAAGAAGCAGGTAGTTCACCATTTCCCCAGGGATCTGGCAAAGGATACTTAAATGGGAATAGGGAACTAGGAAAGAGACAGTGAGAAAGATGGTGGAGTTACAGAATACAGATGGTTATGTATAAGATTTCTTTGAATAAGAGCATAGCCTGGGAACTGATGGAAGACAATATCATTCTTTCTGTAAAAAGGTGACATCAATCTTGGACGATAACAACACATTTAGCCTGCTGATGAACACCATTTCATCCATGCGTTCTTATTGCATGGATAAGATATCTTCCTAAATCCCATTGTCAATTCATAATTTATTATAGGGCAGTGAAGATGTCCTGGTAGAACCCTTGAAATAATGTTTGGGTTGCAGGAACCTCCCTGCAGAAAAAAAAAATTATATATTCAGCTCAAAAAGTCCCCCCCCCCCCAGTTATCATGATTTTTGACAGAATCCCTAACAACCTCTCATGGAATCCTCTCATGGAACCCTGGTTGATAAAGCCTGATATTGGCAAATGGATCTAAAGGAGATAGAGAATGATTGGAAAACAAAAGTCCTACAAAGCACAGCAAGATCCAGGCAGACAGAGCAGTTGGGGGCCAAAAAAAAAAGCCAGTTTGCATAAAGTTAGTGTTGGGCGATAATTTCATAGTGTTGGATTTTTTTTAATAACAATTTATTTGATACCAGTTTTTGATAACAATGTGTTTTGATAACAATTTGATAAAAATTTCAATAACAATTTAGAGAAAATTCAAATGGAAATTAAACAGGAGATTAAAAAAAAACCTTGAAAGTTTGAAAAACTGGGGCTGGGAAAGTCTGGGTTTTAATCCCTGTGTATGCAACCTTGTTATTACTTTCTGTACCTTAACATCTCTTTAGTTTGAGAAGATCCTCATCTTCAACACCTGTGTAGCAGATAGGTACAATTAGGGTTGCCAGCTGAAATATTAGACAGGGCTTCTGTATCTTTAATAGTTGTGTAGAAGAGGGAATTTCAGAAGTTGAATTTCCCTCTTCTTTGCAACCATTAAAGCAACAGGAGCTCTGTCCTATATTTCATCAGGAAACACTAGGTTCAATATATTTTTCTCCTTGTTGGGAAAAACTGTACCGATTGAATATTGTCTATGAAAAAATGGGGGAAATTCTTGTTTCAGATTTTTTTTTTTTTTTGAGGAATTTAATAGCATTTCTAAACTGCATCTCTAGCTCAAACCTGAAGCCTTAAAATGCTAATGCTGGAGGAAGCAAAACATCCAGACTTTCCCCTCAGAGTAGCCTTGGTTGATTTACTGAAAACCAGCATGGTGTAATGGTTTAAGCATTTTAATATGAATCTGGAGACCAGGGTTCAAATCCCTGCTCAGCCTGGGAAATCCACTGGGTGACCTTGGACAGTTGCAGAGGGAGCCAAAGGCAAACACTGCCTAAACAAATTCTGCTAAGACAACCTTGTGAGAGATTCACTTTAAGGTCACCATAAGGTAGAAAAGACTTGAGGGCATACAACAGCAACAACAACCATTGGGCTGGGAAAGGCATTGACTCTGGGCCTACCACCCATGGGAAGTCTCCTCCTGCTGTCTACCCTGTCCTCTGGACCTACCCTGATAGATAAGATAGTGCAAGTGGTGTGCCCATATGTATGTCTTTCCCCTATACCTCTGGCTATGCCATATACTGATGCTGCTTTTTCACATACACTGAGGGAACTCGTACTGGGCATTATATTAAGAAAAGAAAAAGGAATACAGTAACCACTTCTATTATTAACAGGTCGTTTCCAGTACTTTACAAACTTCTATACACTAACAGTAGTGAGCAAGAGAGATAACCATGGAAGAACCTTATCTATGTACCAAATACCCTATAAATTGTCCTTACTCGAAAAACCAAGGAAGTCAGAAAGTCATTGGAACTGATCAGAAATCTGGCCTTTGGTCCATTAAGAGGTTGTCTCTTGTCAAGTTCCTGGTAAAATGTAAATGGACAAACAATTAATTTTATTTTAAAACCATTCAATTAGTGAAAACAAAACAACTAAGCATTATGGGAAATCTGTTTGGCTATTGATTTCTCCATTTCAGGCTGCAGTAAATCTGATGCTCTGGTTCACCAGGTTGTTAGTGTAGAATTTAAACAGCTCAGCTCTATGTAAGCTTTGGCATCTTAATATTACTTTCCTTATTAAAGTATGCATATGCAGAGGTGGGAAACAAACAAGAATACGTGGCAGAAATGGACATTTCTAATTTCCTCTTCAACTTTGTGCCTTTACATTCGATCCATAGAGCAAAGCAGTGTATCTGGTAGAAGGATTATGGAAAATCTGTGGAATGTGAAATCATATTACAAATGGAAAACTTTCCCTATTTTGGAATCAGAATCAAGATTCTGGGCATGCACATTCAGTTTTGAATTCAAAACCGCACTCTCAAAATCAGTAGTACACATAAAACCAAATGACTCAGGGGAGTGGGGGAGAAATGTCATGTCATGGATCCATGTGGTGTGATGAAAGCACATGTTTGAATATGATAAGCCAGAAGAGAAGTCTTCCAAGTTCTTGATTCAGAATCAGTTCAGCTTGTATGAGCTCTTTCAGTGACTATTTGAACAGAAAGCTAGTCTGTCTTCCAAACACAGAGAGAGGAGGGGGGAGGACTGAGATTACTCATACTGTAAATTCTAGGTCACAAGAATGTTCATATTGCTTAATAGTTGCCAATACAGTAATGCTGAACTGAGATACACAACCCGTTTTCTAATTGCCTACTTACCAGGACCTTATGGAAGCAGTATATGTGTCCAAAGACCAGATGAAAACAGATTGTTGGATGTGAGGCACAGAAGGAGACCTGGGCAGCTTTGTGAGAATCAGAAGGGCTTGGCAATGATGTTTATATGCTTTGTAATTTATAGGCATATATAGAGAGATAGAGATAGATAGACAGAGAGGGAGGGAGGGGGGGAGGGACTAATGCTTTAATTTCTGCATACCTTCGCGGGGGGGGGGGGGGGGGGACTGGTGAAAAAATACAAATAGCATCATAATTTTTTTTCTGAAGGCCAAAATGCAAGGGTAAGTCTTTTTCTAGTGGGAGGAGAATCAGTCACCCATTCCACACTAAAAGTACTAAAAAATGCATGGCGACTGAAGGGAATCAAATCCTTTCTGAAAGCTATCAACTCTAAATAGACACACTGGTCTTACATTGCCATGGTACTTAGCGTTCTTTGGAGTTGTCCCAAGATATCTCTGGCAATGCAATAAGGAACTAGGAAATAGCATGCACATGTTTTTGTGCTGGCTGCCAATCCAGAGGTTCTGGAAAAACATATGCAAAACTGTGTTGGACGTGCTACAAACAGATATCCTCTAAATCCAACTCTCTGTATAGTGGGATATGAAAAAAGAAATTTGTCTAGGAAAAGCTGCCTCCAAGCTGCTGAACTTGGCCTTTGCAGAAGCAGGCAGGACAGAGTGATGACCTGGAAAGTGGCCAGCAAGCTTTTGCTCAGCAGATGGAATTCAATATGTTGGTTATACTGGGCTCAGTTCAGGATGTGTGAGCAAGAGCACTGCTTCTACAGCTGATGAATTTGCTAGAGAAAGATAATGGTACTGTCTCTGACTAGTGCATTGATAAATGAAAATTATAATGTTTTCATTATGTGTACAAGGTAGTTTTTCCTTCTAGTAAGAGAGAATTGTGCCCCCTCCCACAGATGAAACCCAACTAAGAATATAATGCAGAAAAAACAAAAAACCTGAAGCAAGCTGGGCTCATTAGTTCAAATCTATATGCAAAATTAACCTGTGTCTTATTGCAGTGACATTGCCCTGTTATGACTGTTAGGTCACAATGCAGCTATATTATTATTATTATTATTATTATTGTTGTTGTTGTTGTTGTTAATTTCCCACCTTCTTTCCCAGATTGGGACTCAAAGCACCTTACAATAAGTAAAATATAATTTTAAAAATACAAAAGTGAAGAAATTAAATTAACAATGTTAGTAGAATTCCCTTGTGTTTATATTCTAGGACAAGAAGTGGGAAACATTTTCCCAAAAAAGTGTGCAAAACCAGTTGTGATCTAGGTTCCAGCCATAAACAGACTAGCTAATCTTAACATGGAATCGGATGCAGGAATTGTACACAGTTTCCACTTAAATTGTCATAAATGTGTCTATATTAATTAAAATCATATAAGTTTTATGTAAATATTGCCCTACTTTTACTGTCCATTATAGTGATACAACAGTAGCAACTCTATGATCAATGTGTATGTGCATAACATACAGTCTGAAAAAGAAGAAAGGAACTCTTGGATCTACAATATTATTCTTCCTGCAGAGGGAGAAGAGGACTCAACAACCATCTGGGAATGAAGAAGAGGAAGCTTGTTCCATCTGCTACCTCTTCCTTCTTCTGGGACTCCTTCACCACCTCAAGATGGAGTGTCTCTTTGCAGGACTAAGGCTCAGCCAATACTCTGCTGCAATTTCCCCAGATGGATTGGGCTAGCTCTCTGGGCTGGTGAATATAAGTGGGACTGAAGTAGGAATGGGGCCACCATCAAAGGACAAGAAAGAGAAATTCATCTGCTTACAGACACTGTTGATCAGTTTGAGTAACAGATTCTTTTTGCGTGTTCACTATCAACCAAGGGATGGAGGTAATGGTATTCAGGGAGCAGCTATTCCAGTTATACAGGGTATTGGAAGATATGGAAATGGGAGACAGTTGCACCATCTTGGGGGTAGAATTTATGATAGCGTACTGAAGGTAAAGGTAAAGGTTTCCCCTTTGTCAAGGTTGTCAAGTTGTGTACAACTGTAGGGGGCAGTACTGATCTACATTACTAAGCCAAGGGAGACAGCATTATCAAAGATGACCTGTGGTCATTTGGCCAGCATGACTATACGGAACACTGTTATCTTTCCACCGAAGTGGTACTTATTTATCTACTTGCACTTTTACATGCTTTTTAACTGCTAGGTTGGCAGAAGCTGGAACTAGTGACTGGAACAAATCTGCTTTATCACACTAGGGGCAAACAGGATTTAACCAAGAGTTAAACTAGAGAAAACCAGGAAATGTCATGTGATAAACATCAGGCATTTCCTGGTTTTCTTTAGTTTAACTCTATTTAAATCTTGTTTGCCCCCTAGAGTGATAAAGCAGGACTTGGTCACATGGTGCTTGGGTCTCGAACTGCTGACCTCCCAATCTTGCAACTGTCAGATTCAGCATCTTAACTGCTGAGCCACTATGTCCACTGTATTAGTATTAGTTACTCCCAAACTGTCTCCCATCCCAAATAAACTAGATAGTCACAGCAGCAACCTCCTAGGTTGAAAATGCTGTTGCTGTTCAGTGAATGGTAAGAGAGCTGCCATCCAGGACTTGATTCTGGATACACATGCTGACCTGACAAGTGTTACAGAGCCCTAGTTGGATGAGGCTGGAGTAGTTAATCATTCTCAGCTTTACCCACCAGGACTGTCTGTACAGCAGCAGGCAGTGGGGTGGTGGTAGAATTTCAGTGGTCTATCAGGATAATATCCCCCTGACCATGCATTCTATCCCTCGGTCTTCAGGGTTTGAGTGTGTTTATTTAAAGGTGGGTAGCCAGGACAGATTAGGGATTCTGACCCATTAAGATGGTTTGCCCCAGGAGGCTTATGGATCCTTATAGATCCCTGTTAGCTCTTGGGGAGTTTCCTGCAGCCTTTCCAGGTGATCCTGTCAAAGGCATGGTTGATCTCTGGAATACAGAAATGAACAGGACAGGTGACATGATTGATCCCAAGTGTCCTGCCTCATGCAGTAGAGCAGGGGTAGGCAACCTTTTTGAGCCAGGGGCCAGGTTGCTGTCCCTCAGACAACTGGGGG
>NC_056522.1:348439557-348467801 GCF_019175285.1 Sceloporus undulatus | reverse complement strand
TGGGTAGATTTTGGAATAAGAAAATAAGTCTTGGCAACACGTTCATCTTCAGAATTTCCATTCTTCCCAACAAAGAAAGATTCATTTTTGACCATTTCAACATATCTCTCTTGATCTCATTCCATACTTTTTCATAGTTGTTATAGTAAAGATCTATATTCCTTTTTGTAAGATATATACCCAAATATTTAGCTTTTTTAACCACTTTAAATCCTGAGATATTACTTAGTTCTTTCTCTTCCGATTCTGACAAATTCTTAGTTATAATTGCTGTTTTATTTACATTGATCTTAAAGCCTGCCAATTCACCATAATTGTTTATCTTCTTTATTAGTTGTAATATTGATTTTTTTTGGGTCTTCTAAAAATATTATCAGGTCATCGGCGAATGCTTTAAGTTTAACATTAAATTTGCCTATTCTAGCTCCTTCTATATCGCAGTCATCTCTTATACTGTTATTTAATATTTCCAATGTCAAAATAAATAGCAGAGGTGACAAGGGACACCCCTGCCTAGTCCCTCTCATGATTGGTATATATTCTGTTATATCATTATTAATTAATATTCGTGCTTTTTGTTTTCCATATATTGCTTTTATCCATTTTAAAAACATATCTCCAAATTCCATTTTTTTTCAATGTCTCTATCATAAAATACCAGTCCACCCAATCAAATGCCTTTTCTGCATCAACCATTATCATTGCAAACTTCTTTTCATTGTTGTGCTCGTAATATTCTATTAAATTTAAGACCGTTCTTATATTATCTTTTATTTGTCTTCCTGGTATGAAACCATTTTGATCTTCTTTTACCAATACATTAACACATTTCTTTAATCTAGCCGATAAAATTGATGTAAAGATTTTATAGTCTGTATAAAGATATAGGTCTGAAATTACTTACAGTTTGCTTCTCTTGATATCTTTTAGGGATCAATGATATATATGCTTCGTTCCATGATTCTGGTATTCCATTATAAAGTATATCGTTTAAAGTTTCTCTTAATGGTTCTAGCAGAACATCTTCCATCTTTTTATAGTATATTGCCGACAACCCGTCTGGCCCTGGAGCCTTTTGCATTTTTAAATTTTTTATGGCCTCTATAACTTCTTCTGAAGTAAATGTCTGATTTAAATAGTTTTTTTGGTCTTCCTTTAATGTTATGTTTACATTCTCTTTTAAAAAGTTCGCAACCTTATCTATATTGTTTTCAGGTATTTCTTTTCTATATAGTTTCTTATAATAATCAATAAATACTTTTTTATATTATTACAGTTTGTTATTGGTTCTCCATTTTCGTATATTTCTGTTATTAATTTTTTTCCTTTTCCTTTCTTATTCTGGATGCCATCAATTTCCCAGCTTAATTTCCAGACTCAAATTGTCTCTGTTTTAATGTTCTTAATTTTCTTTCTATCTCTTCTGTAGCTATTACCTTAAGTTGTGTTTTTATATCCTCTATTTCGCATTTTAACCTTTTATCTCCTTTCTTCCTCCATTCTTCCTCTTTTTTATTTAGATCTTCTATTAATCTTTTTTCCTTTCCATTTTTAATTTATTTATTACACACTGTAGTTTAATAAATACGCCTCTTATAATCGCTTTGCTTGCGTCCCAAATAGTTTTTAAAGAAACGTCTTCTGTTCTATTTTCCATAAAGTACAGCTTCAAACTTTTCTTAGCTTTTTCTAACAATTTCTCTTCTTTCAGTATGTCTTCCTGTAATCTCCATAGATATTGTTTCTTTTTCTCTAAGATATTCAATGTTATTAAATTGTGATCTGATTCATAATTTGATTTGATATCCATAGACTCCATAGCCGGTAACAGTGATTTTGATGCTAAAAATAGATCTATCCTGGAGAATGAATCATGAACCTCTGAATAATATGTAAATTCCCTTGCATTCTGGTATTTATATCTCCATATATCTGTTAAGTTGAAATCCTCCATCATTCTGAAAAATGATTTTGGTAATTTTCCCTGGTATTTTCCAATTGCCTTGTTATTATTTGATTTCCTATCTTTAGCTGGATTGATAACAGCGTTAAAGTCCCCCATTAAAATAATATTTTCATATTCTAGTTTCGACAATTCATTATGTAGTTTCCCAAAAAAAAAAAAAATTCTCGTTCTTCCAATGGGGCATATATACCAATTATCAACAGTGTTTGGCTTTGAGTTTTAATTTCTATTCCTAAGTACATCCCTTGATTATCATTTAATATTTCTTTAGTTTGAAATTTCTTATTTACATAGATGGTTACTCCTTTTTTCCTTGATTTTGATGTGGATGAGAAATTGGTTCCTAGTTTAGTATTATTTATATATTTTGTTTCTTCTTGCTTAATTTTTGTTTCCTGTAAACATATTATCTCTGCTTTTGTTTTTTCTAGGCGATGAAAGATCATATTTCTCTTATATTTTGAATTAAGGCCTTTAACGTTCCATGAAATGATTTTGACCATTTTGTTATAGTAAAAATAAATAACTTATAATGAAATTCTTGTAACATAATATATAAATAAGATCTAAGCTACTTGTTGTTTACTACTTTAATTACCTTCTGTCTCCAATACAATGAGTTGTTTGTCTTCTCCCACGGTATCCTTTGTTTCTGTTAAAACCCTTTCTTCTTTGTTCTTCTTATTCTCTTGTTTATATAAACTATTCTTCCACTCTCTAACATTATTTTTCTCTTCTCTTACATCCTTGTGCTCATTTTTCATTTTTTCTTCCATCTCATTTGCTTTGTTTATATTATCAATTTTATATCTTTTTTGTTTAAAGAAAAATGATAGACCTTCTATTCTGTCCCATTTGTAGCTTATTTCCATTTTATTTAGTGTTTGAACTAATGATTTATATTTCTGTCTTTCAATCATAATTTGAGGGTGGATATCTTTGAAAATTTTCAGTTCTGCATCTTCTATTATTAATTTATTAATATAGCTTTCCTGTATTATTAGTTCTTTAAATTTAGTTCTCACAAAACAAATAACCACATCCCTTGGCAATTTTTTATCTTTTGCTTGTTGCGAGGTAACTCTAAATAATTTATCAACTCCCAAGTTCATTATTTCCTCTTCAATTTTGATGAAATCTGCCAATGATTTGATTATTCTTTTTTCCAGGTTTTCACCGGGTATTTCTCTTAATCCTCTTATTTTAATACACCTGTCTCTGTATCTTAATTCATTCGTCCAGTCTAAGGTCTGTTGTGTTTCCTGTTTCTTTGATAGGTCCATTGTTGTTTTCTCTATCATGTTAGTTTTATCCTTTATCTTTTCTATCTCTTTCTGATATTTGTTTAGTTCATTAGAAAATTTGTCCATTCTTTTACTCATATTTTCTAATTCTTTTTTCAAATCTTTCCTTATATCTATCCTTGCTTCCTTAATCTCCTCTCTTATGTCTCTGATAGATTCTTTCAAATCTTCCTTCATTTCTTGTCTATTTTCTCTTAATTCCTGTCTTAAACTCTTAATTTCTTCTACCAATGCTGCTATGGGATCTACCATTTTTAATGTATCATCTCCTGTACCTCCCGAACCTCTTCTTTGTAAGAGAGTTTGTGATTGTGCATAACCTTTTTTAACTAATGCCATTTTCTCTGTTTTCCCTTCCTTTTCAATTCTTTTCTTTGAGCTCCTTGTTTCCATAAATGTTTGGAATTTAATCCAAATTTATTTTATACAACTTAATTTCAAACCGTTATTCTCCATATGCTACTCAGTTCTTTCACACTTTTGCCATGATTACTCTTTTTATAAATAGGACTTTGGGTTTAATAAAAAATAAAAACAAATTAATTATATTCGCTTTTGTTGATTCTTCAAGATGATAAGTCCAACTGTTGAAGTGATTACCTATATTCAAAATACAAAACTTCGTTATTAATTCTTTTAAATACTTCTGTTCAATAGTGTCTATTATCTGTATGGGAGTCAAATTACAATCCCCTATTGGGGTGGCAAAGGAAGGGAGTCAGGATTTATTGTTAGGTATCCCTTCACTATCAGAAGGGATCCTAGCTAGGGGTAGGAAAAGAAACAAGCCCTAATTAAATCCCAAAGATAATTCCCCTTACTGGGGAAATTAAGGACGGGTAACTCACAATCCCATTCCTACAAGAACCTTCCTTGCGAAATGGGGAGTTTGCTATTGAAGCTGTCTTCCACTTCTATAACTCTGCCATACCGGAAGCCTATGTACACACACACACAAAAAAAAGAAATAAATCTTCTATTAGGCCAAGGGAGGGAAGGTGTTCCTGCTGGGTCCTTGGGCCCACGCTCTCCTCCAAACGCCGCTGCCGGTCGCGGAGGGCTGGTGGTGGTGTGGAGGCTTAAATGCCTCCCACGTTGCTCCTCCCTGCAGCCGCCGCCCATGGAGGGAAGGTGTTCCTGCTGGGTCCTTGGGCCCGTGCTCTCCTCCAAATGCCGCCGCCGCTCGCAGAGAGCTGGTGGTGGTGTGGAGGCTTAAATGCCTCCTGCGTCGCTCCTCCCTGCAGCCGCCGCCCGTGGAGGGAAGGTGTTCCTGCTGGGTCTTTGGGCCTGCGCTCTCCTCCAAATGCCGCCGCCGCTCACCAAGTCTCTTCCAACTTTTCATCTTGGAAAGAAGTGACCAGTGGGGTCCCACAGGGGTCTTTCCTGGGGCCAGTGTTATTCAACATCTTTATCAATTACTTGGATGACAGAATTGGAAGCATACTCTTCAAATTTGCAGATGACACCAAATTAGGAGGAATAGCTAATACTCCAGACAACAAGATCAACATTCAAAATGACCTGAATAGACTAGAAAGCTGGACCAAAGCTAACAAAATGAAATTCAACATGGAGAAATGTAAGGTACTGCACTTAGGGCAGAAAAATGAAACGCACAGATATAGGATGGGGGACACCTGGCTGAGTGAAACTATGTGTGAAAGGGATCTGGGAGTCCAAGTGGACCACAAGTTGAACATGAGTCAACTGTGTGATGCAGCAGCTGAAAAGGCCAATGCAATTTTAGGCTGCATCAATAGAAGTATAGTGTCTAGATCAAGAGAAGTAATAGCACCACTATATTATGTTCTGGTCAGGCCCCACCTGGAATATTGTGTTCAGTTCTGGGTGCCACAATTCAGAAAGGATGTTGTGAAACTGGAGCGTGTCCAAAGGAGGGCGACTAAAATTGTGAAGGGTCTGGAAATCGTGCCTTATGAGGAACAACTTAGGGAGCTGAGGATATTTAGCCTGGAGAAGAGAAGGTTGAGGAGTGATATAATAGCCCTGTTTAAATATTTGAAGGGATGTCATATTGAAGAGGGAGCAAGGTTGTTTTCTGCTGCTCCAGAGAACAGGACCCGGAACAATGGATGCAAGCTACAGGAAAAGAGATTCCACCTCAACATTAGGAGGAACTTCCTGACAGTAAGGGCTGTTCGACAGTGGAACAAACTCCCTCAGAGTGTGGTGGAGTCTCCTTCTTTGGAGGTCTTTAAGCAGAGGCTAGATGGCCATCGGTCGGGGATGGTTTGATTTAGATTTCCTGCATGGCAGGGGGTTGGACTGGATGGCCTTTGTTGTCTCTTCCAACTCTACGATTCTATGGCGTGTTACAGACCGCCGGATTGTGGCGGTCTGCTGCCACCGCCGGTTGCTGCATCCGGGAACCGCAGCAGCCAAACAGCGCGGTTCCCGGACGCAGCAAAGGAGGAGCATGAAAATCGCGCTCCTTCTTGCAGCCCGGAAGAGACGTCGCGAGGCACTAGTCGTGCACTCGCGGCGTCACTTCCACCGCACAACGTGCGGACGCAGAACGTCCGTTACGTCAAAATGGTGGCGGCTGTGTGGAACGGCCGCCGCCATTTGTTACGGACTCAGTCCATGCTAGGGTTAGGGGCGTCTGGAACAGATGCCCCTTTCTAACCCTAGCATGGACTGAGTCCATCCTAGGGTGCCCGTTTGTAACGGGCCAATGATTTCATAATTCTATGAAATCACTCACCACAAAATGGGCACCAGAGCTTGAAAGGATCGGGTGGCAACTTCTGGTCTCCTTCTGGAGCTATTGTGTCTTTCCTCAACAGCCTGGGATGTAGGCAAGGCTCAGGGAAACCCTTCTGGGATCAACCAAGGCACAGAAGCTGAATCATTAGTAAAGGTTGTTATATGAATGCAAGAGGAGGCAGTTGAAAAGTTGAAAAGAAAAACAGTGCTTCATCTTCTTCTTCAGACGGTGGCAGAGCTGGGGGCTGCTGATCATACAGTGGTAAGGCCCTACACAAGTCTTGTATATTGCCAAACTATTCTCTAAATCTAAATGGATCCTTTTACTGTGCAGAAGCCTGGCATTTATTTCAAGAATAGAAAGGCCTAATCAGTTCAATCTCCGATATCTAAAGAAAATTTTAAAGCATGTAGGTCTGTAGAGAGAATTATAATAATGCTACGTTCTTTTTTTTTTTTTTTAAGAGACTTTCTTGATAATCCTGCTCCCAGAAATGGAATGATTTAAAACACAGGGCACAGTAGTAATGGAAAATGCAGCAAGAAATGGCTATTTACAAGAATATTTTCTGTTCATGAACTCAAAACTCAATAACACACACAAAAGTTCTTCCTTCAACAAATAACTGATTTTAGATTAAAACTTTTTTACAAGGGGTACATAAAGCTCTCCTTTCAAGCTCAGGCCCCAGATGCAATTCTCTCTTAGGCGGCAGAGTTTAAAGAAATAGAAATCATGGGGACTTTTAAGAAAATGCTTTATGCAGCTTCGACCTGCCTTGATGGACTGAAGGGAGGGTGATGAAAACGGCAATCTTAATAAATCTCCTGCAGCTTAAGGTTTAAAACTCATACTGTTTCAAATTAGTGAAGACAGCAATATTTATTTGCTGCTGAATTCTAGCCAGCATGACATTTCAGCAGGAAAGACTTTATAAGACTGAAACGTATGGCCACAGAAGTTGAAAGGAATTCTTAAAGGATGCATAAGGGAAGAGAATCTCTCTATTGCTCTCTCTTTTAAACTTTTAATCTGAAAAAAGTGCCAGAAAAAAACACTCCCCAAAACAAAACCAGAGATACATGCACACATCTTTTCAATCCATCACTAGAATCAGGAAATCAGAAACACACATGAAACTCTTTTGCAAATCTATGTCAAATACAAGCAGAGGAAATAATGGCTAGATAAAGTAACAAAGCAAGCTCTATGTTTTGCTGCTTAAATTTTTTTAAAGAAGGTTGATAACCCAGTTTTTATCTGCATCCTATGTTTTTCCAGTATCATTCTTACAGCATAAAAAGATCTGCCCTGGATCAGAATGCTAGACCTAGGCCATGTCTGCATGAGACAAATAACATGTGCTCCGTGCTGTCTTCACACTGATCAGTCCAGTTGATGCAGTCCAGATGGGGGTAAAATGATATGGGGTACTGGTGTGAACTGTCTTGATGATGTATAGCCAGTTTAGCACTAATCCCACATTATATCAAAATGGATTTTAGAAAATCACTTTTCACTCTAGATCATTCCAGAAGATCATTCCAGAAGATCTGGAGTGATGCTGGGACATATTCACACACACATCCTGTTATGTTGTGTGCTTCTGGTGCTGCTGGCACAAGTTGCACCCTCTGAGGTGAGAATGAGGTGCCCAGCCATGTGATCAACATTGGGCACCTCATTTTCAACTTCGGATAGGGTGACTAGAGCAACTGGAGGCAGCAGTGTGTGGCACAGCAGGATGCACAGGTGAGCAGCTGCATTGCTCAAGAGTGCCCAGGTAATGAAGGGAATTTGGGGCAGCTTTGAGGCTAGAATGGTCTGGCCTGCTCCCAGATTATTCTGACCCATGTGGACACCCCTTAGTCTAGCATTCTATTCACATAATGTTCAACCAGGTATCTAAAGAAAGCTCACAAGCAGGCCCTGAGTTCAAGAGAATCTTCCTGATAGAGTTGTGCAGGAACTGTTATACAAAGCCATTTGATCTGGTGGTTGTGTGCCTTCAAGTCTCATAGTGATCCTAAGGCAAACCTATTGTGGGGTTTTCTTGGCAAGTTACCTCAGAAGGGGTTTGCCTTTTCCATCCTCTGAGGTGGAGAGAGTGTGATTTGCCCAAGGTCACCCAGTGGGGGTTTCATAGCCAAGCTGGAATTCAAACCCTGGTCTCCAGAGTCACAGTCCAAATGCTCAAACCACTACATCATGCTGACTCGCTATACAAAGGCAAACAAGATGTAACTTTTGGCAATCATGATTAGTGAGGGTAACCAGAAACCTGAAATCTAGGGATACTCCTAGTAATGTCACAGGGAGACATCCCAATGTTCCAGGGATGGACCTCTTGGTAATTGTATAGAAGCAAAACACAGAGATGCCAGATTTAAACAAAGGACTATGGGGCTCTACAGGCCACCCCTTTTCATGCCGGATCAGGGCCATAGTAACTTCACACTGCAGCCCCGATCCAGCCCTTCGAGGGTGCAAAAAGTAGCCACATAAAGCAGCCCCTTTTTTCGCCCTCGAAAGGGTGCCATAGCTGTGGTGGTGCAGCTATATGGCATCCATTTGGTGCTGCGTCATCAGGGCTGTTAGATCTAGGATGCCATGGTGTAGCCATCCACCTGGCAATAGGGCCTTGTTCCACTCAAATGTATGAAACTTCTATTACTTTTTTATTCATTGCTCTTATATCCCACATTTCCTCAAAAATGAGATCCAGCACACCACATTACACACACACACTACAACTCCATAGTTAAAATTCAGTAGGCCTACCTAAATAAGAATGTCTTCACCTGCTCGTGGAAAGGCAGGAGGGAGTGGGCTAAGTGGACCTCCCATGGGAGGGAGTTCTGCAACCTGGGAGCAGCCACAAAGTCTCTCTCCTAAGTCTTCATTAACTATACCTGCACAGCTGGTGGGATGGCAAGAAAGCCCTCTCCTACAGACTTTAATGCAAGTCCTGTCTTATATAAGGAGATATGGTCTTTCAGGTAGTCTGAAAGGGCCAGGTATTTCAAACGTCCCTGCAGGCCTGGGCTCTTCTCATCCAGATTCTAATGGAGACAATTTGGCAGCTTCTCTCATGGACTCAGGAGTACTTTAGCAATTCTCTCACATGTTAGTTAGGCCCTGTCTGCACAAGCAAAATAAAACAGCTTCCCCCTTCTCTCAGTGAAGGAGTCCAGAGGATGCTTAGCCCAAACTTTGGTGCTGGTGAGAACAGACCAAACATCATCTGTCCCTTTCATCACCAAGCCCTGGGTATACGCCTCTTAATATGCAATTTTAAACTCCCTGTTTGGTCCAGGTCTTTCTGGAAGATCCAGAGCCCTCTATTGCATTGCTAGGTGGCTGTTTAAAATGCATTTCACTGTACCATCTGGTGCCATCACCACTGCCACTACACATCACTTAGTCTGAGGTCAGAACAAGGTGCCCAGGAATGTGATGGAGGCTGGGTGCCTCAATCTACCTCAGAGTGAAGCACCACCAGGTAGCACTGTAAGACTCATGTGTGAACAGCTGCTTGGCATTGTAATGGAGGACCCCAGGTAAAAAGGACTGATTGGGTCACCTCTAGGGCCAGAATAATCTGGGCTGCTCCCAGAGTATCCTAGCCCATACAGACATCACCTTGATTTGCTAGTCATGTCCCCATGTATCCAAGGGAGGAAAAGGCCCACATTTCTGACATTTTGATTCCTTGCCAGAAACAGTCTGTGTTCTCAAACATGAGCTGTGCAATTGACTCAAATAATTGTCAGCTAGTCTCAGTACAGTACTCCCGGTTAGTCTGGGAAATTACATTAAAAATGCCAAATTTAGGTTCAGTGGGCATTACTACTGAAGAAACCATGCCATTCTATCTACTTTTTATTAGAATTTCCCCACATTTGCACTGGTTGGTATCTACTTTCAGTCAAGCAGACTTCAGAACTGATAAGATGTCAAAGTGACAGTAATCACCTCGGGTCTCCTGCCAAACCTGTTTTTGTCACAGATGCAGAACTTTTTTTGTGAAAGCAATGTACTGGGTGCCAAAATGAAAGAAGCAGCTGAAGTGTTGTTGGTGATGTAAGTGGGCAGTCATACTGCAGCAAAGAAATGGAATAAAATATTCACCCATTGCAGGCCACACCTAGGATTCGTTTCCTCTCAGCCTCTGACATGTTAGCCTTTTGCATATGTTTGTCAGATTACAGTTCCCCTTTCAACAGAACAAATGTTAACTGCCAAACACAGAACTTTGTCCAGACATTACTGAAAATCTCTAAACACAGATTAAGGCTCATTGTCAGCTGAATGCCAACACTGCAAAAACAACACATTTGGACAAATTCCACCATGGATCATCACAATTCTGCTTACTAGCATTTCTCTTCTTTCTTCTTCTTTTTTCTCCCAGGATAGTCTCAAGATGTTTTGCTATCTGACAAAGGCCAAATTGTTTTTCTGACATTAGGACCAATGCTTTAAAACGTCTGGCAGCATCATTCAGACTACAATTCCTGCCTTCAGCTATCTTTCCCACAAAGTGCTGCCTGAGGCAAGCACCTTATCTGGCAGCAAAAAAGGGCAATCCTGTATTTATTTCTGCTGTATATCCAGTTCTGTCACAATTTGGCAAGCATAGTCTCCCTTAATTTTCTTGCATCTCATTTTTTTCCAGCTGTTTTTAAAATGTACCAGTTTCAGTCTCCCCTTTCTGATTTCTCCCTTTGTCATCTGCTTACTTCATTTGTTGTAGACTGAGTTCAAACTGCAAAATAGTTTGCACTCCATTAACTCAGCAGGAAGAAAAAGGAGATGAAGAGAAAATGTTTTGCCCTTCCCAGTACGTTCTGGCAAAAGCAAACTAGTTTAGCCTCTCTTAACAAGTGTGTTTTTCCTTAATATCTTTGGACATTTTTATTTATAAAAATGCTCCTGGGCCATTTCTGGCACAATTACACTGCAGCAAAGAAACTGAATAAAATAAAGACAGAATTATTCAACACTTTCTTTACCTCAGTCTTCTCACAAAAGGAAAATGGAGCAGAGGACACAATAGGGAAAATCCAGCAGAGAATAAGTAAAGAGGTAGTACAGGAATATCTTGTTAATCTAAATGAATTTAAATCTCTGTGACCAGATGAACTACATCCAGGAGTATTAAAAGAGCTGACAAATGTAATATTGGAGCCATTGGCAATAAGCTTTGAGAACTCCTGGAGAACAGGAGAAGTCCCAGCAGACTGGAGGAGGGCAAACGTTGTCCCCATCTTCAAAAAGGGAGGGGAAAAGGATCCCAACAATTATCGTCCAGTTAGTCTGACATCAATATCAGGAAAGATTCTAGAACAGATCATTAAACAGAGAGTCTGTGAACATTTAGAAGGGATGCCATTACCATAAAAAGTCAACATGGGTTTCTAAGAAACAAATTATTCCAGACTAATTTGATATCTCTCTCTCGATCTCTCTCTCCTTTTTTTTCTGATAAAATTGCCAGCTTGGTAGATGAAGGGAACACTGTGGATATTTCATACCTTGATTTCAGTAAGGCCTTTGACAAGGGTCCCATGACATTCTTGCCAACAAGATAGTAAAATGTGGATTTAACAAGGCAACTATTAAATGGATTTGTAATTGGTTGACTGGCCAAACTAAAAGTGTGCTCAGCAATGTCTCCTCGTCATCTTGGAGAGAAGTGGCTAGTGGGGTGCCACACAGTTCTGTCTTGGGCCCAGTGCTATCAATGATTTAGATGAAAGAATAGAGGGCATGTTTATCAAATTTGCAGATGACACCAAATTAGGAGGAACAGCTAATATCCCAGAGGACAGGATCAAAATTCAAAATAACCTTAACAGATTAGAAAGCTGGGCCAAAGGTAACGCAATGAATTTCAACACAGAGAAATGTAAGGTACTGTACTTAGGGCAAAAGTTGAAATGCATAGATATAGGATGGAGGACACCTGGTTTAAGGAGACTACATGTGAAAAGGATCTAGGAGTGCTAGTAGACCACTAATTGAACATGAGTCAAAAGTGTGATGTGGCAGCTAAAAAGGCCAATGTGATTCTAGGCTGCATCAATAGAAGTATAGTGTCTAGATCAAGGGAAGTAATAGTGCCATTCTATTCTGCCTTGGTTAGGCCTCATCTAGAATACTGTGTCCAGAGGAGGGTGACTAAAATGGTGAATAGTCTATAGAGCACATGCTGAAATTCTTTTGGAATTCCCCAGTGTGCTCTATTAGCCATTGCTTGAATCTTGCTTGAATCTCTGGGTTAACAAGATATAAAATAAATCAGTACTGTACTGTTCTCCAGAACAGTTAACAAGATATAAAATAAAACAGCTCTCTAGCACTATAGAGATTAAGTATAGATATACCTAATTGGACTAAGGATTATATTTTTAAAATGTTCAATTATATGTCACAAGATATAAAGAAATGTCTTAACCTGGTGCTGAAAAAAACCAGACACATGTGGAATGGTCACCTCAAGGATATCTATCAAGCCCAAGCAGATCTGCAGGGGTATAGATTCCGCAGGAGGGACAGCCAAAACAATCTTCTGTTTTGACACTACTCTCTGAGGCCAGTTTGGAGGATGTAGTTGCACAAAGATGTCAGTCACTGAACTCAGAGTCTCATCCATAGGGTCGCCATGAGTCAATATCAGCTTGAGGGCAGTTAACAACAACAAGAATTTCTAATGCTCCTAATAGAAATATTTTGTTGTTGTTAACTGCCTCCAACTGATATTGACTCATGGCGACCCTATGGATGAGACTCTGAGTCATGACTGACATCTTTGTGCATATAAATAATGTTTCTGTAAGACACACTGAGTCTTAAAAAGAAAAGAAAAAGAAAGAAATAAAATATCAAGAAGAATAAACACATCATTGACAAGACTGAGTGTCAAAAATAGTTATATCCCATAAGAAAACAGATAGGGCAACACCTCTGTAATATAATTGAACAATAAAGTAGATGCTATTAAATTGTTTAACTAAGTTAAAGCTTTTCTGTGATAAAATAACATATACATTAAATGATTAAATAAATCTGTCTCAAATCTGGTTATATTTTTGAACATGTTCTTCTACATCATTAAATATCTACATTCTAATATCTTGGTACACACTTAGAATCGTAAAATCGTAGAGTTGGAAGAGACCACAAGGGCCATCCAGTCCAACCCCCTGCCATGCAGGAAATCTAAATCAAACCATCCCCGGCAGATGGCCATCCAGCCTCTATTTAAAGACCTCCAAGGAGGGAGACTCCACCAGTCACTGAGAAAGTGTGTTCCACTGTCGAACAGCCCTTACTGTCAGGAAGTTCCTCCTAATGGAATTTCTTTTCCAGTAGCTTGCATCCATTGTTCCAGGTCATGTTCACTGGAGCAGCCCAAAACAAGCTTGCCCCCTCCTCGATATGACATCCCTTACTTTGACATTTTATTTTCAAAAGGAAATATGCACATGAAAAGGTTTTATTTGAAACCTTTAGTTACTGCTTGCCAAACAAACAGGTCAGTTTTAAAGTTTGGATATGAAAGAACTTTATCCGCAGTATCCCACATTCAGATGATACACTTCAGATAATCAAATTTACTTTTAAACTTTTATGCAAATTTATACGTAGAAATTATGAAACTCTCATAGAATTGTAGAACTGGAAAGCTCTCCAAAGATCATCTCATCTATCCTGGATGCAGGAAATTCACAGCTAAAGCATCCCTGACAGATGATTGTCCAACATCTGTTTAAGACTATCCAGTGAAGAAGAATTGCTCAGGTCTTGAATAGATATTACAACCAGGCTGTTTTCCCTAATATTAAATCCAAATCATCTTCCATCTTCAAATATTTGAAGACAGCTATGTTATCACTTCTCAATCTCCCCTTCTTTGAGATAAACACACTTCAATCCATTAATTGTTCCTCACAAACGTGTTTCCAAGCTCTCTACCATCTTAGTTGTCTACCTACCAACTTGTTAATATCCTTCTTAAACTCAAATCTGCCATAACTATTTATGATAAGATATATCTACACTTAGAGGTAAAAAACCTATCAAGCAGACAAATTGTTGAAATACCGAAGGCATCATAGTCATCTTTAATCCTTGCAAAAGCCTAAAATAGTTATAGACTTGCTGGGATTACTTATAATAAATTTTTTCCTTAGAGAATAAATTTAACTTTCCCCCCACTGGTAGCTTAAAAACTGGGTTTTACATTTTAATTATCATGTTCGTTTAGAACAATATCCTCTAAAATTTTGGCTTGCCTTATTTCTTCACGTGTTAATCAGACCTGCCATATGTTTCACAGATTTTGTGATCATTTGGAAAAATAATGACTGCCTTTTGAGCCAAATTCAATAGCCTGATGAAAAGGACTCTTGCAAAGCAACTGCCCTTCAGCTTTCCATCTTGTAACAAAATGGTTGCAACACTAGAGCAATTATTGTGAATGACTTTGCTTCAGCATTTGAAGTGGAATTCATGTTTATTCAGTTTTGTGAACCAATATAACAGTTATAAATGGCTTGATTTTTGTGAGATAATCACAGGAGGTTTCTTTAAACACGGTAAAAAGCTTCTTGGTCAAGAGGACTATACAGCTTTTACTAAATATGTAAAATATAAATAGGGGCAGTGTAAACAGAGGCAGTGTTGGAACTGAATCGCAATCAGCAAAATACAGCTCTGGAGTCACATACAGCCCTTAAAGCTGATTCTGCAGGCCAGACCCCACCACCATCCTGTTTCTTTGGATTCCCTGTGGTCACACACATCCTCAATCTCCCTTGAGAGGCCAACGAGGTACATGCCTTAGTCATATGTTTTTTAATTTATTTATGGGATTTATATCCTGACTTTCTCCCAAAATGACATTCAAGGCAGCTAGTTATATTCTGCCTGGACTATTGTAAAGCCAGTGTGATGTAGTATCGTTAGCATCCGACTATGATTTTGGAGATTAGGATTGAAATCCCTGCTCAGCCATGCAAACCCACTGGGTGGCCTTGGAAACCCTAGATGTATGTGTGCATGTTTTAAATGTTTGCATGTTTTTATGTCATTTTATTCTGCTTTTAGTTAGTTGATTTTAATTGGTTTTTTTTTAAAAAAATTGCAAAATATATTACAGAGCCTTTGTGGTGCAGTGATTAAATGCCTGTACTGCAGCCACTCACTCACAAACCGTAAGGTTGTGAGTTCAGTCTCAACCAGGGGGCTGAAGGCTTGCATCCTTCCAAGGTCGCTAAAATGGGTACCCAGTTTGTTTGGGGCAATTAGCGTATACATTGTAAATCGCTTAGGGAGTGCTTAAGTGCACTGATAAGCGGTATAGAAATGTGCTCGGTATTGCTATTGCTATATTTTAAACAATTGTACCTGTGAGCTAACTTGGATTTCTTTCTAAGAGAAAGGCAGCATAAGAGTTTGTGTTGTAAACCGCTTAGACACTGCTTAGATGGTATGAAGCGGTATATAAATGAAGCTTGTTTGTTTGTTTATCACATGGAAGGGAACCACCCAAATCCTGTGGATAAATGGAATTTAAACTCAGAAATATCCCACAAGAGTGGGATTGTTTTCAGATGATATTGCGTGACTTGGGCATTAATGCAACATTAACCCATGCAGAAAGCCATGAAATTGTGCCACTTTTTAACTTCAGAAAAATCCAGAAGTTAAAAGGTGACCCGATTTTGCGGCTTTCTTCATGGATTAATGTCAGGTTAATGTCAAAATTGCCTAACATGTCTGAAAACAATCCTGCTCTTGCGAGATATTCCAACAATTTAAAACCCATTTATCCACGGGATTTGGGCATTTTGCCTCTTGTGTGAGAAACTTCATAGAAATAGACAAACAGACAGACAGAGGGCAAACCATACTTTCTCAGCCTCAGCGGAAGACAAAAGCAAACTACCTCTGAACAAATCTTGCCAAGAAAACCCTATAGTAGATTTGCCAAGGTTGTCATGAGTCAGAAATGACTTGAAGGTACACAGGAACAACAGTGTACTCTACATGGGGCTGCTTTTGAAGAGTGTTTGGAAACTTTAGCTGATACAAAGAGCTGCATGCAGTCTCTTAACTGGAGTCATGATTAAATTTTGCACTATAATATCAGAGGAGGATCAATCTATCTGAGCTTCAAGAACTTAGAATTTCAACAGTAGATTGCCACTGTAATAATGTGCATACTTAATGAGGAGTAAACCCCAATGAATACAGTAATTATTACTTCTGAGTAAACATTATAATTGTGTACTGTATAAGTCCACAACCATTCTAAACATGTTTGCAGTTTATCATGAAACTATCATGAAGGTCAGTAGAGACAGAAATCTACTCTTAAAGTTTTAATATCTTTATCTATATGAACCTCCCAGATTTTTTTAAGGAAAAAATTGTGGTACCTAGTCATGAGGAAATAGTGATAAAACCAGGAGTCTATGCTATGAATTGAAATAGTTGTCTCAGAAGGGTATAGATACATAGAAATTGGCTATGCATTGTGTATAAACTTTAAAATATGTTGAAATAAAAGCTCCTGTGTTTTATATTTTAAAAAATAATTTCCATATCATTTTTCCTCCCAAAGACAAATGAACTTTGGGCTAAAGGGAAAGAGCTGCTTTAAGCAGATAACATTATACAAATTGCATGCTGCAGAGTAATTAAAGGACATAATGCTGCATTATGTGAGATCAATATGCACTTAAGATCCAGGCAGAATTGCTCTCTGAAATAACGTCAGTCATCCTGATTTCCATCACATTTTCTGTATTGATTCGAGGAAAAGATGATCCTTTACAACCTGTTGTGGTATGCAGGAGATTGGCAATGGCTTTTCATTCACATGGAAAACAGACACAGAGACATTTTGCACTTCTATAAGCTGTGCACAGTTTTTGACTGCAACATTTCGAATAGGTAACTTAAGCCTTTATTAACACTTGGAAAGAAACTCATGCCAATGCTTTAATATATTGATTAGATGCTGGCTAAGCTCCTCCAGTTAGAGCTCTTCAGGATGGCAACAGCAAATACACGCTCCATTTCATTATTTGAATTTCTGCAATCATTTGATGCCTTCCAGTGTTCAGTAAAGGTACTTAGAGTATAACTTTTTGGAATCTAACTATTGATGGGAAATATATTGCATATACCTTTTCTTATCCAAAAGGCTGGGAGGGCACCCACAAATAAATATATAATAGGGGAATTTTTATAGCTCAAATTAATAACAGCGAGAGGACTCTGGGTAACTTCAAAGAGTTGGGAGCTCACCTTTGTCTAAAAATCTAGAACTCTCAGAGTGCTAAGTACAATTCAATTTTATTATTAACAATAAATCACAATTCAAGCAATAGCATTCACATACACACACAAGAACTAATGAAATGAAAGGTAGTAGTTTGTAGCAAGGTTGAGGGAAGGCATTCTTTTATCAGTCTGGGAGTGGAGCTCCAATCAGGGGATTATGGAAGTGACAGTGGCTCAGCAAGGCTTCCTGAAATGTATTGAGGGGTCAATATGAAATCGGCCAGCGTCTCTACCTTATTTCAGACTGAGCCAATGCACGAGTGCCAAGGCGGGCTTGTTTTAGATTCTAAGGATTCCAAAAGCAATGAAATTTCCACCTGGTTGATGGTTTTAACTTCAGAGTTACAAGAGGAATATTTTTTTTTTTTGATGGCAGGGACATTGATTTAATGAAGTAGTGATAAGATTAGGACAACCCCCCAGGGAGTTTGGAATAGGATAGGGGTGAGAGAATATATGGTGGGTGCTAGTAGAAAGATTGGCTTAAAGCTTTAGACTAACAAAACTTTGTCTGTCATCTTCAACAGGAAATGCATATAGCAGGGGTGATGGGTGGAAAGCTGCACTATTTACACCCATTAAGTTAACTGGGTCCTTTACAGTTGCCCTCAAGTTTGTGTGGCCACTCATGAGAAGTTCACTTAAAGATCATCATGGCCTGTCCAGATTCATGTTTATGGCCTCTCTGTATCTGGTAAAATATGACAAAATATAATGAAATATTTATACCCCAAACTGATGCAGGGTGTAGTAACACTATCCAGTTTAGTTTTGAAATTCTACGATTCCCCCATATGAGGGAAACTCGACTGCAGAATTTCTACTGTACAAAATTTGCATGCTAATTGTGTCACTCCGCCAATAAAAATAATATGGTAATCTTAACAAACAAAGAAACAAACAAGCCTGTAAACACATCAGTAACTTACAGAACTCAATAGTCTTCTAAACCATCAGTTAACAAAGCAAAAAATCAGTGATGAACAAATAGAAATGAGTGGCTGAATTTTGTTGGTAGTTCCAACTACAGTAGACTTTTTGAAATGGTAGGATTTTCATTATGTGTGCGCTCACTTATTTTACAGTTGAACAACCACTCTATTCTAATTGGGACTATCATCAGGATCAATCCCTTAATTTTTTTCTGGATTTTGACTTGTTTAGTTCAACAAGCTTCTCTCAATCTAATGAGATAGAATCAAATAATCATATAAGCGTATCACACAGCATTCTGGCAATATTCTGGGTACTAAATGAGAACGGAACGGAACGTACTTTATCACAAGGCTGGGTTCCCTTCTGTATGAAAATAGCTGTAAGGGACAGAGATGAATAATCCAGGAGAAATTTTCAGTTGTCTGTTAAAAGAGTTCATAGGTAGGGTGCATCATTTAAAGTGGTTAAGGATTCAAATCCTAAATGGCTATAAAGTCAGAGATTGAAGTATGTTCTAGTTAGTGGTCATAGAAGAGATGCTATCTGAAACTCCTTGAAACCAATGCCTAAAACCTATCAGTAACTAGATAAAAATGGCAAAGCTGTATTGCAGAAATATTTGCTTCATTTAATCATTAAGCAGCTTAAGAAACTTAATAAATGGGATGATTGCTCAGTGCAGGATGAGGATAAGAGAGAAAAGCTTGTATGAAAAATTAACTTAAAAATTGTGGCCATAGCCAGACTATTACATAGATGGACTCAAGGTTCTTTCATACGCATTGCTTTAATTGGTTGAAATGTTTTCCTTCTCTGGTAAACAATAACATTATGTATACTACATTGAGCACACTCAAATTCTTCCATGTTAATTATACTTTAAATCTAAGTATGGCCCAGTACAGACCGCTGGTTTGCAGTGGCCTGGGACCAATTCTAGGATTCCGGAGTGCACAGCATCCAAAAAACAAATCATGTAACATTTTTTTCCAGAAATGTGCAAACTAGTGTGCTTTTACCTCGTGTCTAAATTAAAGAAGCCTAATTACCAGCCTGCTGGTATACCTAAACATGTGCCATCATTTCCCACCAATCCGGGATTTCCTGGTGTCATCACTCCACATCTAATACAAATTACAATTACAAATTTTCTAAATCTTGAACAATTGTGAAAACAACAGATGTAGCTTGGAGCAGGAGATAGGGTGGAGTGCAGTGGGGAGAAGGGATAGAGTGGGTGCTCGCCACCCAGTCTCTGCCACTAAATGAAATAGGTTTAGCTTGGCTTCTGTTCCCTTTCTGAATTCCCGTTCTAAAATTGTCATGCATAATTTGATACAAATGGGTTGCTTTAGTTTTAGGATGGAGAGGAAATGGGCAGAAAAGAGTGAATCACCTGCAAGTCATTGAGAAAAACAGCTCTCCTTTCAGGTCAGGGTTAGGGTAATTAGCCATTCAAGCTAAACTATAATTTGCCAGAGGAGAAACAAGTGATTTGAATTTTCATGTTTTCAGTGTTAATGGTGAGGTATAATTTTCCTCAATGCAGTGAGCCCTCCTCTTAAGGAACCACTGGGGGGGGGTAGTTATTTACAAGAGCCCAAATGGCAGAGTTTCATGCATAAAACAGCAGAGGCATTTGCTCTGTTCATAAAGAGCTCTTTTTACTTGTTGATATGCCACCACTTTCATGCTTACATCTATTTAACTTTCCAAAATAAGTCAAGCTTAACACAATGATTTGTATTTCTTATCTTTCATCTTCCCATACCTTACTTGCTCAACACATGGCAAGTACCCATACTTTTCTAACTGTAGGAATCCATAATAACATGAAAGGAGAGAGAGTGGAAGGAGTCTGACAGACCTTACAGACCTCACCACACACACACATTCA
Source organism: Sceloporus undulatus (assembly GCF_019175285.1). Classification (NCBI taxonomy): domain Eukaryota; kingdom Metazoa; phylum Chordata; class Lepidosauria; order Squamata; family Phrynosomatidae; genus Sceloporus; species Sceloporus undulatus. The sequence continues at coordinate 348,447,612 of NC_056522.1, read as the reverse complement.
TGATGATCCACAACTATTTCTTTCCTTTCTTTTCTCTCACATACATCCTTCTTCTCTTGTTCTTTCTCTTTCACCAAATAGTTATGTTTTGGTTGGTGTGAGCTCTTTAAAACTACTTCCAAAACCCATGTGTCCAAAAACTGGGTGAGAAGTTTTAGCACTACCAGCCTTCTTCAGAGAGGAAAATGTATTGTGTACACAAATGAAATATCCCCAGCTATAATTTGACTCGTGAGTTAATTAATCCTACTATATAGAATCCTTCTTTTTCATTCCACTCTAACCAGCTTCATAAGACAAAAGCCCTACTCAGGTGATCTCAGTTATACAACTGCTGTGTGGAGCAAAACAGTGGGGACAGGCACATAAGCTCACCCCATTACTGGGAACTCTGAAGAATCCAGATTCCACTATATGGGAAGAACACAGAAATTTATAGCAAACTCTCCTTTACAAATATTTTTTCCAGTGTATAGAGCATCAGGGAACATAACAGGAAGGGGACAGCCAATGTTGTGACCCCATTCTGTCACTCCAAGGGGGTTCAAAGATATAGCTGTGTTAATCTATAGAGTCAGTATGTAGAGAGATATTGTATCACCTTTGAGACTAACTGAGTCTGAGATTTTGTAGACTCAAGCCAAATGCATCTGAGGAAGTAAGCTCATGCTGCCAACTTCTTTCTTTCAGTTAGTCTCAAAGATACTACAAGATGTCTTTACATACTGACTCCAAGGGATTACATCACATAAAGGGAAGTCCATAAATAGAAGTGGGGAATGGAAATTATCTGATACACCAGTCTGATGATATAAAGACCCTTCTAATGAGACACCAATTATTTATGTTCTGTAGCATTTGTTTTAAGGATGATTTTTAGAGGATACAGAGTAAACTTGGGGAAACAGAATAAAATTACCCTCTTTTTATTATCTCCTCAATTTACAGCAATCCTGTTCAGGCATTCAGAACCCTGTTCCTGATAACACACAAAAAGAAAGGATATATACAACCATATTATCTCTGCCCTCCCTCTTATCACCCTTTTAATGTTGAGGGCAGGATATGAAAAGGAAAGCCTTTTCTACTTATAAATATTTTCCAAATAATTAAGAACACTTGCAAATCAAAGTCCTAGATTAGAGTTTGAAATTTTACTAATGATATTGTCCTGGGCATACTGTGAAATGTGAAACGTCTAATAATAGCAAACCCTATTCAAATGAATCACTTCTGGTGGAAGTTGAACATACAGTAATGCTGGAAGACCTAGAAACTCCAAGAAAGAACTCCTCTCTGGGCATTTATGTGTTCTCCACTGCAACTGTATCATCAAGTTCCACTGGAAGTATACCATAGAATCACTCTGGAAAAGCTAGAAAATGGTTAGAGGGAAAAAAATTGAAGTGGGTAAGTGAAACTGTGGGTACTGGTCCCGCGGATACGGGCATAGTATTGCATTTCAAATAAGCTAATTACTCTAATCATAAAACAGGTCATTACTTCTTCCTTTACTTCAGCAGAGAAACAAGCTGTCTAGCGGGTTCTTTCTTCGTTGCACTTGCGACGCCCGAGTGCACAAATGGAGCACTCATGATGTCGCAAGTGTGATGCAAGGTGCGGATGCTATGCGTCCGTCACGTCATAATGGCTGCGCCTGTGTACACAGGGTGCTGCCATTTTGATGCTGCCACGATGTGCTAGGATGGTACCACCCCTGGGCAACCCTAGCACGAATCCAGGCTGGCGCAAAGTGCCGGTCTGGATAGCGCCTAGATTACTTGTTACTAACATATTACAATTAATTTTAGCATTGAAAAATACAGGAAAATAGTTTCTAGTCCTCACTCTCAACTCTAATCATAGCCAATCTGGGCTCCTACTTCTCTCCACAACCACATCACATGGCTGACATATGTATCTCAAACAGATCCACATATAGAATTACTGATGCAGCTCCTCTTTCTTCTCCATCTTCATTATTCTAGGTCTTGTGCTTCACCCAATCTCATACAAGTAGACAACATCTCCTTCTCTTCTAAAAACAGCTCACAGCATCCCTACTAGGCCAAGTGCATACTCCTTTTCATTGTTTGGAGCAGCCAGCAAGGCAACACAGTCCTCTTCCTATTTTCCCTGCATTGACAGTGAGCTTTTCCTTGTCTTTTCTGGCAGTGCAAACATTCTATTTCATTTGAACAGAATGATGGAAAGAAGTAAGAGCAGACAAAAATTTAAACTAATCTGAATGTCTAGTATAGCTCACATTTAAAGTGTATCTCCTCCTCCTCTTCTCTGTCCCTGTTGGTGGCTCCTTTCCTCTTCACTAGCTGCACCAAATCCCACAAAGAAACAGCACTCTGAGCAACTCTTCCTCACATTATCTTAAGAGCAATGAGAATGGATATGGACTAGAACTAACAAGCCCATTAACATCTTTTTTGTGTATTGCTGGAAAGCATAATGTAAATTTCCAAGCAGTATGCATATGTTAGGGCTCTATTAATCTAATTTTCACCACCAAATTCTGTTTTTCTCTCTGTGCTGCTGGCCCAAGGGAATACGGAGCCCCATCAGGGTTATTCTATCAGCCACTCATATATCTCTAGTCTTGAACAGCTCAAGCAGTTCTGGAATGTCCAGTGTTTTTTATTTTTGATTAATCAATTAAACAGCACTTTTGTATATAATTCAAATATCAATCACAAATGGGCTGTAAAATGTTTCTGGATGTTTAGTGTTAAACACAGTTAACAACATCACTTGGATTGGGTTCTGTGTTGGGGAGGGAGAAACAATTTCCAATTAAGAAGCAAATAACAAAAAGCCAGCAATCTTGCCTTGTGATTACAAAAAGCAAACTCAATACACATTTAGAGTGTATGCCAGGCCATCCAGAAATACATGAATTCATTGGCAAATTGGTATTAGACTGCATTTAGACCTCATCAACAAGCCATTCAATTCAAGGTTCAAGCTTTGCTTCCGTTGCTTGAATTGGAGGCAAGAGGACAAGAAGACTTTGGCCTGTTACAGACTGCCAAAATAAAGCTGCTTCGGGACTCTTTGGAGGTATCCTATTTAAATGATGCATGCATCCTAAGAATCCAGAATCTGCACCAAAGCTGCACTCCAGTGCTTAGGAATGGAGTGTGGCTTTGGTGCGACCTCCGGACTCTTAGGACCCATGCATCATTTAAATAGCATACCTCTAAAGAGACCCGAAGCAGCATTATTTTGGCCGTCTGTAACAGGCCATTATTGCTTTTGACAATGCCAAAAATTAGTCAGGCACTCTTCTGGCTCTAATGAAGCCAATGTTGCTACCTCAGAATTTTATGATGTTAAATTATCTATTTACTAAGGCTCCTGTGTGAGCAATATCATGTTAGAAAATTACACTGTAGTCATGGTACAGAGCCATTTTGTCAGCTATGTTTGATACTTGCACACGTGTGTCCCATGTTCAATCAGAAGGGGAAAAATCTGGAGATGAAAACTGAATAATTTGTGTCTGCCTTGGACTCATACCAATGGCAGTAACTGGTAACACCATGAAAAATAATGTGCTTTGCTAGCAAATATGGTGGACAGTACAGCCAAGGAAAATGTATTTATTATAAATAAACTCAACCATCAGAATTTGAGTTCAGGAATGTGGTATGGAGATTAAATGTTATCTGGAGGAAATATAAACATGTTTTTCCATCAACAATACAGTTTCTCAATGGAAAATAAGGGACACTTTTTTCCACATCTCTGCATCTTGGAAGCCATATGCTTTGCCATTTATCCCTCTTTCTCAGACATCTACAATTTAGTAGGCACATCGACTTAAGAACACAGGAACTTGCCTTACACTAAGTAAGATAACTGATCCATCTGGCCACTGCATGGTCTAAAGAAGAGTTGGGCAAAATGTGGTCCTGAAGCCATGTATGGTCTCCCAAAGATGATTTTGCAGTCCTCATGCATTCTGGACAACCTTGACTGCCTTTTTTCGTGGCCAAGAGGTTGGACTAATGGGGCTTTTAGCTTGTTATTTTATTGTATGTACTTATTTGATGTTTTATTGTATTGTATCTATTTTGTTTTAATATATGTTGTGAGCCGCCCTGATCCTGGGAAGGAGCGGGATATAAATAAAAATTTTATTTATTTATTATTATTTTTTTCTGGCCAAACCAATGTTAAATTGTCATACCTGGAAGCCTTTAACAGTAGGAATTCAGCACTTCTAAAACCACTTCTAAAAAAGCCCTCCCTGGACTCCTGGACTTAAACAACTATAGACCAGTATCAAATCTACCTTTTCTGGGCAAGATGATGGAGAGGACTTCCAGTTCCAAGCAGTCTTGGATGAAACAAATTATCTAGACCGATTTCAAACTGTCTTCAGAGTGGGATATGGAATTGAGACTGCTATGATTGCCTTAGTGGATGGTTATCACCTGAACATTGACAGAGGGACTGTGTCCGTGCTGGTGCTTTTGAACCTTTCAGTGACATTTGATATTATTGAACATGATAGCCTTCAGTGGTTCCAGTCCTGTCTCTCAGGCAGATTCCAGATAGTGGTGCTTGGAGATGGCTGCTCCTCAAAAAGGAAACTGTTATATAGCATACCACTATGTGACATCCTATCCCCATTGCTATTCAACGTCTGCATGAAACTTCTGGGAGAGCTTGTCACACAGCACGAAGCAGGGTGCTATCAGTATGTTGATGACATCTAAATATGCCTTCAGAGACAGTTTCAGCTGAAGATAGTGTGTCTCCTGTTACTGAATGCCTAGAATAATTGGCTGAATGATGGGGAGAAGAATGAAGCTGAATCCAGCCAAGACAGAAGTGCTTACTGTCAAAGGTCCTAACCTGGGTATGGAAGTGTGTCAACCAGTCCGGGGGGGGGGGGGGTTATATTCTTATTGAAAGGCTGTGTTTGTAGCTTGGGGTGCTTCTGGATCTGTCACTCCAAATGACAGCTCAGATATATGTGACAGCCAGAAGTGCTTACTATCAGCTTTAGCTGATACACTAGATGTGCCCCTACCTAAAGTTTGGAGGACCTAAAAATTGTAGGCTGGAATCAAGGCTGGACTTCTGCAATGCACTGTACATTGGACTACCTCTATAACCAAGTTTGGAAACTTCAATTAGTTCAAAACATGGCAGCCAGATTGATTACTGAGACATCCAGGAGTGATCATATTAAACCAATTTTAAAATCATTCCACTGGCTGCCAGTTAGTTTCTGGACAAGGCACAAAGTGTCAGTTATTGCCTTTAAAGCCCTACATGGTTTGGGTCCAGGTTACCTATAGGATCACCTTCTCCCATATAACCCACCCTGTATGCTCAGGTCCTCTGTCAGACATTTACTCCAGTCAGCCAGGACTAAGCTGGCAACTGTTAGCCAGAGGACATTTTCTTGAGCTGCCTCTAGACTGTGGAATGACCTACCAAAAGAGATTTGTCAGCTGAATACACTGTCCAAATTCAAAGGAGCAATAATAACCAATCTCTTGAAGCAGATTTATTTAGATGATTTTAAATTGTGAATTTTAAATAATGAAATTCAAATTTAGATTGTTTCAATATGTGTACATCTTGGTGTTTTTTTAATTGATGTGTGTTTTAACCATTGTCTTTTAAACTAATGTTTGTCTGTTAATAGTTGTTCCCCACCTCATTTCATGGAAAGAGGCGGGTAAAAATTGTTGTTATCATCATCATCATCATTTTTTTAAATAGGTGGTGTGGCCCCCTAGCACTGTTTAACACTGAAAAATGCTTATTTTTGAAAGCCAAAGGTGGTATTCTGGCTACTTCCAGGTATGTTCTTGATCCTGGCATTTTTAAAGATCTGTGGGGAATCTGGAGTGTTCTGTGATGGAAAATTGGCCACTGGACCCACCATATTTTCTCATTCCTAGAAAAGGTTTTGCATGGAGAAAGCCAAGAACTTTTCTGAGCTGTACCTGGAGACGTTGAGGATTGAACATGCAGGAATAGTGCAGCCTTCCACAGAGCTACTATCCTTACCCAATGGAAGGGAACAATATATGAAATGCCAGCCACAGATGCTGGCAAAACATCAGCAATAAACTCTTCTAGAACATGGCCACATAGCCCCCAAAACCCACAAAAAAAACTATGGATGCTGGCCATGAAAGCCTTCGACTTCACAATATATGAAATTTTAAGGAAGAGCTGGTGGACAGATGCAAAACATGTTCAGAGGATACTGAGGGGTGACATGATCCCACTCTTTAAACATCTCAGGACTATTATAGAGAGGAGGGGTAGGCCTGTTAACTGCTACCCCAAAGGGTAGGACCAGTTCTAATAGACCGAAGTTACAGGAGAATAGATTTTGATTGATCATTAGAAGGAACTGCTTGACAGTCAGAGTAGTTTGGCAATGGAACCAAATGCCTAGAGAGGTGGTGGGGTCGCCTTCTATGGAGGTTATCAAAAAGATTCAAGACAACTACCTGATAGGGAAGCTTTATCTGGTGATCCTGCATTGAGCAGGGGTTAGAATCTATGTTTCTATGATCTATTTCTTTATTTATCAATGCATTTTATTTTGTCTTGCAGTCCATAAATGACACTCAGAAGGAAATTAATGGTGATAATAAAATACTTTATATTTTACTTTATTTCTTATATCTTTCATATGGTTTTGCATTCAGTTCCTCATTCCTTCTCACATTCACTTTTGGTGCATTCTTGTTAGCTTTCTTCAGCAATAAAATAAACTAATAAAATAGCAGAGTTTTGGTGAATAAAGAAATGCAGTGCTTTTTCACCAGAACAGTCCTTTAATTCCGTATAGTATATGAAAAACCTGTTGTGTAATTTCTTATTCAGCAAAGGCAAACCCCCTCTGAACAAATCTTGACAAGAAAACCCTGTGATAGTTTCACCTTAGGCTCGTCATAGGTTGGAAACAAGTTGGAAGACACACAGCAACAATACATTCTGAAAGGTGTACAGTGGCCTGTCTCCTTACGCAGAGGATCTGTTCCTGATCCCTCACGTAAGGGAAAACCTGCCTATGCTCAAGCCTCATAGGAAATAATGGGGCGTGTGCATGTGGTGGAGTGGCACCATTTTTTCCCTCCCCAAGCGGCTTCAGTGTACACTGCATAAAATGTGTTCGTGCATGGTGTGGGCACACTGTATTTCCACAAAACAGGAGCTATTTTCAGACCTTAAACTCTATCAACAAAAGCTATATAATTATGAGATAATTAATAACCAGGTGTTTTTATTTTAAGTCACAATGGAGTAGTAAAAATCTAGGTCCATGATGGCAAATCTATGGCATGTGTGCCTTCTCCAGCATGTGAAGTCATTTTGGAAGGCTCATGGAGAGAGAAGAGGGCAGGTCTTCAAATTGTACATTTGAAGACTCCTCTTCCAGTATCTGAGAAGTTTTCAAGAATAGAAAAATAGATTAAGGTCCAAAACACACTGCAGAAATAATCCAGTTTGAGACCATTTTAACTGTCCTGGCTGAATGCTAGGGAACTCTGGGAACTGTAGTTTTGGGAAACATTTAGCCTTTTCTGTGAGAGAGCTCTGGCGCCACAATAAATTGCAGTTCCCTGGCTTCCCAAGCACTGAGCCAAGGCAGTTAAAGTGGTCTCAAATTGGATTATTTCTGCAGTGTGTTCTGAATCTAAGGAGTTTATCGCATCGCGTTCCGAGAACATTTTTGGAACCCGATTGGAACGGAACACTTTCAACTTTACCGCACGTTTTTGTCCCCATCGGGTTCCCATCGGGTTCTACATACCCCTCAAAGTGTTCCATATGTGTTCCTTGGAGGGAACGGATAAGAAAGTGATCCAAGCTTGTGGAAACGTTTTTAAAACGGTCCAAGAAATGTCAGAGCGGTAATGTAATCCGTTCTTACTTCCGTTCCCATGTTCTGCCTTGTTGTGATTGGCTGAAAGGATTTCCCTCCCTGCATTCTGTTTCCCAAGCTCTAGCCTGGCCCTGGCTGGGGCTCCTCGACTGCAGAGTCCTCCAAAGCCTGGCTGG
>NC_056522.1:348373188-348429557 GCF_019175285.1 Sceloporus undulatus | reverse complement strand
ACCTTGTGGTTTTGAGTGAATGGCTGCAGTACAGGCATTTAACCACTGCGCCACCAGGACAGTTCATAATTGCTCTAAGGTTGTTGCAAATGAACCAATCCACCTCAGTTAAATATTATTGGAAAAAATCTGCTGGTCAAATATTCATATTTGTTTTTGATTTTTAAACAACAACAGTGTTGTCTGCAATGTCACCATATTACTTTTTGACTTTTTCATCTTGCTCACCTTCACACACACACACACACAAAATGAAATAAAAATAAAACAAAGTGTTTTTAAAACTTTTATCAGTCCTGTTTTTCATAAAGAAATTCTTCAAAAAAAATCTTCTGGCAGCCAAGTGAAAAATAAATTCTGCTTGGCAAACCACAAAGACTGTGATTTCTTTCTATAAGATCAGCATTTTCAGAATCTTCTTGATTTTTCCCATTCAAGGATATGCATATAAGGCATTCAGGAAAAGTCCCAGTTTGGAAGATGCACATGAAATGTGTAACCACAAGATTCAAGTAGAATTCAGTTGAGCCAAATTCTGTGGCACGCTAAATTATAAGCCATTTCAACTACATATGCCACAAAAAGGAAGAAATACACTTATATGTGTTACTGATGATTTCAAGTCTACTTCAAAGGTTTTGCATTTTCAAGTAGACAATACCCAAACAATAATCCTCTCATACGATAAAAGGGACAATTAGAAGAAAACTATTCTTGAGCACTTGTTTTAAAGAAAGCTTCAGAAGATGTTTCCTTGTTATTCCTTTTTCAAATTTATTGCAGCAAATAATATTCAGGAAAAGAAATTAACCACTTTCTCCCTGTGTAAAACAGAAATAGACAAATATTAGATTCATTCATTGTCCCATCTCAGTATGTAGGAGAGATTACCATGTCAATCCATCTATGCAACATGAGGCACTGCCTATGTCTTCTTGACCACTCATGGAAGACAGACATCTCTACCCTGACTTCCTGAAGCATGGGACTATGCCAGGTTGGGAAAGTGGGGCTTCCACAATGGAGTGGGCATTTTCTTCCCAAACAGCCACTGTTCAGAAAATCGATTCAGGGTCATTTGAACCGGTTCAAACTGATTTGCGATCTGGTTTAAAAGGTAGTGGGAATCGGGCCTCGAATACCTAATAAGAGATAGCATTTAGGAAGAACAAGAGTGAATTAGACATCCTCTCTGTTGATCATTTTTGATGGAACATAGGTGGGAATTCCTATGCTGTCCAAGAGATTTTGGACTTTCCTGTGATTTTTCTGTCTTTACCAAAATTTCTTTGCTTACCACTGAAAGCTGAAATGACACCCCTGCTTTCTTTTCATACATCAATACCCTTCCTTGAAGCATTAAAAAAAATCTCATTACTTTGCCTCAAATAAAACAATAAATTCTCCTCAAATACCCTTGACTATGACATTATGTGACATTACATTACATTCAATATACAACCTGATAGCTGATGATTCTTCTACATCATTATCTTTGTGACCTAAATGTGCCAAATCATGTATCAGATGCCATTAATTTGCTGCCTGTGAAACAGTCCCAATATTACAAAAAGCAGACATACCTCTTCTTGATGGCCAATAATGATGTTGACTTGGATGGACGGGAACTTAATATTTTTAAGTAGCCACTTGGAGCTGGTGTGTCTGCCATAATACTTAAGTGTTGCTTCAGTTTATAATATAATGGAAACAAGTACTTAATTGAACTGAACTTAAATGTGTATTATGGTTTCCTGTTTGCACTTTTTTTAAACATCTTTGATGTGTGTGTGTGTGTGTGTGTGTGTGTGTATGTATGTATATCAGCTTCATTTATATACCACTTCATACTGAATTAACAGTGTCTAAGCGGTTTACAACTGTAAGCTAATTGCCCCCAACAATCTGGGTACTCATTTTAATGACTTTGGAATGATGCAAGCATCATGAGTTGATCTTGAGCCCTTTTGCTGGTATTTACCATGGAACCTTATGGTTTTGAGTAAGTGGCTGCAGTACAGCCATTTAACCACTGTGCCACCAGGGCTCCTGGTATATATATTTAATATATATATTGTAGTGAGTTGGAGATGGTGAGAGAGAGAGCTGGGAGGGCTGATGGGGACCAGGTGGGAGAACAGGAGGGGAGGGAGCAAGAGGTGGAGCGAGAGGAAGTCAAAGGGGCGGTCCCAAGGGGGATAAAAGGAGAGGAGCAGAGGTGCATGGGGAGAGAGGATGGATGCGGAAGAGGTAGTCGGGGAGTAGCAGCTGCGAGAGGGACAGAGCAGGTAGTTCGGAGCCCGAAGCGGGACGGGACCCTGGCATCCCTTCAACGAAGGTCAGGAGGCTGGCAGCGAGGGCCACATGAGGAGGTACGCCTAAGGAATCCTCGAGAGGAAGGAGACTTTGCGCACTTGGATGCCGAGGAGTGGAACCCCAACCCTAGTACGTATTCCATACGTACAACATGGCGGCGCCCCTTCCACATGGGGGCCGCCATGTTTACATATCGGACGCATAGCGTCCAGACGTGTTGCAGCGCCTATGACATCGCGAATGCGCCAGCGGCGCCTCACGACGTCATAGAGGCTCCGCAAGAAGGAGCTCCATTTTGGAGCTCCTTTTTTGCTCTGCACGGTGTGGCTGCTACAGCTCCCTCATGGTGCAAGCGGCGGCAGTGGCAGACCACCGCAAAGCGCCGGTCTGTAACCCGCCTATGATTCTATGATTCTAACTTGGGCCTGTTCTAGACGGGCTTTTAATACGCCCCCCATCAAGTGCTAGGGGTTGGCTGAGGACCTAGCTTCCATACTGGCCTCACCCCTAGCACATGATGGGGATGTAAAAAGGGCGGCGCCCTATACACATGGGTGCCACCATTTTTACGTACCGGACGCTTAGCGTTCGCACGTCCCCCTGCATTTGCGACATCACAAGTGCACCATTTGCGCACTCGTGCATCGCAAGCACGACGCAAAAAGAAGCCGCTTTTTGCGGCTTCTTTTTCCGCCACCGGGAAGCCCCCCCATTTGGAGGCTGAGGCTTCCCAGCAGCAGAAATGGAGGCGGCGGCAGACCACCCTTTTGGGGCGGTCTGTAAACCACCTAAGTTAAATATACATAGACTTTATTTTGCTCAGGTAAAGGCAGTATTTGGGAAGGTGTAAATTTCCCTTGAACCTTGTTTTCCATTCAGAAAGAGCTTTTCTGACTAATAACTGTATGAAATGAAATATGTAGGGCTTATTCACACTGTGTAGTTATTTCCCTATTATTCCATTTTAACTTCCATAGTTCTGTCCTGTAGAATCCTGGTATTTGCAGGTATGTAAAATTCTCAACTAGAGTGCTCCCCTGTCTCACCAAACTACAAGCCCCATGACTCCATAGGATTCAGCCCTGGCAGTTAAAGTAGAATAATAGTGCAAGAACTGCATTGCATGAATGATCCAATAGGAAGCCTTATGTATTGGAACTGAGATGAAATTGAGAAAATAGGTAGCTAAATAGTAATTTTACGCTGATCACCAGGGCATGTGATCTTCTTTTTTCCTTCTATGAAAAGAAAAATATGAGACATTGGTAAGTCATTTTAATTCCTTCTCTGTGACAGAGGTTTGGTGTTTGCCTGGACCCAAACAAGACAATCACTCCAGATTTTTCACAGTGGGAAATATCTGTAAAATAATAGAAATCTCACCCTGCCCCCTTCCCAGAGCCTCTGATAGATCAAAGCCCTCCTAATTCAAGCCCAAAGCTTCTTTATATTAAATACCAGAAAAGTATGTTTAGATAACATTATGGGGCTGACTTAAACCATAAAAGCCAGGAAATTCAAAATTAAGGCTGGCACTCCAGTCTTAAATCATCTAGCTGAGGAGGCCAGCAGTGGGGAGGGGAGTAGGCAGACCAGAGAAGCAAACGCAGAAGTGAGAACAGGTTGCCTTCCTGAACTTTTAAAAATTCTATTGTTTCTGCTATTGGGAAACAAAGTCACATTATTGCTGTCAGTAACAACTTTATCTTCCTCCTCCCTCCTCCTCCCTATTATACAAAAGCTACATAAAAGATATATAATCTCATCTGAGGTGCAAACTGGTAAGAAAAAAATAATCTCATTTGAAATGTGGTGCTATAGGAGAGTCCCATGGGTGCTGAGGACTGTTGGGAAGATAAATAAATGGATTCTATAGGAGCCAGAGTGTTGTAGAGGTTTGGGTGTTAGACTATGACTCTGGAGAACAGAGCTTGAATCAGCCATGAAAACCCACTAAATGACCTTGGGCAAGCCACAGTCTCTCAGCCTCAGAGAATGGCAAAGGCAAAACCCCAAGAAAGCCCTGTGACAGGTTCACCTTAAGGTCACCATAAGCTGGAAATGACTTGAAGGCACAAAATAAACAGCAAATCAAGCAAGAATTCTCCTTAGAAGCCAAGATGACTAAGCTGATGCTATTATACTTTGGACATATCATGAGAAGTCATGAGTTACTAGAAGAGACCATAATGCTTGGTAATGTAGAAGGCAGCAGGAAAAGAGGAAGACCACACTACAGATGGATAGACTCAGTTAAGAAAGACATGGGTGTGACTTTGCTAGACCTGAGCAGGAATGTTGATAATAGGGTGATTTGGATGTGTCTCATATATATGGCTGCCATAAGGCAAAGATAACTTGATGGCAGTTAACAAAAATAACAACAATTCTGTTTTTAGCTGAGATAAACATGGATTACAAAGACAGGGACTTTTCATCCTTTTTTTTTCATCTGGCACAGTGTTAGAACTCCTATACTGTACTAGGCTGACACTTTGTTCATCATCATTATACATTTACAAATACATTGTAAATGTATTCCAATGTTGAACAAAGTGTCAGTTTGGTGCAATGTAGGGTATGCTATACTGGGATATTTTATGTTCCTCTTAGCAACAAAGCTCCTTGGATGATCTTGGGGCAGGCAATATTTCTCAACTGAGGCTGCATCTATACTGTAGAATTAGTTCAATTTGACACCACTTTAATTGCCGTGGTTGAAAGATAGCTATGAAATTCTGGGATTTGTAGTTTTGTGAGATATTCAGCTTCCTCTGTTAGAGTGCTCTGGTACCACAACTTACTACAGATCCTAGAATTTCATAGGATGGAGTCATGACAATTAAAATATGTATTAATTCTGTCATGTGGTAGTGCCCAAATCTCTTTCACCTTGTAAATGGAGTATTATGTTCAGTTCTGCTGAATACAGCTGAAACAGGTTGTTGTAGAGGTGTGAAAGGTGCCAGAAAAGGACAACCGAAATGGCCAAAGGACTGAATCAATTGCACATTAAAGAAAGCTTACAGTGTTCGGGATTGTTTATATTAGAAAATATAAATGGAGGTGGGCAGTATGTCAGAGGTCTGTTCCTGGGTAATGAGTAAATAACATTGATGTCTTTGTAGAAGTGATAACATAACATTTTATTTGAAACAGAGGCAAGTATTCTGGGGGTTCAGATTTAGAGCACTACATTTGGTATTGGGAGAGCAATCATGTGCAGTGGTTGTATTACCAGCCACTGCCAGTTCAGGCTTTGTGATACCTGTGTATCCTAAGCAACAGACAATGGCTTGAGTCCATTGGTTAGTTGCACACGGTGTAGACCTGTTGAATCACTGAGAACTTTGTCAGTCTATTCAGTTCAGTCATGTTTTCTTGATTCTGTGGTTCTACTCTGGTCAAGTAATCATTGGATGTAGTAGGCCACAGGAAACTATCCAGTGAAAGAGAATGAACATGGCTTGTAGCCTTCCCTATTTGCAGACTTGGACCGAAAAGGAGTAACATAAGAACTTAATCCAATGTCTCTGAATGTCTGTTCCAGTCACAAAGTATTTCTCCAACATAAACAATGCAGAGGAAGAAATATGATTGGAATATTAATCAGTGTGAAATTCAAAAATAATAATGTCTAACAAAGGATTCTTTTCTTTCTTTCTTTTTTGCACAGATGACTTCAGAGTTATTGTGGTGACATCAACTACTTCAAAGCAAACATAAATTCAAAAGTAGTTTTTTTTGCCAGAAAGACATGCCATGAAAAAGAGTCACCTTTGTCCAAAAGCATCTCACATCATCAAAAGAAAAGAACCCAAACAAGAGGGGAGGGGAGATTATTTGTTTAGCAAATGGATATCCAAATGATGCTGTTAATCATTTTGGAATTTATTGCTTCAGGACATGAGAAAGCATTATTTCCCTTTGCTTAAAGAGGCCAAATATACAGAATGCACAAACTGGTACAAATTTGTCCAAAACTGATATAAAACTTTAAAAGGGTGGGGAAATAGCAATTATTATGGAAATGCTGACAAACCTTTTAGTGCAGCATTAGAAACAGAGATGCTATAATCAGAGGAATTAGGTTAGCAATATTTGATCCCTTCTTATTAGTTTTGGCTTCACTAAGTTAAGACAACAATAGACTGAAGCTACCAACATACATACAATTGATCTTCGCTGCTTTAATGTAATTAGTTCTTAATTCTCCCTCCAGGCCCCCCTCTGGATCTGTTTAAATGTTGAAACTTATTCAAAGAAATGTGGTAATTATTAAAGCATGCTGCTTATGGACTGTTCTGTTATGTATTTCACAGTTCTGTATACACACCTGTGAGCCTCATTCCTCCCCTCAGAGCCTGTATTCAATTTCCAGCCTTCCTATCCAAGAATCTATTCTCAGGAGGCCCAAACAGGATGGTTCTCCTTGACAGGAATAATACAGAACCTGTTTTCCTGGATCAGAACAAGATAATCTTGTCCAGCATTTTGTTCCCCTAGACTCCAGCAGCCAACTGCCCAGAGAAGCTCACAAAATGTCTGCACTATGCTAATTTCAAACTTTGAGGTTCCAAGTAATTATGATAGCTGAACATGAATCATTACATGATCTTACTTTCTGTAAAACTATTTAAGGTAAAGAAACAAGAGGGAGTCTTAAAAAGGGCATGGTGATTAGTTATCAGAATGTTCAGGTAAATGTTTCATGTTTTGTTGTTATTAATTGTCATCAAGTTGACTTCAATTTATGGTGACCCTATGAATGACAAACCTTCAGGTTACCCTGTTAAAAAATACCCTTGCTTGGGTCTTACAAATTCAGTGTTGTGGCTTCATTGACTGAATAAACCCACCTCCTTTTTTTGTGGTCTTTCTCTTTTCTTAGTGCCTTTCACTGCACCATCATTATTGCCTTCTCCAGTGAAACATGTCTTTTCATGATAGAAGTCATGTATTCTTATTAAAGTACTGTACAATAGTTTAGTCATCCTGGCTTCTAAGGAGAGTTTAGGCTTGATTTGCTCTAATACCTATTTATTTGTCTTTTTAGCAGCCTATGGTTGTACAGTAGAAAACTATTATCCAGCACTATATTTCAAATGAGTTTATTTTCTTCCTATTAGCTTTCTTCATTTTCTGCAAATCAGAAATATAATGGTATGGTAAATCCTGCTTTCCTTTCTTTTGGATACTGATTGTGTCTTTTTGCATTCCTCTCTTACATTGTCGAAAGTTCATCAAGTTTCCAGTCAATCAGGCTAATTGTGCAAATCTCCCCCCCCCCCCTTTTTTTTTTTCAGGCTGTATTTCAGCAGGATATATAGTTTATTGTTTCATTAAC
Organism: Sceloporus undulatus; assembly: GCF_019175285.1. Taxonomy (NCBI): domain Eukaryota; kingdom Metazoa; phylum Chordata; class Lepidosauria; order Squamata; family Phrynosomatidae; genus Sceloporus; species Sceloporus undulatus. The sequence goes on along the minus strand of NC_056522.1, from coordinate 348,421,894 downwards.
TTTACTCTAACGTTTGCTATTACTAGCTCATGGTCTATACCAAAATCTGATTCAGAACTTGTTTTTGGAGAGAGAATGGAGTTTCTCCATTTTTTGCTTCTGATTATATGGTCTATTTGATTTCTTTTTTGCCATCAGGTGATGCCCATGTATATGGTTGTTTCCTGGGTTGTTTGAAGTATGTGTTTGTGATGAACAAACTCTTGGCCTTGCAAATTCCATCAGTCAGTCTCCTGCTTGATCATAAGCCAAATTTTCCTATGATCTCTAATTCTGCTCTGTTTCCCATTTTTACATTCAAATTGCCTATTATTAACAAGAAGTGCTGTTTTGGTGTGTCATGAATTTCCCCCTGGACTCTACCAGAAAATCGGTTAATTTTTCTACTGCCTCTACGGTTAATCCATAAACTTGGATTAAACGTATATTGGTGGTTTACTGTCTGAAGTCTCATTGACATACATGATTCAGTCAGATTTTGCAATATATCCTTTGACTGCTTTTGCTGTCTGGTAGGCATATGAACAGCAGGCTGGCCCACTATGGTCCAAAAGCAGCTGTTTCCTCAGGGTTCTGTATTCCACTGGAAGTTTGCATGCATTATGCAAACAGGTACCATTGGCCTTGAGGTGAGACCAGAGTTTTTTGCCTGTGCAGACAAGGCCTTAGTCTTCAGATTTCTGGACTACCGTTTCAATTTTGATTAAAAATTCCCAGAATTACTCAACCTGCATGGCCATTGGCCATGCTGACCAGGGGATTGAAAGAGTTGTAGCTCAGAAAGATAACTTGACCAAACTCTGATTGGAGGTAAGGCTAGGTCTCCTAAGGGAGAGTTTCTAGGTATGGAAAGAAGGTGAGGGTCTCAATTTTCACGAGAGCTTACACAAGTATTTTTCTTGGCACTATGGCTCCCCAATTCCCTGAGCCATGATAGGGAGCTTCTGGGAACTGTTGTTAAGCTTTTCAGGCTCTGGTTATGCTGAGCATTCTTCTCCCATGTTCACATTTGAATCATTAAACTGACACGCAGACATTCGCAGCTCTTGCTTAATATGTGATTGTTTCAGTAGTTTTCTAGTTTGTCCTGAATCTTGTTTTTTTGGTAGGTTACATATGCATAATCACCATTTATTTCTGTAATTAATACATCAAATGCTTGACAACAATAACCCAAATCCTTCATCATGTTTGACCTTAAAAAGGATCATTATTGATGAGACATTCTAAAGATCATTTTGAGGCATCTTTATTCTGGTCAATCAACAAAATGCTTGACAGGACTACCCATTTATTTGCTATTTGCTTCATTCATCTCCCATTCTCCCCCTCCCCTTTCTGTATCTCTTTCTGTGTAAGTGTATTCTGTCAATCAGATAAATCCAAAACAACTAAAATATAATTAAAATATCACACTGTCTTCCTGCCTCCTCTCCACCATGATGAGCATCAAAAAGGGAAGATGAGAGGTTTAAAATAAATAAATAAATCAACAACATTTAGTGAAATGGAGAGTCCTAGCCAGTATTACGAGAAAGAAAATCAACATTAATAGAAATCGATTATTTTCAAATATCTTTTTGGAAATATTGCTAATATCTGAATGTCCTTGGAGTGGGGATCAAGTTACAAATTGGTACTAATGCATGCTTTCCCCTTACTCACATTGTATTTGTCAGTTATTAGATAACAGTGAATACATGAAGGTAATTAACATGGCTTAAAATTAGATCTATTTCTGTATTTTCAGTACATGAAGATGGGTGTGTTTTTGGGTCACATAGGATTGCATCTTACGAAGTTTCTTTCTAGTTTCTATCTGTTGTTGCCTGAGCTGCTATGGCTAGCTTCCCTTGATAAAATGTCCCCAATTATTGTTACTGTTAGAATCCTGAAGTATTCTACCAGATGTATTCTAACTGTGGATGCTGGGGGATGGGTTGCGCTTAGCATAGCTTGTAGAGATGGTGATATGTAGTACTAGGCTGGACCAGGTGTGAGTTATCTTGTGTCCTTGAGAGGCTGGCCTGCAGAGACTTGGAATGCAGTTTCGTTTCTCAGGGGATAGGGATGGAGGATGGGAACTAGTGCTGGGAAGGAGGGGTCCTGCTGTGCGGGCTTTTGCTGGGGGTGGAGTGCTTTGGCTTAGGGGGACTTATGCATTGCTTTTGCTGGGAGGGGTCAGTCTCAGCTTAGAAGCTGGGTGATGAGGAATGGCTGATCTTGGAACCTTCAATAAAGTTCTGTTGTTTCATTAAACAAGCTGACTGGTTGATTGTCCAGGATTCTGGTCCCACACTCTGACAGTTGCCTACAATTAGTACATCATTCCTCAAATTAGTCCCCTCCAGAAGTGTTGGATTACAATCCCACCATCCCCATCTCACTTGTGCACACTGACTGGATATGAAGGAAATTGTAATTGAATAGATTTGGAGGGTATTAGGATGAGGAACAATAATTTGGATTATATCCAGATGTGATAATTTTGTTCTGTTTTTAAAATATTGCATTGAATTTAATACTTTTTTAAGGAGGGGAGGGTACCAGGGATTTTATATGTCTTGTATTTTTAACTTTGTTAGCTGCCCCGATTGTTCTCAGAGGGGCGGAATACAAATAAATATTATTATTATTATTATTATTATTATTATTATTATTCATTCTCTTCTGAAAGAACAGAATAGAGACTTACTAAGTCGGTAGTAATGTGATTCTATGTGATTTTTTTTCCTTTGCAATTTCCAGTTTCTAGCAGCTCTAGAACAGGAATTCTAGACATGAGCTCTAAAGAAAGTTGTTCCTAAGATATACCTATAGAGTTCATAAAGGGGCAAAATGGCCCTGTGGAAGGGGTGGCTTGAAGCTGCCCCTTTCAAAGCTGTATTGGTCCCACAGCAACCACATGGCACAGCCCCAATCTGCCTTGAAGCCACCCAAAAAAGGAGCAGCTAATCGCTGGTCCCTTTTCAAGTGGCAAAAAGCCAGCTTTTCCACCATGCCATGGCTGGAAGCCAGCTTCATGATGTTTCATTGGTATGTGGCATGTAAATACCATGTTGCCTGATCATCATGAAGGCATCCCTGTGTAAATGGCCAGGCCGCTTCTGAGTGGCTTGGGAGTGTGCAGCATGTAAACACTATGGTCACAAGCCACCCGGAAGATGGCACAAAGGGGTGGTCTGATTCACGTTTAAGTTTTCTCAGATGTTTCTGCACTATCAGGTATGGAGATAAGATTAAGGCATTATAACATGTAAGGCATGCCAACATTTCTTAAGAGACTTGACTGTACTCTAGCATCAGCGTAGTCATCTTGGCTTCTAGGGAGAATTCTTGCTTGATTTGCTGTGTGTTTTTTTTTAAAATATTCTTTATTGTTTTTAATCCATAGCACCGACAATATACAGATTCCTTACAGAGATAACGTTGAAAGGGGAAAAAAAGTTGCAACATCAGCTTTTTAACTCTGTTGTTATCTGAACCAGGTAATATTTAGTTCTTAATCTAGTCGTTTCCCTCTTGATACCCACATTTCCAACTGTTAATTTAGCTACAGACAATCTTTATTGTCTAGTTGGATCTTTCCATACCTATTTAACCTGTATGACTTGTATATCAAGCTTTATGTTATTGTCAAATTACCTCTTTACATTTATGTCTTCTTTACAAGGTATCTTGATAAATCAAGCATTTTGTATATCTTATATTTGCTGTGTGTTTTGTGCCTTCAAGTCATTTCCAACTTATGGTGACCTTAAGGTGAACCTGCCACAGGGCTTTCTTGGCAAGTTTCTTCAGAGGGGTTTTGCCTTTGCCATCCTCTGAGGCTGAGAGACTGTGGCTTGCCCAAGGTCACTCAGTGGGTTTTCATGGCTGACTGGGGATTCAAGCCCTGTTCTCCAGAGTCATAGTATAACATAGGTTCTGGCCTCGACAGAATAGAAGCAGACCCAAATCTCAAAGAGATTATGGTGCAACTAATAGAAAAGGAAATTTTATTACATTTCTTTCACTGCCTTTATTCCAAGTACTGCCAAAACAGAATATGGAGAAACAGAATAGTTCCCAACTGGAAAAGGGGCCAGGCAAAGCTACATTCTGTCACCCTACCTGTTCAATTTGTATGCAGAAAATATCATACAAAGAGCAGAGGTATAAGCAGAAGGAGGAGGAGTGAAGATAGGAGGAAGGAGCATCAACAATCTATGGTCCAAAACACAATGCAGAAATAATCCAATCTAAGGCTGCTTTTGCTGCCCTGGATCAGTGCTAGGGAATCTTGGAAATTGTAGTTCATTGTGACATCAGAGCTCTCTCACAGAGAAGGCTAAGTGTCTCAAAAAACTACAGTTCCCAGAATTCTCTACATCAAGCAATTAAAGTGGCCTCATATTGGATTATTTCTGCAGTGTGATTTGGCCCTAAGATATGTGGACATAGGAGCCCTTGAGGCGCAGTGGTTAAATGCCTGTACTGCAGCTACTCATTCAAAACCATAAGGTTGTGAGTTCAATCCCAGCAAAAGGGCTCAAGCTCAACTCAGACTTGCCTCCTTCTGAGGTCACTAAAATGAATACCCAGATTTTGGTGGGCAATTAACTTATAGTTGTAAACCGCTTAGACACTGCTAGTTTGGTATGAAGTGGTATATAAATGAAGCTGTTTGTTTTGGATGCCACCATGCTATTAACAAAAAAACATCATAGACCTGAAACAATTACAAAGGAAGGTAAATAAAGTGCAAAAGCAGGATTACTGCTGAACATACAGAAAACAAAAATAATGATAATGGAGGATCTACATAAGTTCAATCTAGATAATGATGAAATTAAAAACATTCAAGATTTCCCAGACCTTGGATCAAACATTGATAAGAACAGAGACTATAGTCAAGAAATGAGAAGACTGACAATAGGAAGGGCAGTCATAAAAGAGCTAGGCAAGATCCTAAGGTGTAAAGATATACAACTGAGCACTAAAGTCAGACTCATCCAAGCCATTATATTTCCCATTACCATGTATGAGTGCAAGGACAGTGAAGAAAGCCAACAGAAAGACAATCAACTCATTTAAGAAGAGTGCTAAGGATCATGGACAGCCAAAAAGACAAACAAATGGGTTCTTGAACAGATCAAACCTGAATTTTCTCCTGGAAGCCAAAATGATGAAACAGAGGTTGTTCTACTTTAGCTGTATCATGAGAAGTCATGACTCACCAGAACAGGTAATAATGCTAGGGAAGGTAGAAGGCAGTGGAAAGAGAGAAAGACCACATGCCAAATGGATAAATTGAATCAGGGAAGTCACAGGCCTGAATCTACAAGACTTGAGCAGAGCAGTGGAGGATAGGGAGTCTTGGGCATATCTCATCCACAGGGTCACCATGAGTTGGAGCCAAGTCATGGGCAGTTAGCAGCAACAAATTCCCTATATGGCCAAGAATGCACATGGCCACTTTGACCCTCCCTCAATTAAACAACGTCTTAAGAAAACATCTCTGGCAAGATGCAGACCCATGGCACTAACACTGTCCCTTCTCTTTCCCTGAATGATTTTCACCATCTTTGCCAAATGAAGAAGCCTGGGAGCTTTGAAAAGCTATTGTGATGCATTTTGTGTTTTTTGGTAAACTTGTTAAAGATATTACCCTGATGTGCATTTTGGATTTTGTTGTATTGAAGATGAATCTGAAACTAGACCAAAACTGCACAAAGTTCTAGTAAGTTCCTGATCCATTCCACCATTATTCTGGCCTGGTCAGAAATGAATATTCAACACTTAGTTCTGTTTTTTAAAAGGTAATCCATTTGCGAATTGGAGAATCAGGCTCCTAAGGATTAAAATGGTTTTGAATATTTTCAGGTGCTTTATTGTGAGCTGCCTTTTCTCTCTGGAATGCTGATGGAAATAACAATTACATTCTCAATCACATTATCACTGAGAAGAAGTTACCTGTATAAACCCACAGTGTTCTTTTTACCAGAGAAGTCCTGCAGTGTAACATTAATAGTGCAATTAATGAAAGTACTGTAGTCATTGCTTCACAGTATACAATCCATTCCAACTTTCAGAAAAGGGGAAAAAAGAAGAGAGGCAGGCTTTTTTTTTTAAAGTCAGCCATTACAACTCATGTAATAATCATTTTTCAGATGTTGCCGCTCAAGAGGTTGCCATGCTGTGGGAGAGTCTGCATGAATATTGATGGTGAATGACACCTCCTGGGGAATTATCCCTATTGGTAAAATGGTATTTGATACAGGCCCAGAAAACATTTTAAATTGATATGTGGAATATTTCTATTGCCTGAAGATGAGGGAAGGTACTACAGCTCTGTGCTGCCTTATTTTCCCCAATTTATTTCCCTCAAAACTTTGCAGGCCTGTCTGAGTAATAAGATCTTCAAGGAAGGGATGTCTCTTGGGATGCAGAAATAATGCAGTATGACACCACATTAATTAACATAGTTCCATCCTGTGGGATTTGTAGTTTTACAAGGCCTTCAACCTTCCCTGCCAAAGCGTGCTGATATCTGACAAAACTACACATCCCAGGATTTTGTAGGATGGGACCACTGCAATTAAAATGGTGTCAAATTGCATTATTTCTACATCGTAGATGCACACTTGGACTCACCACTGTTACAGAGACATTTGGTGAGAGCCTTTTTGATGGCTGTTTCCCAGGCTGTGGAACTGCTTTCAACAGGAGGTTTAGTTGGCTTTTTCTCTGCTCTCTTTTTGCTGGACCTGGGGCCCATTCACACTACAGAATTATAGTGCTATTATTTCACTTTAACTATCATGGTTCCATCCTGTAGAATCCTGGGATGTGTAGTATAGGGAGGGTCATTTAGAATTATCAGCCAGAGTGCTCCAGTGCCTCACCAAACTGTGAAATCCAAGATTTCATAGGATGGAACCATGGTAGTTATTGTGAAATATTATTAAGGCAGGCAGAGGGATCTTTTAATGATGCAACATCTTTTTAATTAAATGTGCTTTAAACTGTTAGAACTTTCTGCATTTGACAGAATTTTTAAAATTTTGCATGGTAAATCCTTAAGTTTTAATTTGATATAAACTAACTTTAATTTGATGCACGCTACCCTTAAGTAGCTTACGTCAAATTAAAACCTAAATTTTACCTTAGCTACTACCTTAGCTGCACTTAAGTTTTAATTTGATGTAAGCTTCTCCCATGCTGGGAGGAAAGCAGGGAAAGGAAGGAAGGAAGGAAAGAAGGAAGGAAGGAAGACGAAGGAGGCAACTGCATTTGAATCCAGCCCTTTCTGTTCTATGGTCAATACCCAAATGCCTATGACATACCCTGCAACATTTGACAGATCAAAACCAGGATAGGTGAGGCCAGGTAACATCAGAATGTGGTCAAGATGGCAAAATTTATTAGTTATGACAGGCTGCAGCAGTTTGCTTTTTTCTGATACTACTGGGAAGTGCAAGATCCCACCCAATGCAAACTACCTTTGCACTTTGATCTCAGTTTTCAGCAGTTGAAGTACGGTGAGGACAAAGGGGGAAAGTGGAAGGATGAGAAAGAAACTGGGGCATTTTTAAAGCATCCAAAAAAGTCAAATGAGAGATAGGAGATTATTGCACTAGCATCCATAGCTTTCCAATTGCGGCACAGAAATGCACTGTAAACTAACAATATGGGAACAGGTGTTACTGCATTTGTCTTGTAATAGCACAATGTTAACATGACAACAAATAATATCATATACCCTTTGCTATTCTAGTGGTAATGGTGCTCAGGTCATGCATAACACATCCCTTTTTTGTGTATGTGTAATGTTGCTGTAAGGTTTGTAGTACTGCACACACCCCTCCCCCCAATGTTGGCATTTGAAGGAATGCCAACAAAATGTTTTGGTTGTGAGCATGCATTGTTTTTTTCTCATTAACATAGCAAGGTAACAGCTATGTTTTTTTAAAGAAACAAATTTTTAAAAAACAATGGAAAAAATAAAATTACTTGTGTCATCCTCCTCATGTCACCATCGGAAGAAGAGTATTGTCTGGGGATGTTCTAGGATGGAAGAGGTAGTCCCAACCAATCAGAACACAAAGATGGACTGAGACCAGTAGGATTATTGCACATACATTACCTGGAATGGCCGGAAAGCAATCATGTCAGCTATGAATGGAATTTTCCTGTTTTTGATCAGGAAAGGAGAAGGCCGGGCTAGGTATAGTATGAGTATTGAATGAAAACGGGGCTGTGGAATAACATTTATTCCATTCAGGTTACATGCCATGGCCAGCCCAGTAGGAAAAGACTGTGCAATAATCTCCATAGTTAATTGGCACTATCCCTGCCAAATCAGGACAGTCATTACTTTCATTATGCTGGAAAGGAAGTAAAGTGAAAACAATGAATTACAAACCCTCCACTGTTTTATTTCGTACTTCCTAATTTTGGACAGAGCACTGTTTCTATACATGTCCATGATCTCACAGATGTCCAGTTTACAGTTTGCCAGCATTATTTTGGGAATACTGGTTTTCTTCACAGAACTGGAAGTTAAGATGGTCTATTAAGGTGGTCAGATTCTATGGCCAGTTGATTCATGTGTTTCATTGCCCTCTACATTACTGATATAAATCAGTACATTTATAAAGATGACAGCGAAAAAAACAGTCTTGGCATCACTGTATTCCTAATTGCATCAAGATTTGAGTTTTGTCCAGTATTTTAAGAATACAAAGGACCACACATATAGCACAGTTATAAACACACATGAAAAGACTCTCACTGCAACAATATGTATGATCACAACAAAATTGCTTTGTGGGGGGGGGGGGTTGATGCTTTTAATAAACATGGAATAGAACTGAGGGTAAAGAAGAAACAAATGGACAAACTGAAATCTGAAGCAAATTGCTCCATTTTGCAAATTAATAATAGTTAATCTGGAATTCAGAAAGAATAGGAAATAGAGCAGAGTAAACACATGGAGAATATGCTGTAATCACACTTGGTGAGATCACTATCAATGTTGTTAAGCCATGTAGAGTCATGGGTAAAGGTGGCCATCATAATGTTGATCACATTTGGTACTTTTATGCCAGAATGGAAAGCAGTCATATGGAAGAAAGAACTTCTAAATATATATTTTTGTATATAGGTCTATTGAATTATCATCCTACATTTCCACTAAAAAAATCACTTAAGGAAGCTAACAGATAATACTAAAAACTAATTAAGCAATAAAACCATTTAACTCTTAACAATTCTTGACAAACAAACAAAAAAGTTTTATAAGACAGTTTGAAGATATTTTTTCCTAGACGCAATAAGAGGAGAAATACAGAAAATCCTCTGTGATGCCAACTTCAACAGATTATGGCATTTTTAGCAAGACCAGTGTTAGGGTCTGGACAATGCCCATGCCAAGATGTACATATGCATGTTCTAAAACTATATATTTTTGATTGTAGTTGGCTAAAGGTTAACTGAAAAGGCTTTCTTGGTCAAATCCTATAGCTAGCTCCTACATTGAATTACATCAATGGCAACACTGGCCCAATGGGCCAAATGATGTGATTTCTGGCCACATTTAGGATGTAGCATTTAGATGACACATACCCTGAGCATAGCCAGAAACCATGCTGAGGCCATGTCTTTTACAAATAAGTGGGCCAAAAAGGAGCTGTAAAAATACCTCTACTTTTGCAGGTCTGGTTCAAAACTGTCGCAGCATACTAGATTAGGGCTGAGCATGTGTGGTTGCTGCAGCTCTAGCACAAACTGGTATGGAGCTGCCATTGTCCTCTTGGGTCATCTGTTTTGGGCCACTAGGTGCATCAAGATTACTGATTAAACTTTTGAGCCTGCAGTCAATATCGACAGGAAATGCCCTTTGTGGTACAAGAGTGATCATGCCTTTGTGATGTCTTTTTTAAGTGGATACTTGCTTGAGATATATACTGTCTTTTGTTAAACCAAGTATTGGGTGATGTACCTCAGGAAGTTCAGATGGACATCCTTCAGCTGAAAAGGTTCTTCTGTTTTAGAGAGCTTGCTGATGTCATGGTCATTGTTCCTGCCAGAGATTCTTTAAAATGATCTCAAACTGAAAGGTAGAGATTTGTCTTGGGGTGCACTCCAGGAGAAAGGCATCCTAGAAATGAAATTACTAAAAATACAGTGGACCCTTGTTACACGCTGGGATTTGGTTCCAAGATTTTCCATGTATAAAAGAAATCTGTGTATGTTCAAGTCTCATTAAATATAATGACATACCAAAATGGTGTCCTTTATAAAAAATAGAAAATCAAGGTTTGATATTTGAAATTTATACTTTTTTTGAACATTTTCAAACTGTGTATGCTTGAATCCATGTATTAAAAATCAGAGTATAAGAAGGGCCAACTGTATATGATCATTCTGGGTTTGTGATTCTACTTGAACCAAGAGCTCAAACTACATGGTTCATCTTTCATAAGGAGGCAGTAAGTCACAAGACATTTGGAGCTTTGGATTGGGCTGGAATGCCACAGGCAGCCAGTGTAGTTCTTTCAGTATTGCAATCATATGAAGTTGTTTTTCTATAACCAGTTAGCACCTAAACTGATGCATCTAACACCAACCAAAGCTTCTGGACACTCTTCTGTGATAGCCCTACACAGAGCATACTGCAGTAGTCAGGACACAATATAGTAAGATCAAGTCAGGTGAATTCAGAAAAGTTTACAAGTGGCACACTAAGAGGAGTTCAATAACTCTTGCCGCCGCCACTGCCACACACACACACACACACACATAGGCTTTTTAAGGGAACACACACCCCTCCATAAGTTATGAATCCTAGTTCCTGAGCCAGACTTTCTAATGATAAAGAGTAGCTCTACATTGTTAGAATTTAACTTCATCCAGTAAGAATCAAACTTTTGTTCTGTTTTCTGGGCATACTAAAATGTAATGGAATACTGGCAACTAGATATGTATGAGAAATTTGTTTTCTCAAATTTGAAAATGTTTTCATATCCAGGATGGGGAAAAATGAGATTTTTTTCTTAATGGATATTGCATAAATCAAAACTGACATATCCATCTATCCAGGACCTGGGTTGAGACACTTTACAGTAACAGTTGAACCAAGGAAACAAACTCAGATTGAAAGTCACTGAAATACAGACTAGAGGTTTGAAATTTTAGTGAAATTCAATAGAAACAGCAGACTATACAGGCACAAGGCATATCAAAATTCTTAAGGTGTTTTTTTTTTTTTTACAAAGCACCATTTTTTCTGACAAATGTCTTAGCAAACTCATGTTCACTGTGACATGGGAAGGAAATTTTCCCTATGTCCAGAGGGCAGGGATTAATTCCTAAGTACAAATAAGCAAACGTTTAAAGTTACCTGAGCATGCTGTCATCTGCCCTGAAAGACCCTGCTGCTACATATGATGTGACATACTGGTCTATGTATAATTACTTTGTAAGAAGGATAACCTCCAAATGTGATGAGAATAGAGGTGGGCATTTTTCCTCTTTCTCTTGAGACCCACTATGGGCCACAACATCTCTCCCAAACAAAATTGAAATGGTTGTTAAGCCCACTTGGAATTTTGAACTGCTTTTGCAGGAGGGTTAGCAAAAGAAGTCATTGGTATATGGGTACTGTACCTTGCTCCAAATGAGAGTTGCTATCCCTTAAGGCTAGGGATGTAATTCACCACTAGGAGGTTCTCTGCATGGGCTAAAAAGGTCCAAGGTTCTCCCTAGTCTCATGTCATCTTGATCAGAAGATACAGGACAAAGCCTGCAGGGCAGGATTGGGCATGATCCTGCATGACCACATATGCAGGGTAAATAGTTTTTAAAGGTAAAGATAAAGATTTCCTCTTTGACAGGATTGTTGTGTCATGTCTGGTTGTAGGGTGTGTGTGTGTTCATCTCCAGTACCAAGCGGAGGGAGTCAGCATTGTCAGGCAACTCCATTATCATGTGGCCAGCATAACTGCAAAGAAAGCCTTCCCACTGAACTGGTACCTATTTATGTACTTGCACTTTTACATGCTTTTGAACTGCTAGGTTGGCAGAAGCTTCAACTAGTGATGGGAGCTCACTCCATCATGCAGCGCTTGGGCCTCGACCTGCCAATCTTCTGGCCTTGTGATAATCAGAAATCAGTATGTTAGCTGCTGAGCCACTGTACTCTAGAGAAAAATACCCTGGTTTCAATTGGAGTTTTTAATAAACTCCATGGCAAAAGCTGGGTGTTTGCACCAGCCCCTCACTCCTTGCCTTATCAGCTGTTGCTCCTCCTCAGGAGCCTCCTGTCATCATGTCTGACGTGGAAATGTGGCACTTACCTATGTGGGTGCAGCCAGGTGCCCTGTTTCCACATCAGGCATGTTGAAGTGGGGAGAGGGGGCTTCTCAGTTGGGATTGATGCAGGGCAAAGTAGGGAATGAGCACCTGTTCTGATCCTGGCTCAGTTTAGGGACAGATGTATGAATACCCATCCATCCCTGTGCTGGCTCTGGGACTGACCTGGATGAGTACATGATAGCATAGGCCTAGCCCATGATAGCCCGTCTGCTTAGGCTTCTTGTTTCTTCTCAATAGTAGCATCAAGTAGTTTCAGAAATTTTCTTCCTGCTGCAAGAAAGTCTTTAAAAACCATGAAGTTTTCAAAGGTAATTCAGAATTCAGGACTAATTCTGTGCCAAAATTTGCACATAGTTGTCTTGTTCAGAAAATAGCATTTTTTGTACTGGAAACAGCATTTTCTGTGTAGAAAATTGTATTTCTGTGCAGAGCTGTTAATGTGTTTTCTGTGTAGAAAAAGATGTAATGGAGGGATGTTCTGTGTAAAACTTGCATATGGTTGATTTGCATAGCAAACAGCATTTTCTGTACAGGGAATACAATTTTGTATGGAAGATAATATTTCAATATGAATTTTGTACAGATTCAGTACAAAATAAATTCCTAATTACAGCTTTATTTCTGCACAGAAAACATTTTCTGCACAGGAACTTTTATTTCAGTGTAGAAATAATATTTTCCATACAGAAAAATGCTGTTCTTGTGCAGAAAATGTTGGTTTCTGTATAAAATAATCATGTGCAAATTTTGCACAGAATAAGTCTCAAACTGCAAAGATTCTCATCAGCCTAGGATTATTCTGATCAGGGTTTCTTGACACTAAGAAAAAAATCTTTGTTTATTTGTATGTGTGTTTACAATTTCTTGAATATTTTTGAATGTTATTTCCACTCCTATTTGGGGATTGTAGGAGCAGCAATTCTCCCCTTGTTTCAATGGGGAAAGGTTAAGAGTTCCACAGAATCACATGTAACTAACAGGATGTGTGATACCCACTTTTGACTTAGAGGGGCCAGAGAGACTTTAATATTGCTGATTCAATTTGGTATTGAAAGCACATTGCTCCAGAGTCTGACCTGGCATACATTAAGTCAAATTAATCTCATAGTTCTAAGAAAACTTTGGTGTGTGTGGTGTGAATAAAACTGAATGAGACAGAAGGAAAAATGTTGGGGAAGGGCAGAAAAACCTATTTGCAGAAATGTCCTTGTAGCACAAAATATAAAAAAGAAATAATAGATATTTTCTTTTTAATCCTGTCTAATCCTAGAACAATTCATATGCTATTTTAAAGTTTCTGGCATTAAAGGACTCATTGCTTTTAGTTTTTCTGAAGGATGGAGTTGTTTTAATACCTTCTTTAAGTTATTGCAAAAAATAATAATACTTAAAACAATTCCAGATATTGGTTTTTGTGGGGGTTTTGGGCTATGAAAGCCTTCGACTTCACGATCCCAGATATCTTTTTTTTTTTTTTTGTTCAGCCCACAACTGCTGTGCTTTATAACATTTTTTTCTAAAACGTGAGTTCTAGAGATTTTTCTCTTTTAAAAAATATCCAAGCATTAAGTGAATTTAAAGCTGTATTCATTTGTGTGTGTGTATACACACACACACACACACACACACACACACACACATCACCTCATTATGAATGTCAGGATTGTATGTAATAAAGAAGTTTCCACTCATGAACCATTTGAATGAGAAAATAGACATCCAATAATGGCTTTAAACATTCCATGGCCTTGGCTTTGGATGCTTAACTCTTCAAAATCTGAATTTGAATCCATATGTTACATTCTGTTATGTTACTACTGACATCTCTTAACTGACACCTCTTTATTATGAGAGGCTCTTTGTATTTAACACCTATGTCAGTTAGAGATGCAATGAATATTTGAATATTCAGGGGTGGAAATGAGAAAGGGACTTTTCAAATCTCTGAAAATACCAACATAGACCCCATTCCCACTGGGCAAAAAAGTGGCTTATTTCGCTGCGATTTTGACTCGGATTCTGACTCGGATTCTGACTCGAATCTGACCCATCGTTCCCATTAAAAACAAGTACAAACAGACCCAGGTTTTTTTACCCCTGTTTTTGTTCCCATTGGTATACCTGTGGTAATTTGAAGTGGGTTATTTTGCTCCCTGTTCCCATTGCCCTTCCGGAACCTCTTTTTTAAAATCAGCTGTCAACCAATCGCTTAAGCACTTGACATCACAGCCAATCAGTCGCTAAAGTGCTTTTCCCCTCCTGAAAAGGTAGAAGGGAGCCTTTATTCCCCTCAAATCCCTTTGCATCCGAGGCTCTTCTGTGTCTCCCCAGACTCCCTCTGGAAGAGAGAAGGAGCCTCTATTCATCCTAAACCCCTTGCATCTAAGGCTCTTCTGTGTCTCCCCAGACTCCCTCTAGGAAAGAGAGAAGAGGAGCCTCTATTCCCCTGAAGCCCCTTGGCATCCAGGCTCTTCTGTGTCTCCCCAGACTCCCTTTGGGAAAGAGAGAAGAGGAGCCTCTCTTCCTCTCAAATCCCTTGGTGTCCAGGCTCTTCTGTGTCTCCCCAGACTCCCTTTGGAAAAGAGAGAAGCGGAGCCTCTAATCACCCCAAATCCCTTTGCCTCCCCCATTGCTCCCTGGGCTGTTTGAGGGGTGATCAAGCAGGCATGTACTGCAAAGCCCATCTGCTGCTCAGGCACTCAGGCAGAGGCAAAAAAAGAAAAAAGAAAAAGAATAGCTTAAAATGGTGTTCAATGGCTCTCCTCACACATCGATCTATGAATGTGGAACGGGGGGAGGTTGCAGGGGGAGTAATGTGTTTACTGCATTTGGAGCTCAATGTTGCACGATCGCCTTACCCTGCTTCCCAATCCACTGGGGGAAAGGCTATGCGAACAGAAGAAAATGATGCCAGCGATGCAGAAAGAGAACAAAGAGGGTGACACCCCCAGGCCAGCCCCTTGAGTGCTGCTCCTCCCAGCTCCAGGTTCCCGAATCAGACACCCTTTTGTTCCCATTCGTTTGCCCCGAATCAGACTAGGGAGGCACAGGAAAATTTGCTAAAAAGCCATTGTTTTTTTAAACCAGTTTATTGACCTATATTTCGGGTTTTTCAGGATAATTCAATTCAGATTCAAATTCCAATGGGAATGATATTGGAGCAATGCGGGTCGAATGCACGCTCAAATGAAAATGATGCACTCATGATTCGCATCCTGATCTGCGTTATAGGCTAGTGGGAATGGGGCCATACAGAATCTTTCCTACGTCCCTTTCTAATTTTTCTCTCAGGTCTCTGAGTAGATTCACCTCCAAAGGCTGCATGCTAAGTAGAGGCAGAAGAGCAGAAAAAGAGCATGGAAGGTTATACTCACCATCTCCTTGCCTACTTTCTTCCTACACTCTCAGTATCACCTGGAATAAGTATGAATAGAAGCCAACTGTGGATCCTGGAAAACTTCACCCCTCCAAATCTATGGCCCAGTCCAGATGGCTTCTAGATGCCCCTCGCCCCTCACACATGACAAGGGCGTGAAAATGGTGGCGCCCTGTACAGATGGGTGTCAGCACATTGTGGCACCATTATGACTTCACGGGTGTGCCATTGGCACACTGCAGCATCATAATCTCGCCGCAAGAAGAACCCATTTTTTGGGGGTTCTTTTTGGTCCGTGGGAAGTCCCACAGTCTGGAGGCTGGACAAGGAAGAAAAACAGCTAAGGAACCTGAAGGGCTATAGCCTTTCAGAATTTTGGCTACTTCCTTCCTTACTATCCCAGTGTCACACCAGAATTCCCCTCCCACACTGAGCTGCAGACTTTCTCCCATCGTGAAACTGCTGAAAAAACTGCATAGTTTTCAAGACGTCTGGCAGCTGGGACAAAAATGATTAATTTAGTTCATCTTCCTAGTGAAAATAAATCAATTAACACAGTACATTCTTAATATACATATAACATATTCCTTTCAATGCAGAAAATAGTATCTATGGTATTTATCCTAAGCAAATAAAAGAGCCTTTCAATTCAGATCATTTTGAAGAATTTTTCAAAATTCACAAATCAAAGACCTCAAATTTCAATATCGTAATAATATAATAATGAAATATTTATTCATATCTTGCCTCTTCTGTTTTGGAGATTGAGGTGGGAACAACAAGGTTTATACAGTACAATGATAATAAAACATCAAAATCCCTCAAACCCCCCATCCCAGAATTTAGAGGGGGGGGACTACCAAATGTAGAAGAAACCAAAAGTGGCATTGAAAACTAGCTTTTCTTGTGAGACTTAGGCACGTTACGAACCGTCATTTAGTACGCGCTCCATGAGTACTAGGGTTAGAAAGGGGCGTGCAAGGGTTAGGAAGGGTCTTACCTTCCTAACCAGCCCTGTCCCTAGTACACGCAGAGCGCGTAATAAATGGCATGGGCGCCGCCATCTTTACGTCTCGGATGCACAGCATCCGGACATGGCACGGTGGAAGTGATGTCGCAAGTGCGCGCCTCACACCTGGAAGTGCGCGGCGCCACTTCCGGATGCCAAGAAGAAGCGTCATTTCAGCGCTTCATTTTGGCTGCGCTGGGAAGCCTCGTGGTCTGGCCGCTGGGGCTTGTCAGCACAGCTAATGGCAGCGGCGGCAGACTGCCCGCTTTTAGGCGGTCTGTAACGTGCCAGAGATAGGCTATAGAAAACTTACTGCATGTTAAATATGTGAGTTTGAATTTTAGAACAGGCATAATTTTTGTGTGCATTGTAAACATTTTATATCTACAGCTTAAATGCTTATGGAAAAGTCACTCTTTATAATCCCATTTGCATAGTGTTTAAAAAAAAAAGAAATGAAGGGAGACAGAACAGACATTTTACAATATTATTGTGTGCACACACATGCATCCACATGTTTGTCCCCATTAAAATGCAGTCATTTTCTGTTCTCCCCCCCCACACACACACACACAAGAACAGAGAGATCAGAGCCAACATGTTGATATTTATTATGTTGGTTATTTTTTTTAATGAAACAAACAAACTTAATTTCAACCTTAAAACATCTGTTTATTTTTAAAAAAGGCATTTAGTATAATTTTTATGATGTTATTCTGGAAACAATATGGGATAACACTTTTGTTTAATACGTCATCCCCCTTGCTGCCTCCTCTGTCATCCTCCCACTGCTTTTGCTCTGTGGAGGGTGACATTGGTGGCTAAACTGGTGTGCGATATGACAGACAGCAACAAGAACAGGAGAGATGGAGGAACAGACTGAGACATCCCACTCCCTGGGCAGAATGTACAGGTCCCCTTCCTGTGACTTTTATTGCCATCTATCAGCTGGTTCATTCAGACTAATTAAGTGTTGGTCAGCTCCTTAGCTGGGATGGATATAATTAGTAATCTGAACTCTTGCAAACCTGCAACTTGTTCTCTTGACCCAATTCCTACTCATCTTCTAATCTCTATAGCTCCTTCTTTTCTGCCCTCGCTTCTCCATATCTTCAATCTCTCTCTCTCTACAGGCTCCTTCCCATCGGACTTCAAACATGCTCTCATTTCCCCTATTCTGAAAAAACCTTCTCTTGACCCCTCCTCTTTGTCTAGCTATCGTCCGATTTCTCTTCTTCCCTTTCTTTCTAAGGTTTTGGAATGGGTTGTTTATTCTCGCTGTCTTGAGTTTCTTGAAGCCAACTCCATTCTCGGTCCCTTTCAGTCTGGCTTCCGCCCAAGGCATTCCACAGAGACAGTCCTCACCAAGATCTCAAATGATCTTTTACTGGCCAAGGCAAACGGCCTTTACTCTGTTGTCATCTTTCTTGATCTGTCTGCAGCCTTTGACATTGTTGATCACTCTCTTCTAGTTGATATACTTTCTGACCTTGGGTAAATGTAAATGTACACAGCGCTGTACATACAATCTTTTTAATTAGACAGTTCCCTGCCCTCAGGCTTAAAATCTAAAAAGACATGACATAAAAGGAGAAGGGAAAGGTGGTGGGGCTAGTAGGCTAATACATATAAATTACATAGCAATACAGGAAATAGTTCGATAAAACAGGCACCAAAAGAACATCAAATAGCAAGCAACAATTATGCAATGCCTGAGAACGCTTCTCTGAACAGGATGGTCTTCAACTCTGTTTTGAAGCTGGTTAAAGAAGTGATGGCCCTTGCTCGCGGGCGAAGAAGGTTCCAGGAGTGAGGGGCAGCGAGTGAAAAGGGGCGAATCCGAGGCGGGGCAGAGGAAATCCTGGGCTGGGACAGCAGACCTTGACTACCAGAACGGAGGGCCCTGGTGGGAAGGTGAGGAGAAAGAAGGTCTGATAAGTAAGGAGGGGCCAGCCCATGGAGAGCTTTAAACGTAGACAGCAGGAGCTTGTACTGAATACGGAAAGGGAGGGGGAGCCAGTGAAGGGATGCCAACAAAGGAGAGATGTGGTCAGAGCAGTGGGTGGATGTAATAATGCGTGAAGCTGAATGCTGGACAGAGATTAAAGGACGGAGGTGAGAAAGAGGAAGCCCAGCCAGTAGGACGTTACAGTAATCAAGTCGTGAGACCACTAGGGCATGGACCAAGATCTTGGCAGTAGAGGTGGAGAGATATGGTCGGATTTTAGCAGTATTGTACGAAAAGAATCTACAAGCCTTGGCTGTGGTCTGGATCTGAGGGATACACGACAGAGAAGAATCAAAGATAAAACCAAGACTGTGGGCTTGCTGGACTGGTTGAATAGAAGTGTTGTTCACAGAGACAGAAAAGGAGTGTTGAAGGGTGGGCTTAAGAGGAAAGACAAGAAGCTCCGTCTTGGACATGTAGAGCTTCAAACGCTGATGGCGCATCCACTGCGAGACAGCTGTGAGACATGATGAAACTTGCTGTTCAAGCCATGGAGAAAGGTTGGGGTAGATACAACTGGGTGTCATTGGCATACAGATGGTAGGAAAAACCAAAAGAGCTAATGAGTTTACCTAAGGACAGTGTGTAGAGAGAAAACAGAAGGGGACCCAGAACAGAGCCCTGGGGAACTCCAACAGATAAGGGACCAGGAGAAGAAGTCTGACCACCAGGAACCACTGCAAAAGATCTGCCAGACAATGAGACACTACACGACGCTATTCCTACCTTGTCGTGTCTAAATGTGGGCATTAAAGCAAGCGTTCCTATATACATGTTGTGATGTTACTAAAATATATATAACAGAGATGGAAATAATATTTGAAAATAATAATAATAATAATAATAATAATAATAATAATAATAATAATGGTAAAAATAATGTTTCCCAAGTGTCAAGCAGCCTTGCTGAGAAGAACCTGGACTGACAAGAATCTTTGCAGTTAGGGATATATTCTGAACAATATTCATACATTTTCTGCAGATAACAGCATTTTATGTGCAGGGAAAAGAAACCATTGTGAATTTTGCATAGACTAAGGTACAAGGTATAACTTTTTTTTTCACAGAAGACATTTCTGTTAAGAAACAGTTTCTGTGCAAAAAATGTTATTTATGTGCAAAAACAATGCTCTTTTTCTGCAAAAGAAAAAAAATCTCTTCATGTGAATTTTGTGCAAAACAGTCCCAAACTGTGAATAGTCTTCAAAAACTGCATAATTTTCAAAGGCTTTTTCACAGCATTTCAAAAATTATTACAATTATTTGTTGTTTCCTTTGAGAATGAAATTAGTAAAGAATTGCATGCTTCATGTGTGGATGGATAAAAATCCCTGTTACTAAAAACCCACCCTGATCTGCCATAAATACATCTTGCTACAGAGGTTTGCACTGAAATCTGCCATAAATACATCTCACTACAGAGGTTTGCACTGAAATCTATCAATAGTGTTGCTTTGTTGCTACCTCTTTTCTTGCTATGATATATCCCATGGGAGGGACCTCTTTTTTCCCTGGTATTCGAAAATCTATGGACCTTTTTCATCTAATCCCAGAGGGGTAAAATTATGGTTAGGATATTCTGCCGCCATTTTCAATGTAGTATTGTAAGCTAAATTTTAACTCCTAAATTTAAACACTAAATCAAACTGGAGGTAAGGGCAATAAACTTTCCCCTTTCAACATAAATGCAAGTGATATACATTTTGTGGCTTTTTCTTATAAATATAATGTAGCAGGTTTTCCCCACTAATTGCCCTATCTCTGTCAGAACATACCTGCGGCACTGTTACTGTCAGATCAATTTTATTTCCTCCTGTTTGAAACATAAGCTGCATTTTGGACCTTGGACCAACTCTTTTACATCCTGCATAGCACAGTATATTTTTCTCTCTATGTGAAATGAAGTGGCTAGAAAGAGCTTTAAAATTGAAGAGTTGATGAAAAAAGGAAGCGAAGGTTTCCATACTGTGCTAGCAGAGAAAGTTTCCTCGTGGCAGGTCATGAGACTCATTTTTGGCTTTTTTTAGTTGCTTTTTTTTTAAAAAAATGACAATGCTAGTGTGTTCTGTTTCTGAAACTAGTACAATTCTCATTTTCAGTTTAAATGAACAGACACTGACATAATGTCCTACTATTGTTCCAGGATATAAGAAGGATGAAGAAACAAACACAAATAACAAATGGTGCATGCATAGAAAACCACTTTCATTCACACTGAAATATGGAAATTGGTGGCAGGTTTTTGAGCCTGGTCAAGCAGTACACACTGCAGTAATGGAAGAAAATGATACAGAAAACTGCTCTCAGTACCTGCCTAACTGTGTAGCAAGAAATGTTGGCATGTTTATAAAAATCCTAACTTAGGAATAGGGAAAAAAGTCTATCAGTTTTGCTTCCTCCCACATTTATTGGGAGGAAGAGGTAAACTCAACTTCTCCCTGTGTCATCTATGAGAAAAAATAGAGTCTTAATAAATTACTGAAAAACAAATATGAACAAAACTGTCACCCATTAATGCCAACAACATTTATCTGTTACCAGCATGTTATACCTCCCTGGCATTATGGATGTTTAGTTAAGGATTCTGTCGGAAACAGTGTTAAGAACCCTGGTTTGACAGTAATTATGACTGAATACACATGGCTTCAGTGAGTTTTACCATCTCTAATAATGATAATGACAATCATAGTATCAAAGAGTTGACAGGGGCCCTATGAGACATCATGTCCAAACCCCTCCTCAATGCAGGATTTCCTGCTAGAGCATCCCCAGCAGGTAGTTGTCCAGATTCTTTTTGATGAAATCCAGAGAGGGATATCCACTGAACCACTCTTGCTGTTAAGAAGATCTTTCTGATGTTCAATTGAAATCTACCCTCCTGTTACTTCAAACCATTAAACCTAGTCCTCCCCTCTGAGGCAGCTGAGAACAAACCTGTATCCTCTTCTTTATGGCAGCCCTTGAGATATTTAAAGAGCGTGTTCATGTCACACTTCAGTCTTCTCTTCACCAAACTGAAACGCCCAGCTCCTTCATCCTTTCCTCATATGTTTTGTTCTTTATACTCTTTTAATCCTCATTTCCCTTCTCTGAAATTGGTTCAGTTTGTCTATATCCTTCTTAAAATGAGATGCCTAGAACGGAATACATTACTGCAGATGAGGCCTGACCAGCACAGAATACAAAGGGACGATATTGCAGCATTTGTCTTCTTTGCTGCAGCATAACACTTGTTGCTCATGCTCAACTTATGATTGAGAGATAGGGCAGAGAAGGGTATAGTCAAACATGAACCTTGGATTTCAGGAAAGCTTATGCTTCTTGCAGACGGAAATCTTAATCAGCAGGAAGGAGTTGGTCACTAAAATAAAAACACTTGTTACTTTAGGGAAGAATGACTATGGTCCAAAACACACTGCAGAAATAATCCAGTTTGAGACTACTTTAACCACCCTAGCTCATTGCTAAGGAATCCTGGGAAAAGTAGTTTATTGCAGCACCAGATCTCCCTCACAAAGAAGGCAAAATGACTCACAAAACTACAGTTCTCAGAATTCCCTAGCATTGAGCCAGGGCAGTTAAAGTGATCTCAAACTGGATTATTTCTGCAGTGTGTTTCGGACCTATGTAATGCTACGGTTGCATGGTCATTCTTCCTTAAAGTACCAACTGCTTTAATTCTTGTGAGCAACTTGTCCCTACAGATTAAGATCAAGTCCAGAATTTCTGTTCCCCTTTTTCCTTTCTCCATCTTTTGAGAAAAAAAAATTATCTGGAAGGCACATCAAGAACATGTTGGAGAGCCTATGCTTAATTTTTTTTATTTATTTAATTATTTCATTTGTATGCCACCTTTCTCTCAGAAAGGGAGCCAAGGTGGCTCGCAAATACAAACATTTTAAAAGACTTAATAATAAAAATTTTAAAAACATTTAAAAACATCAAATGCAAACAATATAAAACTGCATACATTAAAAAAATGATACACACCCTCCCATATAACAAACACCTCATATAAAAGCCAGCCCATGATTATGTATTAAAAAGCTGCCTGAATAAAACCATTTTTGCTTGATGATGAAAGGACATCAGGGAGGAGGAGCACAGCTTAGCCTCCCATGGAAGGGACTTCTACAGATTGAGAGCAGCCAGCAAGAAGGCTCTCTTTTGTGTTCTCACCAGCAGAGCCTGCAAAGGTGGTGGAAGTAAGAGAAAACTCTCTCCTGCAGATCATAAAATGGCTTAGCTGAGAATAAGAATTAGGGATCATTTGTGAAAGAATAGTTAAAAAAAAAAAGGCTTTTCTTTTGGCTCTGACTTTAGTGCTCTTGCAGTTTACCATCATATTTTGGCAGTTGATTAGAGGTTGTTGTTTATTCAACAGTATTTTGAGAAAAAGGGAAAGGCTTGGGTTTGAAAATTAGAAGGAGGAGGAGGATTGAGTGCCTCCTTTTCCCCAAACCTCTTTTAAAAATATTAGCTTTTTGTTAAAAATAAAATAAGCAAAGATGACACCTCTTTTAAGTATGAAAGCATGTATGAAACATATATTGCTCCCTCAAATATGCAGTAGATGCTCAAATTTTAGCATCGCATAGCACCCACCACAGTTTTGTCTTTTTCTTAACAATCTCTTCAACACCATGCTTTTGGGGAAAAAAATATATCACAAAAATGAACTAGATCGAGTGATTATATTTATTATACTGAAGCTTTGGGTCTTACTTAGCCATCATTTTTTATATTTGTTTTTCTTTATGTTTATTATTTTATTTTATATTCACTTACTTATCAACTGCAAATACACTTACTAGAATTTGCAGACCATTGAACTCAATGTGACATCTTTAGGAACAGGGTATAAAATCATGGCAGCTTGTATTCTTGTTCCAACAAAAATAGTGATTTTTCAGACCTGAAAATATTCATCTTACAAAGGAAAGAGTAAATGACAAGTCCTCTGTGTTTTAGGAGCTTTGAAATTAGTGAAAGAAGAGGAGAAATAGGTCAAGTTCCCCAGACATGAAAAAAGAGCAGTTGTGTCTCTGATCACAATCACTTTACATAAATAAGGGCAGATAAGCCCAGTCACCTTCCAAAGAAGCCATTCTGCAGATAGAACTGCTTAAATTCCCCTTTCCCCTTAAATTTTTCATCCCAATCTATGGGACTAGTTAACTCTCCAAAACGAATCTTCTGGTGATGCCGAAGGCTGCAGATGGGAGGGAAAGGGAAGAACCCTTTATCATACTGGTTGACAGACATTGTTGGATTTTGGCCAGAAAAATATCAGTCCAGCTTCAATCTAACAGTTGCAAACTTGCCACTCTGCCAATTTCCTAGGGGTGAAAATATTTTGTCCATCCCTATTTCTGCTGACTTGCAGCCTTCTCAGCATGTTCCCTTAGCTGCTGTCATCTTCCAGCCTTTCTTTGTCTATAACTAAGCTTTATATAAACCCTTTGTTCAACCATTTGAAGTACAGCACACACTCATCTCTTTCTCTTTCCTCCTGCCCCATGCCTACAGATTGTCTACCAGCTCCACCACCTTTCTCTCATCTTCTTTTAACGCATGGATCTCCTCAAATGCTTTTGTTTTCTAGAACGCCAAGTACGGTCCACAGTAAAGAGGTTGTGAGAGAACCAAACTATTGCCACTTGATCTTGATAAATGTAGCAAAATTTGTAAAGGCATGATTTTGGCATAAAAGTATGTCCTTTAATATCTTTTGAAGTAAAAAGCCCTCGTATTTGTGTGACATTCTCAGATACAAGGCCACTTGCAAAACAGCAGTTTCTATTTAGTGAACCCAGAAATATGCTGACTACCATGAGATAATTACCTACATGAGGAGAGTATTATTCTCATAATCTGGTAGATTTGTATAAGCAATATGTAATTTTTAATTGTGGATGGAGAATAAACTATGAGTTCATAGCAGAGCACACGAGTTAGTGTTTTTCGTAAATCATCTATCATACTGTGTTACTCAAACCACAGATTCATATTCAGCTGTGTTGATGCCTCAAAAAAGATTTTGGGACTTGAGAGCCATTTGATTTTGTTTCATTGTGGTTGTTGTCATTTGTTGTTGTTAATGGCTGAGATCCTACACCATGGTCTACATTTTCTAACTTTATAAATCTCTTGCAGGGATGCAACAAATCCATGTTAGTGAATTGCAAAGATGCATATCTTAGCATTAGAAGGAGTGCTCCAATGCACATGAGACACCTATCATGTATATCTGACACTCCTCATGTGCAATGGGCACATCAGATACAGATTGGGCACTTCTGATGCACATTAGGTACTCTTTTTCCTTTGGTTTTCCAGTACTATGTCCTGTGCATTCCTGATTCCATCATTTTGTTTTGTTTTGTTTTATGATATGAAATCGATATCTTTTCTATTTTCTTTTTTACTTCTTTATTTCAAATGTAGGCATCCTTCTGCAAATGTTTTAAATTATTCTTGTTACTTAAATGAATTTCCCCACTGACTACGACATCTTTATGCTGTGCTGTGCCCACATTTGAAATGTAAACAATTCTTGGTTATGCACAGCTTTTCCCCAAGTGGATCCTGAGCCATCCATCATTCTGAGAATTCTCAAACACAAATCATGGCTACCTTGCAAACAGTTCAGGTTGAAGTCGAAGGCTTTCATGGCCAGCATTCATAGTTTTTGTGGTTTTTTTCAGGCTATGTGGCCATGTTCTAAAAGAGTTGTGATAGCAAACTTTTACATGGAACACTTCGAAAAGCAAACCCTGGAAACAGCACCAAAAATGCCTATAACATGGTTCCAATATGTGGACAGCACTTTCACCATTTGGAGCCATGGAGAAGGAGATCTGGCTGTGTTTCTGAAACATCTGAACAACATCCACCCTAACATCCAATTCACAATGGAAAAAGAAAAGAAAGGAACATTGCCATTCTTGGATGTTCTGATCATTTGCAAACCGAACCAATATTTGGGCCACACAGTATACAGAAAACCTACACACATGAACAAATACCTGTACAAGAACTCCAACCCAGGACAAAAAAGAAGCACAATAAAAATACTGGTAGACTGGGCAAAACAGGTCTGTGAACTTCTTGGAAGGTAAACTGAAGCATCTAGACTGGGCTCTACAGGCTAATGGTTATTCCAGCTCAGACATTAGAAGGGCTGTCAGACCCAGAAAAACCCAAAGCAGTCAAGACAAACAACCACCCAAAGGGAAGGTATTTTTACCATATGTTGAAGGAGTCACAGACAGAATAGGGAAACTAGTGAGGAAACACAACCTCCAAATGGTTTACAAACTGACCAAGAAAATCCAGCAAATGCTCTGCTCTGCAAAAGACAGGAGAGATCCTCTCACAGCTGCAGAAGTTTACCACATACCATGTAGCTACAGACAAATCTACATAGGGACCACCAAATGCAGTGTTCAAACATGAATCAAGAAACATGAGAGACGCTGCTGACTGGGCCAGTCAGAAAAATCAGCAGTAGCAGAACATGTTATAAGTGATCCCGGGCATAAAATGCTATTTGAAAACACTGAAATTCTGGACCATGTCCAAATGTACAGGGAAGCCATTGAAATCCACAAACACCTGGACAATTTCAACAGGAAAGAAGAAACCCTTAAAGTTAAAATGCAAATGAAAACCACCTAAGGTCAAGGGTTTTCCCAGCAGACATTGATCAGTAATTAAAAAGACACTAATCCACTTTGCATATCCTCCCACCCTGAGGTCTTGCCATTCAGCAACAGAACAATACACAGATTAATAATGCAAGCTACAGGAAAAGAGGAAAAGAGATTCCACCTCATCATTAGGAGGAACGTCCTGACAGTACGGGCTGTTCTACAGTGGAACTTACTCCCTCAGAGTGTGGTGGAGTCTCCTTTGGAGGTCTTTAAGCAGAGGCTAGATGGCCATCTGTCGGGGATGCTTTGATTGAGATTTCCTGCATGGCAGGGGGTTGGACTGGATGGCCCTTGTGGTCTCTTCCAACTCTACGATTCTATGATTCTAATATGGAAATCACTGTTTCCTACGCAGGGTCACACAATCTTCCATGCCAGCATTCTCTGAAGATGCCAGCCACATCAACTGATAAAACGTCAGGAATAAACTCTTCTAGAACATGGCCACATAGCCTGAAAAACCCACAAAAAACTAAATTCAGGTTGAAATGGACCCATCAATCCTTGGGCTGAAATTGAAATCCTTAGACAGATCTTGTTTCTTAGTTATTGCATTACCCATCAAAAGGAGTATGTTCTAGCTTCACTACCCAAGAGTGCTTTTCATTCCTATTCCTGACATATTTCTCTCCCTACATCAAGCAAGGATCTGCATATTGTTTAGTGGGGGGTTGCTTTTTCTTTTGGTGGGAGTGTCTTCAAGGATACAACCTACTCATGCCTGCAATAGTAAAATTTACTATTTGATTCTGTTGATCATATAAATTGGCCATGCAGCACAAAGTAAATAAATGAAGCAAAGCTTTCAAACACTGACCTCATCTGAAAATCACTACAGGATTTCCCTACATCAGAATCATTTCTACACACTACTGTTCAATGCTGACTGCTACATCTCCAATGCTGTCAAATGTTGCTAGTATTGAAAAATCTCTGGATGTTAAATGTTGATATTGACACTAAAGATTATCACATCAGCACTTACCATGGGGTTTGATTGAAAGCCTGGCGTGCTTCTTCATGTCAGGGAATCGTCGGCTCTCCTCTAGCATCACTGAATCATTCAGGGAAAGAGCATTTCCTCTGAACGCAAAGTTTCCATTCAGAGGAAATTCCCTCTCTCTAAACGATTCAGTGATGCTAGAGGGAGCCAACAATTCCCTGACATTGAGGAAGCACACCAGGCTTTCACACACGAGTGCTTCTTCAACATTTGAGAGGTGATTTACCAGCACTTAAGTGCTGTTGTTATAATCAGAATTCAGAGGACATTTACAGAATATTCACTATAAAAACTGTAGAAGTGATGTCTACGTTATAGTTGAGAGCTACAAGAATGAATTAGGGTAAGCTTCCTCCTGTGCTCCCCTCTTTTCCTCTAAAATCACAAAGAGTTTGGAAGGTTTGTTTCCATTTTCAACTAACTGTGTTTCCCCATTATGTGCAAAATGGAAACTCTGGCCCATTCCGCATGGGCAGAAAGTATGTGCCATGCACATACTAGGCTTAGAAAGGGGCATCCTTTCCTGACGCCCCTAACCCTAGCATGCGCTCGGTGCATACAAAATGCCGGTGCCTGTTCTACACGGGTGCCACCATTTTGACGTCATGGACGCCTAGCGTCTGCATGTCGCACGGCGGAAATGATGCCACGAGTGCGCCATTGGTGACTTGCGGCGCCATTTCCGCGCTGCAAGAAAAAGCTGCATTTTGCAGATTCTTTTTTGTTGTGCAGAGGAGTCGCGCAGTTTGGCCTCTGGGGCTCCTCTGCACAGCAAATGATGGCGCCGGCACACCACCCTTTTTGGTCTGTAAAGCGGCTCTGCTTAGTTTTAACTCTGGTTTCTTTGAAAAAGCAAGTATTTGCACACCATAGCTTGATTTGGGCTATTTAGACAAACCATAGTTACAACCAATCCCAGTCTGTAACATTTTTGGACATGATGATAGATTGGAAAAGTTACCATTTTAGATTAGGGCAACCAGTTATTAAGCCAGCATGGCCACTGAAGAGTCTAGAAGATACAGTCAACAAGTCAAGCTAACTAAGCTGTTAGTTTTTAAACATAATGGAAACCCTCTGAACTCTTCATGGCCTCAATGGAGAAGGAAAGAGGAGAAGAAACACGCAAGCCTCAGATTTGCCAGAGTTATTTCTTAACACTAAACTACGGTTTAGCATTAAACCTGAATGAAGACAATGTGCCTGGGGAAAGTGTATTTCAGCTCCACAATCACAATGCAGTGCAGTGATATGGGTGTGTGTGTGTGTGTGTGTGTCAATCTAGTAATCTCACCAGCTGGGACACACAAAAAACTATGGGACATATTTGTTTTGTCTCACAAAATCAGATCAAAGTCAGACTCCATATGATGGAAAAATATATTCAGCCATTTATTCCTCATGT
Organism: Sceloporus undulatus; assembly: GCF_019175285.1. Lineage (NCBI taxonomy): Eukaryota > Metazoa > Chordata > Lepidosauria > Squamata > Phrynosomatidae > Sceloporus > Sceloporus undulatus. The sequence continues at coordinate 348,393,018 of NC_056522.1, read as the reverse complement.
GAAAAATCACTGAAAGGAAGGCACATTGCACAGGGGGGGCGGGGGGAGTCATAATGAGAAGCTGTCTCAACTTCATGTTTCTTATCAGGGTATTGAAACACTGGGAAGATATCTGATTTTAATATAAAAACAGGCAAAGTTCTTTATGTTTGCTATTCTTCCAGAACAAAATATTGAACAACCAGCACTGTATCCCTGAGGGCCATGCTCATCTTGAACATTGTGAGTACAGGAGGAATCAGCAACTATTTCATGCATTCTTTACTACTGACACTAAGTGAACATGTTGGGGTTGTATAAAGTACAAAAAGTTGGTAGAAAAGCTTATACCTTTTCAATGGCTGTATTATAGGCATAAAAATGTTTTTGGGCATGGTGTATTTTTATGAAATAAAAAAGATTCATTGCCTGCCAATGGTAGAGCAGCTATTCTATCCTCCCTAAGGAGGAAGTTACAAAGCCTACAGGCAGCCACTGACAAACCACTGAGTCATTGGGACTGAAGCATTGATCTTTATGTTCTTCCATTAGGGTGGATGACCACAAATTGAAGATACAAAATGAATCAGGTTGACTTACTTATACACAATGCTTCATAGAGAATAGGCTGAGAGGAGAAAGTTTGGCTCATCAGCTCCATGGTTGATCAGGATCTTAAGCTTGTGTCTCTCATCACAGACCAACAGGGTTTTTAGTTTTAATTGCTGTTTTTATCCTTGATATTGTATTTTTAATATGTTATACTATTTAATACTGTCTTAAGGGGGGGAGGGATAAAGTGTTTTTAATTGTCATATTTTATATTTTACTGTTGTTAACCGCCCGGATTGGTTTGCCAGAGGGCGGTATACAAATAAATATTATTATTATATTATTAACACCCTAACAACTAAATGTCAACTTTCCTGTCAGAATGAACTGCCTCTCTTTCTTTGTGTACATTAACCATTCCTCCATTTGGAAGCAAGATTTCTCAGCGAACTGCTTCTGCTATCATGCCTACACACAATGCCTTAATGCCACACAGATAGCAGAAAGAGTAGGGAGAGGAAACGAATAGCCTAGGCCTTGAACATATGGGGCAAAAGGAATGGCCAGAAGCCATTCCAGCCCAAGCGATGCAAGGCCACTGCCAGAGTCCTGAAACAGCCACTGAAAAGAAGCATCCCTCCCCCCACTTCTTTCGTGGTCTGGTTTGGGCTGCCTCAGGTCACCATAGCACAACTTCAACCGGAACTGGGAATGTGGGTCATCTGAATGCCACATCTCTGGATCAGGCCAAAATCAGCACTTTTGGCCCATCTGTTTCAGACCTTAGATGCATTAGGATGTGAGTGTGTGGGTCCTATGATGAGTGTTTTGGGGTGAGGTGTGGGATTACATATTTTTTGGTGAAGGCAGTTAGCACAGTGGTGCAGTATTTCCAAATTGTACCACTGAATAAATATCTGGTGGCCAAACTTTTGTGGCCCAGCTGTGAAAAGTGGGTAAGGCCCAGTACACATGGGCAGGAGGTGGTGTAGCGCTGCTGATTCTAGGATTCTGAAGTGCTCAGCAACCGCACACTCCGGAACCCTAGAACATGCCGCTGCTGCCATCATGCCCACCTCCCGTCCATACAGGGGCCACCATGATGACGTACATGATGCGTAGTGTCTGCACATCCCACACAGGAAGTGGCTTCATAGGGCTGCATCGCATAGGAAGCAGTGTCATAGAGCTGCCTAGGCAGCTTCTTCCTGGCTACGTATAATTCCTGTGCAGTTTGGCTGCTCCAGGAATGATACGCAACAAAGAGGGGCGGCGTTTCGCCACCCATATGTACAGCCCCTATGACACACACACACACACACACATTCATATTTGCTTATGCATATTAGAGCTATAAAGAGTATTTACATTTTTATCATCCTTGATGAAAAATGTTATCTTCACCACTAAAACACACATTCATCAACTGCTGTACTTTATTAGAAATAGCAACAACAATAAACAAACAGACTTTTTTCATGAAATATTCATTGGCGCAGAGGGATGTTTGCATAAAAAACAATTTTTGCACAAATATTAAAAAACCAAAAATGTTTCACAAAATGTCTGAAATAAGCCTAATAATTGGAAAAGGGCAGAAAAAAGTGGTGTGATCTTGTCCCATAGATTTTTTTTTTTGCTTGCTTGTTTGCTTGTTTGTTTGTTTGCTTGCTTTTTAAAAGAAAGTACAACTAAATATTTGTAGCAAAGCATATGCTCTCAGGCTCTGCTGATTCCAAGCTAGCTCTACAGCATCAAATTTGCTAATGAATTCCAGCACAGTAGCTTCATGTTGGATATGTCTTTGGCTATCAAAATCACTCCTGTTTTTAAATAGATGCTGGAAGAGTTTGCTTCCAGAACCTGTGGGCTAAATGACATTGGTAAACATTGCTGGGCACATCTGTCAAGATATTTATGAGCAATTGGAGTGATTCAGAAGTGCTCTCCTTCTACTCAGATCCTGACAAGTGCAGTTAATCAATGTGAGGAAAGGACTACAGATGCTACTAGCAGACCATTTTTGCCCTTCTCGTCAGCTGATGTTCACTTTCAGTCTGACTGTGGCTTGTTCAGCTGCAAAACAGGAACCTGCATTGCACCAGAAATAATGCTTAATTGGCTAAATGTAATGTGAAGTGTTTTAGGCATCAGCTCTGTTTGAATGACCGTTGTTAGTCAGGAAGAAAAACACATCAGTTGTAGCATAGGTAAGACCCATTTGGGGATGATTTTATGCAGCTATCCAGAGAGAGACTCAAGGTAGAATAGTGAATGCAGCCGAAAACTGTGTTTGATTAACAACTGAAAGTGTTGAGGAAAGCTTAGATAATTGTACTCTGTTAGGGCAACACATGTTTTGTTGAGACTAGCAAGTATTGTATATAAGGAAGGGTGAAAAGTTTTTAAAATAATAAGAATAATAAGACCGACTGACTAATTTACTTACTAAAGGAAATAAGTGTTTCGGAAAGTTAAACTCATCTACATTGGGAAAACTGAATATGATTTAGGATCCTGCTCAGTCAGGTTTCTTACCATTTTAAAATCCTGTTGTTTAATGGACATAATCAGATTATGAGTGCATAAAGAGAGTTCAGTGTCTAAATAATCCCATCTGATCTTGCAAGCTAAGCAGGTTCAGATTTGGTTAATGCTTGGATGGGAGACTGCCAATGAATACCAGGTACTTTAGGCTATATTTCAGAGGAAGTGACCAACAAAATCACCTCTGAATATTCCATGCCTAAGAAAACCCTGTGAAATTCATGGGATCACCATATATTGACAAACAACTTGAAGGCATATACAAACACAACAAGGTCGATAAATGAAACCATTTCACATGTGCTTCAGGTCTATTATTAGCTCTAACCAGAACAGAGCCATTAAATCAGCTGTATTTATCTCAACGTTGACTTGCCATTTGACCATAGATTGAATGGTTCTACTCCACTTGCAACTACCAAACATGATTCTAGCCATAAAGCTGCAAATTCACAGTTGGTGTGTACCCATTTGTCAGTGTCTTCAATGTGTCACTGTAGTCACTGAAAGTGCAGAAATAGTTACTGTACATTACCCAGTGAACAATAGGATAACAAGCAGGTACATTGGCAGGTACTCTTATTGGTTTCACAATGTCAATATTTAGCAGAAGAATGATAGAACACAAAAACGGAATAACTTGCATGGGCTTGGCAACGATCTGCTCCAAAAAGGAGCTGCAAAACGCAGCTCCTTTCCACGCCACTGCAAGGTGCCATTAGCGCCTTGGAGTGGTGCGATGATGTGTCTTGTGCGCTGCTCTGTTTGGATGCAATGCACAAGGCATGTTGTCGGTGTGTGTGGTGTATGGACGCATGCACACCCCAAATGTGGCAGTTTCTTTCTTCTTGCATTTCTGAACCCAACAGGTCTGTCTCAGTTGCACATTGTTATTCACAACTTTTTTTCCTGCAGGAAATTCATGTGTATTTTGGTGTCACTTCCAACTCTCCCCTGTCCATGCACATTGTATTTGTATGTGTTTTCTCTTGGATAAACTGTGTTGGCATTCCCCCCCCCCCAAATTTTCACATTTTGAGTTTCACAGTTCTGAAATGTACTCACGGATTTGTGTTCATTTCCCCCTCTAAAATACACCAGAAACATAAAATGCCGAGTCATGATCATACTGGAGCATGATCTTCTTCATTCCATTATTAGTCTTCAAAGTTCTGAAATGGGAATTTATATATGGAAATGTGAGTCCAACAAATTTATTTTTGACTATTATCAAGAAAGTATAGTCTTCAGGTAATCATCAAGTCTGCCTCTTAATAGGATCACAACCAATGATAACTTGAGCATGTAGAGAGATCTTGTAGCACCTTTGAGACTAAATGACAACTTGATTTATACAGTCAGCCCTCCTTATACATGGATTTATTATACACAGATTCAAGCATACACGGTTTGAAAATTTTCCAAAAAAGTATAAATTTCAAATATCAAACCTTGATTTTCCACTTTTTATAAGGGACACCATTTTGTTCTGCCATTATATTTAATGGGACTTGAGCATACACGGATTTTGTTATACACGGTGGATCTTGGAACCAAACCCCAGCGTATAACAAGGGTCCACTGTATAAGAACCTTCACCTCCAATAAATGAGACAACTGAAAGAACAATTTTCATGCACAACTATCTGCTACATTGTACTGTGACAGAGGCATAGAATCAGGACCAGTAAACAAACAATGGTGATGTTTGAATTATAAGCCACTTGAATGCCCTTCTGTGTAGGCATTGTAATATATAGGCAAGACTTAAACTGTATTGTACTGCTGTATTGTATTGCAGATTATGACTTTTGTATGCTTATTGAATTAAAGAGAAGGGCTTTTAAAAGGCTGCTATATTGTTTTAATTGTTTTAATTGCTTTTTATCATTTTAGTGTGTACTTTAAGTGTTCACACAGTATATATATATATATAGATACACACACACACACACACACACACAACTCCTTTCCAGGCAAGCATTCTCTGAAGACGCCAGCCACAGATGATGGTGAAACGTCAGGAAGAAATTCTTCTAGAACATGGCCACATAGCCCAAAAAAACCACAAAAAGCTATGGATGCCGGCCATGAAAGCCTTCGATTTCACATGTCTTAATATTGTTAATAGTTTGGTTCTGCTTTAAAGTTGAACATTTACATGTTTTTATGTATATTGTACTCATTTCAATTTGTTAGCTTCCTTGAGTTTCATTTCATTTAATATCATTTACTAAAAACAAATTAATTGGCTGATTTATTATTATAGGTTAATAAATAGTACAGGATGAATATCCTTTATCCAAGATGCTTGAAAACAGAAATGTTTGGATTCTGGGGTTTTGTTTTGTTTTTGTTTTTGATTTCAGATTTTATTTTATTTTATTTTGGATTTTGGAATACCTGTATTTGCATATACATACATAATGAGATAACCTGAAGAAGGTACCCAAATCTTAACTCAAAATTCAATTATTTTTATATACACCGTATATATATATATATATATATATATAGCCTGAAGGTAATTTTATACAACATTTTTATACAACAAAGACTGGGATTCGAGATGCCATAAAAAATAAATGTTTGGGACAAAATTGTGTCTGTTTATCATTCTATGATACTTTCTTTTCTAGCCAATGTACTTACTGTTTTGTTTTTTAAACAAAGTGTTATGCCATCTTGGGGAGAACCTTGATGTGGAGAAACAAACATGACCTGCCCTGGTTGTCAATAGGTTAATCCCATTCAAATGAGGTAGATTTTTTTTTCTACTGGGGAGACATGGGAATTCATTGGGGTTGGGAAATATATCACAATACATTCTATTTTTATTCCACCTTGAAGTTTTGAATGGCACACAACTGATTTTGGCCATAGTAACACCGCTAAGCCTCATGGATATTCTGCACTCCCCTTGCCAATAGTAATAATAGTGGATGATGGGTTTGCCTTAGCAGCACCATGAGAGAGATGCAGAGAGAAAGTTGGTCATGCCCTGCAACTCCTTCATGGTAGAAGGGGGAGGTTGGATGCCCCTTGGGAATCTCTTCGAATGCTAGGTTTTATCCATGGCAGAATTCCTGCCATTGCACACACACCCTTCTTCTCTTTTGTGAGGGTCACACTCTCTCAGCCTCAGAGGCAGGGCATGGCCAACTCTCTGCACCTCTCTCATGGTGCTGCTAAGGCAAACCCATCATCCACTATTATTACTATTGGCAAGGGGCATGCAGAATATCCATGAGTGAGAGAGTGTGACTTAGCTAATGTCATCCTGTGGATTTACATGTCTGAGCTGGGATTAGAACTCTAGCCTCCCAGTTCATCATAGAAATTCACTGGGTGACCTTGGGCAAGTCACATGCTCTCAGCTTCAACTCCAACTCCTAGGTATTCCTTCATGGTAGAAGAGGGGGGGTTGGATGACCTCTTGGAATCCCTTCAAATGCTAGGTTTTATCCATCATGGCAGAATTCCTGTCATTGCACCCCACCCTGGCCCTTCTTCTCTTCTGTGAGGGTCACACACTCTCAGCCTCAGAGGCAGGGCATGACAAACTTCTCTCTCCAGCTCTCTCAAGCTGATGCTAAGGCAATCCTACTTTTATTTTGCATTTTATTTTATTTTATTTAGGGTTTATTTGGCAAGGAGAGTTCAGAATATCCATGAGCGATGCTAAAGCAAAACTATCATGCATTTTAATATCTATATTAAATTTTTGGTTCAGAATACCCATGAATGAGAGAGTGTGATGTATCCAGAAAGGGGGTTGGATGAGATGACCCTTGGGAATCCCTTCCAATGCTATGATTTCACCCAACCCCCTTCTTCTCTTCTGTGAGAATTTGAATGGCAGAGCATGACATAAAGGGGAGAAGGTCTTATCCACCACCACCTACACACAAAATGCTCTCCCCTTTTGTTCTCTTTTGTTTTTCAAAGCAAAGCTGTGGGCAAAGATGGGGGGACATCACCCTAACAAAGGAAATAGCCTCTGGTAAAACCCAGTATGAATGGTAGCTTTTCTTACGCAAAATACGCAAATTCTGGCCATCGAATTGTCAGCTGAAAGGTCCTGTCTCTTCACTTCATTTGGAAATAATTAAAAATGAAAATTCTTACTCATTGATCGAGAAGTGCTCAGAATTTCTTCTCTTTAAAATGTTTTCGACATTTTCAAATAATAGGTATTTCTACCAGTTTTCGAATTTTGAAGAATATTCTTTACATCACTAAGTTCAAGTCTTCTCCTTCTGACAGAAACAGTTAACAGACAGAGCCCTGTTTAAATAAAGAGGCTTTTACCAGCAAAAACAGACCAGAGAAGGGACTATTCGGCTGGAGGACAGAACCACAGCCTGAGTGCAGCCACTCAGAAAGTTCTCTCCTCTATCCCCAACAAATATACCCTGTGATGGTGGTAAAACTGGGAGAAAGGTCTCCCCTGAAGATCTAAAACTCAGTCTGTCTCATAAAGGGAGATACAATCTTTCAGATAGTCTAGATCCAAGCCAGGGCTGTATAGTTCACAACCAGCACTTTGAATTCTGACTCAGTGGGGCTCTTCTTCTGTGCTTTTGGCTACTTTGCTTGTGGAGATAATCACAAGTTTAGTTGAGACTGAAGACATCTGGTGTGTATTGCTATTTCCCATATTCAAAGGGGGTGAAGGAAGAAGCAGAGTAAGAGTATTCCTCATCAACAAAGTTGCCATTTTGAAGATGAAAAGTCTCACTTTTGTATTTTGGGACTGGAGATGACCTTTGTTGCATGTGGTGAGGGCAGCCTTAGACATTCTGGAGCCTGATGCTGTTGGTTTCTCTGTTGTGAAGGTAACAGAGGAAGAAAGCGGAAAGTCTGGCTCAGCTGGAACCTGTTGCTGAACTTGCTGAGTGAGGTTCAGACTTTTTTCCCTTCCTTTGCAAGGCTGTTGCTTATTCTGGACTCCTGGTCACTGGAGAAATAATGGAAAAAAATAAATCCTGCTTTCCCGCTTAATTTCTCAGCTCTAAATGGCTCGCAGAATTTCTAATTCTGAAAAGCCCCGTTTGATCTCTTTAACACCTCCAGTTTGGCCATGTTTCAAGCGCATATACAATGCTGTGTTTTTCCAGAGAAAATCAGGCTTGAACATTGGCTTTCATAGGGCATGACTGGAACACGGTTGGGGTTAAAATAATAATTGGTTTGAAAGCCCGAGCTAAAACAAATATTACATTTGCATTAAAGGTTATTCACTACAATCCTCCCCTCTTTAAGCACATCAGGAAAAAAATCTGTGTGTGTGTGTGATTCATTTTCATCCTAACCTCATGGGTCAATTCATGAGTGAAGTCCTGGGGATTAGATCATTTTAATTCTAACATAAGCAGTAAATATTTATACTTCAAAGAGGATAGTGGTTTGAAGTGTGTTTGCATGAACATTCTTCTACTATGTGAATGTTGGAATCGAACCTATGCTACAAACACACACACACACACACACACACACACAGTTGCATCTAGTTTTGAGCTTGTAACATTCATTCATTACTGCATGGATTGCAGTTTTTAATAATAATAATAATAATTTGTTTTATTTATATACCGCTATTCCAAAGATCATAGCGGTGAACAGGAAGTAAGCTAATTAGCAAGTAAGCTAATTTGCCCCCAACAGTCTGGGTACTCATTTTAGCGACCTCGGAAGGATGCAAGCCTGAGTCGAGCTTGGGCCCTTTTGCTGGTCTTGAAGCTTGTTACATTCATTACTCCAGGGATTTCCAGCTCCAAGGGTCCTTCAAAACACTTGAAGTGACTGTATGGATTGGAGAGAAATTCATTCTCATATTCAATATGTAAATTCAAATGTAGTTCACCTTTAAATTTTGTGTTCAGTGTCACAGCTTAAATACAGTTGGCCCATCCCATAGGCGGGCTTGTCTTCCGCAGCTTTGAGCTTACGCAGAAGACAAACCCCAGCAGATGCGAAGGGGCACATACCTACCCCATGCACCCTGTGCCATGAGCACACACCCCATTATTTTCAATGGGGCTTGAGCATATGCTCTTTTTCCCATACGCGGTGGGGGTGCGGAACATATCCCCATATATGGGGAGGGTGGACTGTAGTGAAAACAAAATGTCTCTATTAAGAGAAAGTGCACACCAAAGTGTGATTGTGTACACACACACACACACACACACACACACATGATTTGATGGTTTGTGTGTTTCTGATTAAAATAATGAACAATTACTTCCTATTTTGTATTGAACTTCTAAGCTAACACTAGCTTAGAAGAGACATTTGTTTCTTACATGAGAGATTACTCTTTCAAGATTATGGTTGCACTGAGCTCCAGTTTATTGTTGTTGTTCAGAATTGATGGTTTCACTCATTGTAATCATCTGCTGCAGTTAAGCAGCTAATACACACTGAATGGATGATGGCGATATAGAAAGTGTTACAGATTTAGAACATCTATGTGATGGTTTTCTTTTTCTTTTCTTTTTCTCACACTAATTAAATAATATAATATTTCTGGATCCTTTTTTGAGAGGAAGCTTTGTGGCTTTTTGAATGCACATCTTGTATGTAGGTTCATAGAACTTCTAATGGGCTGTCCTTGGGAGCTGCATAGTGAAACATGGATAGGCTGACCATATTTCCTTGAGACAAAAATGGGACACTGGGATGGCAAAAAATGGGACAAGGTTATGTAATATTCTGTCTTCCTGAAAAGGTAAGACAATAGCAAAAGTTTTATTATATGAACAGCCTGAGCTAACAATTATTCTTCAGTGAAAGAACTCATACAAAAATTTAGGTAGACATAGAGGAGTACTGTATTTCACCAAAATCATACCATGAATATTTCTCTGATGAAGTAATGTGACACAGCAAATTTTGGTCTTTCAACACCTTGTCATAAAACTTCTCACACTCTATGAACACTTTTTTTTGATGACCACAAATTGAAACAGGGATCTCCAAACCATTTTTACAACATAACAGGGCATTTTCCTTTCTTTTATTTTTTTAAATTGAATTTCATACAAAAATATGTAACAAAAACACAGAAACAAAAACACCTTTAAACATTGCCATATAAAAACACCTATCAAACAAGAATATAAAAATCCATAGACATGACATGCTAAAATTTGTTATCTTATATAGGAAAATATTGCATTAATCGATTCTGACATTTGACTCTTAAATTTTTTTTATGAAGGGCATTTTTCTTGAAAAGGGGACAAAACTGATATTTATATTTAAACAATATAAATGGGGCTGACTGGAAATATGAAAAAAACAGTAATGCCTCATTTAAAAGGATGCATATGGTCAGCCTAAACATGGGTTCTTTAGAATGTCTTTGTTTATATCTACAGCACTATGTATATGGCACTTTGCAAAGAACAAGTAAGATAGTGCCCTATGTCAAGGGGCTTGACAGCTTAAAATAGATACAAGGAAACAACAAAAGTTGGGGAAAGAGAGGCATAGGTTACCAAAGAGTTAATATGATTATTTCCACCTAGATACATTTTGGCTCACCTTTGGTGATGGCTTATATATCAGGGGTGCAGTCAATTTCCTCAAGATTTCTTGAAGATTTAAAAGCAGCTATCCAAGGTGTTGAAGTCTGTTCTATAACATTTATTAGAAACTCTGGATAGCTTCTTTAAAACCCAGAGCAGATTCATTGCAATCCTGACATAGAAGCTATTGCCACCACTGGCTTAGTTAGTTAGGAAGGCTTCCAGGAAAGGTGAGTTTTGAGGAGGGACTAGAAGGTAATAAGAGAGGAGAATTGCATGATTACAGGAAACACAAAGGAATCACTGCCAGCCACTAAAATAAGCTGCAGAAACCACCACAGAATACCTGCAAGATAGATGAAAAGGATGATACTGAAGGAATTGATATTCATTGAGTAATCATTTCAGCAGTTCAATAGCCACTTTCTATTTTCAGGCTTTCAGTGTTCAGGAAGCTTTGGGTACTATTTCTATAGAATGGACAGCTTTTGCCTTCTCATTTCAGTACATAGAAAATGATGCTTTTAAATAGACTCTTTAGAATTCTGTTAGCTATATTATTGTGGGTAATAGAAAAAGGCAAACCATCTGAGTAGCATTTCTGGTAAAAATTTTATTCCTTTACATTTGCAATTTTGCGGGTTATTTTCAACCATTAGCAATTGTTTCCTTACATGTCAATTTTCTGGTCTCAAAAAGTTTATGGTCTAAACTAAACTATAGAAGCCACTTTGGACACAATGGAACAATTATAATAAACTGAAGACACCCATTAGAAACTTGGATTTGTTCTCACCATGTATGTCTAAAGTTTGGTCAAGGGGGAAGGGAGGGGAGAGAAAATGTATTGTTATCTTTACAGTGCTTCTTTCATCTATTCACTGGATATCTGAGAAAATGAATAACTTTTTTGAAAGCATTGTTTTTAAAAATAAGACTGGGTGACATAAGCAGCAGAAAAAGTAATTTATTGAAAATCAAGTCAGGATTAAATATTGAAATAGTTTAAGACTTGTAGCAGAGAAGGGCTTTTTTCTTGGAATAAGTATTGTTTTTTACAGAATAATGTGCCCATTTTTATTCTAGAAAAAAATGGCTAATGCTAATGATAACATTTCATATTCAAGCACAACTTTTGAGACAAACTTCAAAGGTATGGTTAATTACCAAGTTGTGATGTGTCAGCTTTCAATTTAATGTTAATTTCTTCTGTTGTTGTTTACAATCAATTCTGACTTTTGGTGACACTATAAATGAAAGACCTCCAAGAGCATAGGTCATCATCCTCCTCTGCTCGGGTTTTGCAAGCTTAGGGCCACAGCTTCCTTGACTGAAACAATTCATTTGTAATATAGTCATAGAATCACAGAATTATAAAGTTGGAAGGGATTACAAGAACCATCCAGTCCAACCTCTTGCCATGCAAGAATACACAATCTTCCTCTTTTCCTACTGTCTCCTACTTTATCAAGCATTATCATCTTTTCCAGTGAGTCTTGTCATCTCATGATGTCATCAGAATACAAAAGCCTGTTTATTGTCTTCCAGTGCCACATAGCTAATATTTTTGCTTCCTCTCATATTCATTTTTAAATAAAATAAAATGAAGTTGTTAGCATGCTCTGTTTTTACAAATTTATGAATATTGATCAATTCTTCAAAAAGAAAGTGAAACAAAATTTCCATCACTTAAATTCAACAGGTAATATTCTCAGCATGGGAAGACCTTGTTACAAAGGAGTTAAGTGCTGCCAGCCCAGGGTGTTAGCGGACAAATCTGTCAGTTTCATTTTCTCCCCGATTTTTTAAAAAAAACCAAACCACAGTCCTTTTCATGCAAAATATGAAGGAATTTTGGTATATTCTTGACAGAAACAAAGTGAAAACAAATCTTCAACCATCACCAGTTTCTTCTTCCTGCTGTGATTTTGTTTTGGTATGTCAGTCCTCCAAGTTAGTAATAGGATAGAATCATAAGCAACTTCATTCAGATATTGCTTGATTTTTCTGGCAGTAATAATGGCCATAGCAAGGCGGATCAAGCTTTGTTTCAAAGTCATAAACTGAAGAACATGAGACCAGTTCTTGGGGATCTGAATAAGGGCTTCTCTAGTCCAAGATACTAACAGTGCCCAAATAGATGTCTGTGAAAAGCTCTAAAATGCTTTCAATTCTTGGGAGTCTTACACAGGCTTCCACTAGTGTTCCCCACAAATTATTTTACCAGACATACAGTAAATTAACAATACTGTGCAGTATTTTTTCCATTCAGAAAAAATGACTCATGTTTTTAAAGTTTATGGTTCTATCTATTTAAGCAATATAAGATGCATGTTGAACTAATTACTGTAAAGATGGTTGTCGAAAATATAAGTACTAATAAGTAGTAGACTTTTGAGAACATACTTAAGTGTTCTAAGATCTGGATCCTTTGGGGGTTCAAAATAGCCCATTGTGATGAGAAATTTATATGTAATCAAATCTCTAACTGTGTCTGGGCATTACCTTTTATATAGAAATGGAAATATTGCTCTGCATTATGTAATGCAAGTGGCATTTCTATGATGGCACTATAAGTCAATTTCATGACCTTTTTTCCCATCAAAAAACAATGTACAAATAAATCTGATGCCAAGACACAGGGCATGGGTGCAGTTGGGTAATTATAGATAGATTAAACAATATCCCAAACTTTGTGGAAATTCCATTGCTGGGAAAGTTGCATTTGATCTGGGTCATCAAAAGTAACAAAATCTAAGACACCCAACATTCTGTTTCTGACTATAAAACAACTTGGAAAGGAATGCTATTGCATTGGAAATTAGAAGTGTGTGCAAATGTTCGTGAAGTTCAATGCATTCCATGATGAGGAAATAATAGAATGAGGGCGGGTTACAGCGGCAAAAAGGGTGTACTCATGACGTCATGAAGGTAGAGCCTTCAGACGGGCTTTACTTGAATGCTGCCATGAACACGCCCCCCCCGCACGCCCCAAGCAGAAGAAGGCGGCATTAAAAAGGTGCTGCTTTTTCCGCTTCTTGTGATTTGCGGCGTACCTGCGCAGCTCCGTCTGTAAGCTGCTGCACCGATACGTCAGAATTGCTACGCTGCAAAATAAGTTGCCGGTTTAAAAGCTCTGTGTCAGCTGCGTCGCATAATGGTCGGGTTCCCGGGACATGCGTGGTTGCAGTGAAGCTTAATGCAACGTCCCTGCCATGCAGCTGTGGAAGCTGCGGCACAGCTGCGGCGCATTTTAAGCCTCGTAACCCTAACCCTAGAGCCACTTGTGCGCATGCGTGCTAGAATCGCAGGAAGTTGTAAGTTTGCCGGCGGATGTTTTGGTTGTACAAAGTGAAAAGGGAAAGTTTGGGATTTAAAGTGACACATTCCTGCGCCATTTTCCACCTGGAAACGGGCACAGTTCGGCTGCTCCTGGCACAGCTGTGTGGCGGCTCCCTTTGCCACCAGGCAGGATGGCTCAGCCATCCACCAGCACCCCAAAAAAGGCAGGGGACGTCTTGGTCTCATACTGAGACGGCTGACCTCATAGCTATATGGTCCCAGAAACTGGGAGAAACGCAGAAACTGGAGCAGTCCTACCTGATGCTGACACAATCGAGAGGTGGAAGAAGCCATGAAGCTGCTGCACCGGTACACCAGAATTGCTACGCTGCTACTTTAAGTTGCCCATTTAAAAGCTCCGTGTCTGCTGCGTCGCATAATGGGTCGGGTCCGGACATGTGTGGTAGGCAGTCAGGCTTTATTGTAACGTCGCTGCCCATGCAGCTGTGGAAGCTGAGGCACAGCTGCGGCGCATTTTAAGCCTCGTAACCCTAACCCTAACCCTAACCTAGAGCAACATGTACGCATGCGCTGCTTGGAAAGTTTGGACTTAAAGTGAACCCCTACACACATTCCTCTGCCATTTTCACCTAACAATAAAAAACGCTAAAACTGTAAATATTGACATATTACAAAGGAGGTGAGGGGAGAGGGCAAGGGAGCGGGGGCAGCGGAGACAGCTGTGGCTGCGCATTGCAGATTCAGCAGGAGTGCGGGGACCAAAGGAGAGGAGGCATCCATGATGCTGGTGACACTGGCAAAGTGCAAGCGGACAAGATGCCAACACCAGCTGATCACCAGCTGGCAGGAGACCACCATTGTTTTGGGCAGAGCTGGGGGGAAAAGTTTTAAAGGGGCTTGGGCACTTTAAATGTGCCCTAGGCTTTCTGCCGCCGCGGCTTAGCGCTGCTGGCAGCTGGCGCATTCGCCAGCCGGCAAAGGAAAAAAAAAAAGAGACCCCGGAGCTTGAATGTGCCCAAGACCTTTGATGCCCTCTAAACTTGCCCCCAAGGCAAAGGGCAACTAGAGGGGGCCGTGGGACAAGGGGCAGGGAGCACTGACAAGGCACTAGGTCCCATGATGTCCCATAAAGACATCATTTCGCCTCCCAGGGCATGTGTTCCCTCCCAGCCCTATCTACTCTATTCTACCCTCCGTTCTCTCCTCCCACCATGCCGGCTCACTGGCCCCAAAGCAGCAATGTCCAAACTCTGTCCTCCAGGCGTTTGGACTTCATCTCCCAGAACACAGCCACCTTGCCCTGTGGTCTGGGATCTGGGAGATGAAGTCCAAACACCTGGAAGGACAGAGTTTGGGACATTGCTACCTCACAGCACTCCTGCCAAGCTGTCCCATTCACACTCACAGCCACAACCGCCGCAGTTGCGCAAATTAACCACACACAATTTTTTTAAAAAATAAAGTTTTTTATTAACAACAATACAACAATAAAAATCTTATTTACAATATTTACAAAGGGTAGGGGGAGGGGTGAAGGGGGGGATGGCAGAGGGGGCAGGGGAGGGAAGCAGCTTCAGGGAGGGGGAGGAGGCGTGGGGCGGGCAGCCGGCGGAGGAGTTCCTGGAGGGTCTCTTCCATGGAGGAGACTCTCGCCCCAGCTTGTCCACTTGTCCCTAAGGGCGAACCTCCTCTCCGTCCGTTCTCTGTGGGGGGAAAAGAAAGAGGATGGTTAGGATCAGCCTGTGCAGCCCACACCCACTCCCACAGGCAGGGTTTCTGGGTGCCCCCACTCCCTCCCTGGGTTCACCTCTACACTACCTGGCTGGCCGGGCTTGGAGGACACGATCCAGGGCACTGGCATCGGGGCCAAGTGCCCTGGGTCCCTGGCAGGCGGCGGCTCGGCCCAGGCTCCTCTTCCTGCCGCGGCGGCGGCAGCAGCAAGGACATGAAGCCCTGCAAAAGGAAGGAAAGGCCCAAGTTACCATGCTGGCAGGCAGATGAGGGCACAAGTGTGTGGGGGGCTGCAGGCAGGCAACCCCCACCCCCACCCTGGGGACCTACCTTCCGCCAGAGGAGCCTGCTCTGGCTGCGGAGGGGCCACAGCAGCGGGTCCTGGCTGTGGCCCCCCTCGGGGGATGGTGGAGAGGGCGACCTGGCAGGGTGCCCTCCCTCCCCGCCGCCGCCCCTCGGCCGCACGCCTGCAGAAGGGAAGAGGAGGGAGGCATTGGCACCATGCAGAAATAGAGGAGGGCAAGGGAAGGGTCAAGGAGGGTAGGACAGGGCATGGCAAGAGCTCTGCTTACCTGGAGATGGCAATCTTCTGGTCTGGGCCGATCTCCCCTGATCCACAGGTCCTTCAGCCCGCGAGAAGAATGGTGGCTGCCTGTCAACCGGGGGCGCCTCTCCGAATCCTCCAGGGTTTCAAAAGAACGCTGCCTTGATAGTTTTTAAACTTCACTCTACATTGGTGCAGCGTTCTTTGAACCCTTGGTCGGAGGGCACGAGATGCCTCGAGAAAATGCCCCCGTTGGGCTTGTTGGTGCTAGCCATAACTCTCCTCGCAGCTCCTGTGGCATCAGGGAGTCCAGGAGGATCCGACCTCCCATCGGTCCAGTAGGTGATTCGGACCGGGACCCTCCTGCGTGGCACTGCCATGTTGATCGCCGTCCTGGGGTCTTGCACAGTTGCGCACGGGTATATATGGGCACCTGCGGCTCTGGGCCGTTAGGCCAAGGTGGTCCTAGGCCAATGAAGCTTTCAGAGGGGCAGTTGTGATCTTCCCCCAATAGATGTCCTCTGTGCCCCATCGATACATTCAAATTGGCCATTAGGAAAGCTTGAATTTGAGGGGGATTGATACATTGTCAAAGGGGCAATTGGCAGTTGGGAGCTCAGTATCTTTTTGCCCCAGGAAAACAGGCGCCAGGAGACCTTGTGTGTGTGTGTTGTGTGGTGTCCCCCTCAGGCACGTGGCAAAACATGCCCACACACAGACAGCAGAATGATAGGCAGACTCAAACTGTGGAAATGGGATACATTTATCATGTGCTTATGTATTACAGTACAATGCACTCTGACATCAAGAGATGGCACAGGAGCCATCCTTCGATCTTCTGTCAGAAAAATATCTGCCAGGGCATTCCTCACAGTCTCCCCTCCTGCTTTCTTCTCTCTTTCTCTTCAAGGGGTGTCATGAGCCACTTCCGAATGTGGTAGGCACTGTCAGCCAGTATCAGGGGCCCGATCTGCTGGCCTGTGATGTTGATGCTGGGGTTCCCGGCACTAGATGCCAGCCTCCATGGCCTCGTAGATGAGAGAAAGTTTAAAGGGGCTGGCGCTTTAAAAGCGCACATAGGCTTTCTCGCGCCGCTGCTTAGCGCGGTAGCTGCGCAGCTGCGCATCCGCCAGCCAGCAAAAGAAAAAAAAGCCGGGTTTGGGCCCCCGTGCGGAAGCTGCCTCTCTTTTTGCAGCGTCCTCCGAGGTGGGGTTTGGAAACCCGGGTCCGAAACGGACCCAGGGAGGCGTCTTCACTGCCCCCCGTGTGGAAGCTCCAACACCTGAAGCACGCCCCTGGGGCGGACCATCGGGAGGCTCCGCATTCAGCTAAATACACCTCCAAGACGTCCTCCCTCGCCCGTCTGTATCCCGCCATAGTAAGGAAAGGGGATATTACATCACAGAGAGTGTTTGTGCCTATCTGGTAGGGAAAGATTCCTCAGTGGCTTCTTCCCATGAGAGGTCTGGTTGTCCCAACTATTAATTATTTGTCTATTAATTAGTGATCCATTATCTGTGGGGAACCCCTGGCCCTGGGTGTTTGTGTTTTGCATATACTGAGTCGTGATTTTGGTGTTTTTCAGGACTGTGTAGCTGAACTTGTTTACCTTCTGGGTTTTTTCTGTCTGTTGATGTTGTCCAGGTGGTGTGGATTCAATGGCTTCCTTGTGAAGACAACCGGATAGTTGTTGGCATTATCCAGAATTACAGTGTTTCCAAACGAGCATTTATGTCCAGGTTGGTTTATAATGTGTTCTGCTACTGCTGATTTTCTGGCTAGCCCAGTGTGCAGTGCCTCTCATGTTCCCTTGATTTGCATCTGCGAAGCGCATTTGATGGTCCCTATGCAGACTTGTTCACAGCTGCATGGTATGTGGTAAACCCTGAGGCTGTGAAAGGGTCTCTCCTGTCCTTCACGGAGTGCAGCATTTGCTGCATTTTCTTGGTCGATTTGACATCATTTGGAGGCTGTGTGTCCTCACCAGTTTCCCTATTCTGTTTGTGACTCCTTTGATATACGTGGTACCTCGGGATACGAAATACCCAGGTTAGAAATTTTCGGGATACGAAAAATCCCATAGGGAATATTGTTCCGGGTTACGAATGTTTTTTCGGGTTACGAAAAAACTTTTGGTCTTTTTCGGCTTTTTCGCACGGAATCGCGGCTTTTCCCATTAGCGCCTATGGCAATTCGGTTACAAGGCTTTTCGGTTACGAAAGCGGCCGCGGACGAATTACTTTCGTAACCCGAAGCACCACTGTATGGTCAAATGTGGGAAGTTTTTCAGACAACGCTTCTCCCAACCAGAAATAATGCAAAGATAAGTTCCTGAAAGTAAAAAGGTGTCATTTTTGTCTGCTTTCCATTCACTTTATTTCTGCATTATTCTGTTTGGGAGAAACGTTGTCTGAAACTGTCCCCCCCCCTCGCCGCATTTGCAGGTTTTTTCTACTTTTAAATCCGATTTCTGAGTGGGATTCGCCTAGTGTGATAAGGTCCATTGTAAGGTTCAATTGACCTATCCAAAGGATCTTCATAGATCTCTTTCAATATGACTTAAAATATATGAAAATTTGCCTTCTGAGTATTCAAATTTGGAGTTGATCTGCTGTTCCAGAGACTAGAACAGGAACAATGCATGCAAGCTACAGGAAAAGAGATTCACTTCAACATTAGGAGGAACTTACTGACAGTAAGGGCTATTCAACAGTGGAACACACTCCCTCGGAGTGTATGGAGTCTCCTTCCTCGGAGGTCTTTAAACAGAGGCTGGATGGCATCTCATAGAATCATAGAATCATAGAATCGTTAGGGATGCTTTGATTGTGATCCTGCATGACAGAGAGTTGGACTGGATGACCCTTGTGATCTCTCCAAATCTAGATTTTATGATTAATACTTTACACTGATAAATGCAAGTGACATGGTTAAAATTATCAGATGCTAATATTTTGAATTCTGCTTATGTTAATATTTACCTCCCTTCCTTAGTCCATGGCCTGGACAAAATGGCTACATTTAAGCTTATTTTTGGTAACAGCAGATTAAATTTGACCTTGACAATCAGAAGGGAAACCCTTCTCTCAGTTCTGCCCCCTCATGAGATCTGTCCAATGGGAAAGCAAGAAAGGATTTTTGTGTGTGTGTGGTTACTCCCACGTCTTGAATCCCTATATATCAAATAATACAGCTAGCTCCCTCCTGTTGTGTTTCTGCTGGCCGCGAAACCCACTAAAAATATGAGGTGTTCCCTTAGCAAGTGATCTTGGGTTTTTTTTTAATGCATGGTTTTGTATTTAATGTTTAAATTGGTTTTTTGTGTTTTAAATTATGTTTTAAAAATATTTGTACATCTATTCATTTTGTTATCACATGTGCTCTATTTAAGCTTGAGTCACCTTGAGTTATCTATCTGCACCAGAAGAAATGAAATGAATCAAATAAATAAACAACTTGCAATAAAGCAATAGAGGTGATACATCTCTGTCTATCTGTCTGTCTGTCTGTCTATATGAAAAACATTGACGATCTACATAAGTCCAATGGCCATCATTTTAAGCAAAGAATGTGTGCTATCATCATTATAGTTTTTATGTCCTTCATCTCTCACCCCCCCCCCCCCCCCCAACCCCCCCC
>NC_056522.1:348356102-348373163 GCF_019175285.1 Sceloporus undulatus | reverse complement strand
GAGGTCTGGTTGTCCCCAACTATTTAATTATTTGTCTATTTAATTAGTGATCCATTATCTGTGGGGAAACCCCCTGACCCTGGGTGTTGTTGTTTTGCATATACTGGGTCGTGATTTTGGTGTTTTTCAGGACTGGTAGCTAAACTTTGTTTACCTTCAGGGTTTTTTCTTTTCTGTGAAGACTAACCGGATAGTTGTTGGCATTATCCAGAATTACAGTGTTTCCAAACAGCATTTTATGTCCAGGTTGGTTTATAATGTGTTCTGCTACTGCTGATTTTTCTGGCTAGCCCAGTGTGCAGTGCCTCTCATGTTCCTTGATTTGCATCTGCGAAGCACATTTGATGGTCCCTATGCAGACTTGTTCACAGCTGCATGGTATGTGGTAAACCCCTAAGGCTGTGAAAGGGTCTCTCCTGTCCTTCACTGAGTGCAGCATTTGCTGCATTTTCTTGGTTGATTTGTACATCATTTGGAGGCTGTGTGTCCTCACCAGTTTCCCTATTCTGTTTGTGACTCCTTTGATATATGGTCAAATGTGGGAAGTTTTTCAGACAACGCTTCTCTCAACCAGAAATAATGCAAAGATAAAGTTCCTGAAAGTAAAAAGGTGTCATTTTTGTCTGCTTTCCATTCACTTTATTTCTGCATTATTTCTGTTTGGGAGAAACGTTGTCTGAAACTGTCCCCCCCCTCGCCGCATTTGCAGGTTTTTTCTACTTTTAAATCCGATTTCTGAGTGGGATTCGCCTAGTGTGACAAGGTCCATTGTAAGGTTCAATTGACCTATCCAAAGGATCTTCATAGATCTCTTTCAATATGACTTAAAATATATGAAAAATTTGCCTTCTGAAGTATCAAATTTGGAGTTGATCTGCTGTTCCAGAGACTAGAACATGGAACAATGCATGCAAGCTACAGGAAAAGAGATTCACTTCAACATTAAGAGGAACTTACTGACAGTAAGGGCTATTCAACAGTGGAACACACTCCCTCGGATTGTAGTGGAGTCTCCTTCCCTGGAAGTCTTTAAACAGAGGCTGGATGGCCATCTCATAGAATCATAGAATCATAGAATCTGTTAGGGATGCTTTGATTGTGATTTCCTGCATGACAGAGAGTTGGACTGGATGACCCTTGTGATCTCTTCCAAATCTATGATTTTATGATTTAATACTTTACACTGATAAATGCAAGTGACATGGTTAAAAATTATCCAGATGCTAATTATTTGAATTCTGCTTATGTTAATGTATTACCTCCCTTCCTTAGTCCATGGCCTGGACAAAAATTGGCTACATTTTAAGGCTTATTTTTGGTAACAGCCAGATTAAATATTGATCTTGACAATCAGAAGGGAAACCCTTCTCTCAGTTCTGCCCCCTCATGAGATCTGTCCAATGGGAAAGCAAGAAAGGATTTTTGTGTGTGTGTGGTTACTCCCACGTACTTGAACTCCCTATATATCAAATAATACAAAGCTAGCTCCCTTCCTGTTGTGTTTCTGCTGGCCGGGAAACCCACTAAAAATATGAGGTGTTCCCTTAGCAAGTGATCTTGGGTTTTTTTTTTAATTGCATGGTTTTGTATTTTTAATGTTTAAATTGTGTTTTTTGTGTTTTTAAATTATGTTTTAAAAATATTTGTACATCTATTCATTTTGTTATCACATGTGCTCTATTTAAGCTTGAGTCACCTTGAGTTATCTATCTGCACCAGAAGAAATGAAATGAATCAAATAAATAAACAACTTGCAATAAAGCAATAGAGGTGATACTATCTCTGTCTATCTGTCTGTCTGTCTGTCTATATGAAAAACATTAGACGTATCTACATAAGTCCAATTGCCACTCATTTTTAAGCCAAAGAATGTGTGCTATCATCATTATAGTTTTTATGTGCCTTCAAGTCAATTTCTGATTTATGGTGATCATAAGGCAAACCTATCACGGGGGGTTCTTGGTAAGTTTCTTCAGAGGGGGTTTGCTATTGCCATTCTCTGAGGCTAAGAAAGTGTGACTTGCTCAAGGTCACCCAGTGAGTTTCCAAAGCCAAGCTGGGATCTGATCTCCAGAGTCCTAGTTCAAACCACTATACCACACTGGCCCTCATGTGCCTGTTATCATAGACATTTAATATACAGGCATATTGATATGTGTGTGTGTGCATATGTGTGTGTTTTCCACTGAAACACATATTTCTCTTTCTGCATACTCACAATAATCATAAATATATCAATGTTGCGATATTTAGGATGATTGTGAGGATGTAGAAAAAGAAATATTGGTGTTTCTGTGCAATAATTAGTCTTGGGTCAAAAGGGGAGGAGTAGCAACAATGACTGCCATCTCCAAAGCTGAAGAGAGTGAAGGATTTAGGAGGAATCAAAGTGACCTCAAGGTCTTAAGAGCTATTGAAATATAGGAGTCAACAGGAATTCAAGGGGTGGCAGGGGTTAATGGTATCTGAAAATATCAAATGTGGTTTGCTACTACAGTATATTAATTATGTTATTCTTATTCTCCCATGACTTTAATTGAGCTTGTCCTTGTACTGAGAAGGAAATAATAGAAATAAGTGGGAAAACTGCTGGCCAGACAAGGCTTCTGGTAGTGATGTGCACTGCTTGTATCAGTCTCCTTTAGGTTCAAAATTTTATCATGCTATCAATATCTTCTGAGTAGGCATTGCTTCTTTCTACCATTTGTATGTTGTATTGAAATGTAGACCGGGTCTCTTGGTCTTATTTGGGAGAAAACTAATGAAAATGCCCCTCATGACAGGAACTGAATGGCAGCATCATCGAATTCCAGAAGTCTCAACTTTTGCCTTCAAAAAATGAGTTACTGTTTGTATCAATGTTTGTATGGGAGCCCTGATTGAAGGGATACTGGTGGCACAGTGGTTAAATACCAGTACTGCAGCCATTCACTCACAGCCACAAGGTTGTGAGTTTGATTCCAGCCAGGGACTCAGCCTGGCATCCTTCTGGGGTCACAAAAATGAGTACCCAACTTGTTGGGGGCAATTAGCTTACTCATTGTAAACAGCTTAGAGACTGCTTAGTTCAGAATGAAGCAATATAGAAATGTAGCTGCTATTGCTATCACTATGTATAGCTTTTAGCTTCATGCACATTTGAAGAGATTCCATGTTATGTTGTTGTTGGGTATCTTCAAGTCATTTCCAAATTATGGTGACCATAAGGTAAAACTATTATGCAATTTTCTTGGCAAGATTTGTTCAAAGAAGCGTTGTCACTGCCTTCCTCTCAGGCTGAGAGAATGTGACTTGCCCAAGGTTATCCAGTGGCTTTTCATGGCTGAAAGGGGATTCAAACTGAACCCTGGTCTCCAGAGTACACATTTACAGATGGGGTTTATGAGCAGGAACCCTATAGAAAGAAAAGGGGGAAAAAGAGTATACCAGTCTGAATTATCCCCAGATTGTGTAATCCTAAATTGACCTGCTTTCAAGGATATTTGGAAGCATGCATAGAGAGATAATTGTATATGACCATGAAGCTAACACACAGAAGACTCACTATGATCATATTGACTCTTTGGAGGTGGGAAAGAATCCACATGACTGCCACTGAATTACACTGTTATGGTAGCTCAGAAATTGGGTGGCAAGGGGGAAGTGACAATTAGAATTGATACAAAATGTTCATGTTGTTAATTGCTGTCAGGGCAGCTTTAATTTATGGCAACCATCTCAATGAGAGACCTCCAAGACACATTATCATCAGCAGAACTGCTCAAGTCCTGCACACTCATGGATTCCTTGATTGAATATATTCTCCTGTAAACCAATCTTCCTTTTTGCTACTTCTTCCTACTTTGCCAATTGTTTTCCCTGGTGTGTCATGTCATCTCCAAAGTACAATAGCTTCAACCTGGTCATTTTTGGCTTCCAGGGAAAGTCCAGGCTTGATTTGCTCTACGACCCATTTACTGGTCATTTTGGCAGTCCATAGAATCCTGTATTTGTTCAGAGCAACATAATTTGATTCTAGGTCCATTCTCTTGTATTTTAAAACTTCAAAATATATGTACAAAACCAATGAAATATCAGTGATAACCATGTATCTAAAAGAAGATGACTTGAGTCAGTTGGTTTGCCATATGGAATGTCACATGCAATGACTCATCTTGGTAGATAGAGATTTCAAAAGCGTGAGTGACAGCCATCATGCAACCATTCAGTTCAAGGATGAGGCTATCAACAAATAGTAACCAAACACTTCCTTTTGCATGTTTCTGTTTCATCTATCCTTCTTTTGCTGATCCCCCAAAGCTCAATTGCTAAGTACCTTCCTGAAATATCACTGCAGTTCTGTTCAGCTTTTTAGGAAACATCTCTTTAGACAGATGTTTAACCCCAGGGCTCTAAAGGGACAGCTCTGCCAGTTGTCAGCCTTGTCGATTAATTTTACATCGACAACCATGTTAATGTACTTTGACACGAAGGAGAGCTTTTTAAGTCAGCAAGCTGCATTAGATAAACAATGTGGATGACTGTCATCTCCAGCTAAACTCATTTATATACATGCTATATTGCAGCATAGGCTTTGACAAGCAACCTTGGTCTGGTATTTTTCCTTCTTCGCCTGCTAATATGGATGAAGGTTAGAGTTGTTATTAATCCATGAAGTATTTATGCCTCTGCCCAGTTGTCATTCTTTGTAATGTCCCATCCAGTGAGAATGTGTCAGGCTGACATAACTGAATTTTTAGCAAACTCTGTAAACCTCAGGGTGTGTTAGATGAGTGCTTTGATTTCTCAGCATTTTCTAAATGACAGCTGGAACAGTGGTATACAGAAATGTCACAGGAATGGTCAGCAGTCTGAAATGGAAAGATTTATACAGAAAGTCGGAATAAATAAATGAGAGAAAGGGGGGAAGGTAGAGGAGGAGGAAGCGGGACAGGGAGAAAGATATCATGTAGACTTGAACCCTGACTAGAAATCTTTAACACTTAAATTAACCCAGAAGCAAGGGGAAGCAATATGGGCCAATACTTAACTCTTTGAGAAGCAGTGTAGTAGTTTGAGTATAAGAGTAGGACCCCGGAGAACAGGTTTTGATTCCCTGCTTGGCCATGAAAATAAATGGCTCACCTTGGGTGAATCACACTTCTCAGTCCCCAAAAATCCCATGATAGGTCCACCTTAGGGTCACCATAATCACTAGGAGGCATGCCAACACCACCACAAAAGCAACAACAACTTAATTCATTCTTATTCCACTACTTAAGGGCTAGAACAGACTGGCAGGAAGGGACGGTTTGAAACTACTCCCACCAAAGATGCCTTGGGACCATAGCAAAACACGCCATGGTCCTGAAGGCACTTTCCACTGCAGGGTCAAATAAGATTGGAAAATATCCACTCCTATTTATGCCAGGTACTCTGGCGGCATATGGCACCCCTGGAGTGTCTTGAAGCCTCCCTCATGTGGTTGGCTGGGCAGCTTCAGGGCATCTTGGGGAAGTGCAGCTTCAAAATGCCGCACCTCCAATCCGCCTGGAAGCTGGTTTTTGCACCAAGTCTGTTCAAGCCCTTAGTTAAGTATAGTTAGTTAAGCATACTTAACTAGGGGGCGAAACAGACAGGCATAATAGGCCCATTTCTGGGAGGCTTGGGGGCATGGCAATCACCTGATGCATGCACTGAAGCCATATGGAAGCTGCACCAACCCAGATAAACCACTGTGTAAAGGAGTGGTAAAAAAACACTTCTTTTCAGAGTGCCATCCATTGGGGCCATGAGGGCTTGTTTGCCATGGTTCCAGAGCAAGCAGCTTCTGGGTTTTGGACAATCTCTTTCAGCCCTAAGTAGCATCTCCTCTCTCAACCTATCCAATCTTGACTTACTGGGATCAGCCACTGTGAATGATTAGGGTTTGTTCTCCTGTTGATTAGGATGGAAGAAACTGACATATTTACACACATCCTTCTACCAGTGATCTCTAGTGAGACAATCAGAAGTAGAATCCCCGTCACAATTCCTCCTCACACCAATGATCACTGGCAGAAGGGGGTGGAAATGCCAGTTTTCTGTGCCTCAGTCAACAGGAGAACATATCCCCCATTGCTCTCAGGAGTTTCTGCCTGATATGTCAGGACTGAAAGTCTTTTATGATCCTTATGTATAGCCTACACTAGTGGTTCTCAAACTGTGTGGCAGAACCTCCAGAGGGTAGTGGTGCAAGAGCTGTTTAAGGGTGAGACTTGGATGCTGATCCCTTCTTGTCTACTTTCCAAGCTTTTTCTCTCCTCAAGGAGAAGAGAAAGACAACAAGGGCACTTGCAGCAGCTGCTTCCATGTGAAGAGAATGGAAAAAAGGAAGAAGCAAGCAGGGAAGCTCATAGGATCATGGCATCTGGCAGGGCCCATCCTGAACCATCACATCTTCTTCACTCACCTTTCCCATCATTGCCCTGGTTCTCAGAATGAGATGCTGCTACATGAATATATTCATATATATACTTGAATATACATGAATGTGCAAAAAAAAATACATATTCTAAAGCAACAAAATATTTTTATTCATGTACTGCATTGAACAAAGGGGCACAACATCTGTATTTAAGATATCACAAGGTGGGAAAGCTTGAGTACTACTGCCTTATAATATTGAATTAATAGGGATTGTGAATATGAATCAGTTGTGAATGCTCCTGAGGGGCAGGGGAGAAATTTACCCTTGGTTTTGGCTCTCTCTTAGCTGTTTTCAAATAGGAAAGGCACATCCTTTGGGGGTGGGGACAGTAACAATGGCAGCGCCTATATACACCGCCTCAATGCTCCCCCAATCTACAAAACTTGTAATTCTATTTAAAAGAGAGATAGAGAGAGAAGATTAAGGATGCAAGATTACCATCCTTCATTGCCCCTCCTTCCTGACACCAATGATGGACTAAATCCCTTCTTACTCTTAACTAGAAAACAACTATTGAAAGGAACAGGATTAATTAAGCAAAATTTACATAATTCCCATTGATTTCAATAGGGAATTCTAATAGGATTTAATTTTGGGTTTAGCCCAATCTCTTATCACACAGAATATATTAAGTGACACTATTGCGCACCAAATTTTCTCACTCTCCCTTTTACCTTGATGGAGAAGTAATTTGCTCTGGTATAAGGCAACTTTTTCGATTCTTATAATACATAATATTAATAAATAAAACTTTTATTTATACCCCGCTTTTTGTGAAAACAATCAAAGTGGTGTACAACAGTTATAATCATACAAACATATACACCATTACCCCCCTTAAAAAAAGAATTAAACAATCAGAATTAAAATTACATAAAAACATTAAATCTAATAACAGGCAGAATCATAACATTATATGGGAGAAATCATTGTATGGCCGAGTACTTTAATCTGGAAAGGCCTGCCGGAAGAGATCTGTTTTAACAGCTTTCTAGGTTGGTAATTTGATGGATCTCATCTGGCAGGGCGTTCCACAGGTTTTGTTGTTGCAATATCTACTCTATTTTATGTTTTGTGAACTTTTCTGATGATTGGATTGCTTTTACACCTTCAAAGTTACAGAGCAACAGAGTCAAATAATGCTTGACAGACATGTATAGTTTTACACTTTGAATGCTTATGACCAATGACAAAATTTGCATCTTTATGTGCTTCATTAAACTCTTATCTGACCTCTATACTGTAGTATGTAACTGTGTTTAAATATATGTGGATTAAATATTGTACAATATAACTGCATCAAAAGAAACAGACTAAAATCAACATAAAATGTATGCTGAAGCCTACAGAGCACTAAAGGGCTAAGAGCCAGGATATTTAAAAGACTGGCTCCATTCACACTACACAAGTATAGTGCTATATTCCATTTTAACTTCCATGCTCGCATCCTATGGAGTCTCTGGTTTCTAGTCTGAGGAGAGAGTAGAGCTTTCTGGCTCAGAATTCAAAACGTCCCTCCCTAAACTTCCATCCCAGGATTACATGGGAATTAACCATGGCAGTGAAAGTGAAATATAGTGCCATAACTGTGTAGTGTGAATTGTCCCATTGCCTCCTCCAAAGGCCGGCCTGAGGGCAGAGTCCACATGACACATGCCCTAACTCTGCTCCTAGGGTGCCATAACACCATGTACTGCTCCACACAGTGCGTGGCGTCATGGCACTCCACACAACACAGTGCTAAAGGAGCTCCTTCCAGGTGCAAAATAGAGCTGGTTTTTGCATCTCCTTTTTGCACCCTAGAAAGGCCAGATTGGGGCCATGGTGTGCGGTCTGCATGGCCCCTCAGGCTAGCTCAACTCATTCTGAGTTTCCAGTGAATAGCTAGAGTCTAATCCGCACTGCATAAATAATAATTATACGGAATTCTGGTATTTGTAGTTCTTTGTAAATGAATGACTGAATAATACATGGATGGATTGGTAGGTAGGTAGGTAGTTAAACTAATGGTATATATGCCACAGAGTCAATGTGGTGTAGTGATTTGATGTTGGACTTCAGGCGACCAGGGTTCAAATCCCTACTCTGCCATGCAAACCCACTGGGTGACCTTGGGTAAATCACACTCTCTCAGCCTCAGAGAAAGGCAATGAAATGCCCCTCTGAACAAGCCTTTCCAAGAAAAGTCAGAGATAGGGTCACCTTAAGTTGGAAAAGACTTGAAGATAAACAACAACAACCTATGCTACCATGAAAAGCAGCTTAAAAAGAAAAATACAATTCCTATACCAAAGTAGTCTATGGAATTGTACAGTTGGAAGTGCAAGCAATTAAAACCATCTTCAAGCTTTTATTTTCTATTTATTTTCTCGCATGTATACTGTATTTCTTCATCAGAAGATGCATTTCTTCAATGCATTCAACTTATTGTTTCAGCAGTGTGCAAATAAGATGGATGCTTGACATGCATCGGCAAGCATATGGTATAAACCATTCTGCAAACCAATCAGCGGCATATAAGGAGATTCACAGAACTTTTAATATTGAGCCCCAGATGTCCTCTTGAAGCATAGTAAATTAACAATTAACATTTCATTGCTCTACTGCTATAAACATTGCATATTATATAGAGAAAGAGGCTTTACTTATATAATCGGTTAAATACTTTGAGCTCAAACATTAATTAGGCTGAATCTCTAAGTGGAAAGATAGTCTCTTTTGTTTAGTAACTTTCCAATAAACATGACAAAATTGTACATACATTAAAACATTCCTGAGTTCATGTAATAGATTTGATTTTATATTTCTATTATTACTATCTCTTGGTTTTAGACTCTAAGAAAGGGGCATTCTGCACTGGATGGAGTTTCTCAATGGATCTCAATGGAAGTTACTTTGCTACTGCTAATGGATTTGAAACGTTAACCACTGTTTGTTTTCAGTCCCCACATGGCCAAAATGGGGAGTGCTCTCGGCTTGCACTGATATCCTCCAGAGCAGTGGTTCTCAACCTCTGGTCCTCCAGATGTTTTTGACTTCATTTCCCAGATTCCCTCATCATTGGCAATGCTGGCAAAGGCTTCTGAGTGCTGAAGTCCAAAACAGCTGGAGGATCACAGGTTGAGAACCTCTGCAAGAGTCTAGAGGCCAGTGGTTCTCAACCTTTGGTCCTCTAGATTTTTTAAAACATCAACTTCCAGAATTCCTGAACAATGAGCTACTGATTGGGATTTCTGGGAATTGAAGTCCAAAACATCTGGAGGCCCAAAGGCTGAGAACCACTAGACCATCTTAACTGATAATAGAGGTAACATCTGACACAAAATCACTTTTCTTCTGCTGTATGGTTTTTCACATCTTTGTCTGATGAAGAAGCCAGTGAAGCTTCAAAAGTTTGCATGATATATTTATTTGGTTGGCAAATAAAGGTATCACTGTTTTGTGGATTTTTTATTATTATTTTGGAGTGAAACAGATGGGAAAAATAAAGTGGAATCCAGCCACTTTGAAGGTGGGGCATTTACATGATGCACATCTCCAAAGTGGGTGGAAACCGAAATGAAGCCACATTCTGGCACTGAAAGAATGCGATGTAGGAAACATTCTGAAACAGATTTTTCTTCCATCTGAGTTTTATTTTCTTCTGTGTTGAGTGTCCTTCTGTTCTTTTCTTAAACTGAATTTTACTTTCAGAGGTGGAAGGAGTCATGTTTTAATGAATTGCTTTGTATTGACACAATTTGCCAGCACAGTTGAAAGAACAGGGAAAATGGCATGAACACATTGGAATAAAATATTATTCCCCTTTCTCAGAACTATAAATTTTTGTCCCATCTTGTGGGTGAAAGAATAAACAGGAGAAGTTCTGCTGAACACTAAAGCTTTGGTTGTTTCCTATGCTAAGCAACCACAAATTGAACTCTCAAGCACGGTTGGGAATTCTCTCTTCCTTTTGGACATAAAGGCTGGGCAGATTTTAAGGTTATGGATTGTGGCCATTTGATGCTGAAGGACTGGAAATAAACCAGTGACAAGGAAGTAATAAAAGTGAAGTGTTTGTTAAAGAAATTTGTTTCTTTTGTGCTCCCCTCTTAGGAGCAAACATTCTTCAAAAATATAGAAAGGAAACCCAAGAATCTATGGGCTGAATTCCCAGAGTCTCATTCTTATTACTCTCTCCCCCACTTCAGACTGGCAACAGTTTTGTAACTTTCTGCCAGGAGATCTTTAAAACCATCATCAGTCTCAAGAAATATCCAATGCTGGCACATTCAGAGTCTATCGGCAAACATTGCTCTTTTTTCTTCAAGCCATGGGAAGGTCACAGCAAGTTTTTTCAGTTAGCTAGCCAATTTCCTTCTGAGCAGAAAAAAGTCATTCGTTTTCCCCTATGCGAAATTCCATTTATTTACATATTTGCAAACTGAGGAAGGATAGCTGAGAAACAGCCATCAGTGGAGATAACTGTATTCCTGGTAAATTGTAGCTAGAACCAAAAATAAAGTCATGAAACATGGATTAAATGTCTTGACTAAGAGCAAGATTTAAAGTTATGTACATGTTAAGTAGACCACAGGCTTAACCTGAGATAATGTATACTGGAGGCAAGACTATAGTTGCTACAACATGCAATGTTAAAATAGATTGAAGTCCAAATACAAGAAAGTATGTGTCAGCCTTGTTTTCTGCTTTTAAGATTCCATTATGAGGGCATAGGAAAGCCCACCCCACATTCTTTGAATAGATGGGGGGGGGGAGGTATACAAAATGGCCCCAAATTGGTACCTGATCCCAAATTTGCCAAATCAAAAATACAACATTCATGGCAACATGTTTAGTGGGATATGTAACTATATGTGTGGAGTGTGTCTGCCGTACACAGTTGGGGCAGAACAGACAGGCATGAAGGAGCGGCTTGAAGCTGCCCTACCCAAGATGCCTTGGGGCTGTGGCAAGTACACTCTGTGGCCCCAATCCACCAAGAATCCACCCCAAATAGGAGTGGGAAAGATCTGCTCCTATCTGAGCCAGGTTTAAGGTGTCCCACTGCAGCTCCAGGGTGGCTTCTGGGTGTCTAAACACCCCCCCCCATGTCCTGAAACTGCTGCTATCTGCTTGACTGGGTGGCTTCAATATGTCGTGGGGACCTGTGGCATCTTAACACCATACGACCAACCTGCTGGGAAGTCAGCTTTTAGAGCTGGTCTATGCCGGCCCTTGGTCTCCTTTGAGGAAGACCTTACTTCAATTGTTGCAAACTGAAGGCCAATTCAGATGGTGAAAATAATCCGGGATGAATATGGGTTGAATCTTTGTTGTTCACATGCATTTCAAATGGATCCAATTAAAGTTGTGGGTTTTTTTTTTGGAGGGGGGCTGCCCAAAAAATCCATTTAACCCAGGATTATCAATATCATTTTTTTTCCTGAGTTTTTTTTAAAAAGATTAGCATAATCAGTAGTATGAATAACTGATGCAAATAGACCTGGGATAAAATTCTGCGTGCTTTGAATGTGTTTCAAATACATTTGCATCATTAACTCCATCTTTATTCAAGCGATTAAATTCCCAGAGATGCACATAGATGCGGTTCCATAGTGTGAATGACAACCCTGGAATACATGAGATGATTCACATAGTCACGCTAAAAAATATAACGCCTAAATAACCCCTGAGTTCAAAGTGCAAAATTAGTTTGCATCTAACTAACTCAACAGAGAGAGATGAGATAAGGAGGCAGAACCTTGCTTTTCCTAATAAACTCAGGCAAAAGACAAACTGCTGCAGTTTCTTCTGTCTTGTGTGCTCTTCCTATTTAATAAATGTCTCCATCTTGATCACACTCTGGTGTTGTCAGGCCACATGTCCCAGTTTTCACCTGTGAAATGCTGAATAGTGTGACACCTGGATCGCTAGCTACATGTATGGCTGCTTTGCGTTCATCCCCAGAAGAGGTGGGCCCAGTTATATCAGAAACAATAAATGAAACTTTTTTTAAAAAATCACTATTTGGCCTAATAGTGGAATGATACAAGAAAAAGGAAACAAATTTTAAAATGTTGGTACAACAGCCTACCTTCACGTGTAATTCCAACTAAATTGTATATTTTGTAGAAATAGGAATTTAGTAAATCAACAATTACTTATTTCCATTGATTCAATAAGTCTACTCTAATTGAGAGTCACAACTGGAATTAGGCCAACATCATTTAGAAGCCAAATTTTAACTTTTCTGGAAGAGAGGGAGACATATTTCCACCAGCATGTCAATCTGAAGCAACTATCCCATTTTCTTTGAGTCCATTTTCCTCCTTTACAAGCCACAGAAGGCACATCTTCAACTAATTAAGAGTGGTATACATGTTATAGCCACTGTATGAAGGCCTCCTGATTGAATGATTGATTGATTTCATATATCTCCCAACCATATGCCAGGAAATGCCCTCAGAGCCCTTAAATCAATTCATATAGCAGATGTGGCTTCCTTGTGTTCCATTCATGTGTAACAGCAACTCATCATGTGGACTGAGCTATTTTCACCATGTCACTCCCGACAGTTCGTTTTAGGTTGTTGAAAATGGCATGGTGAAATCCGTGTGGCAAACCACTGCACGTAAATCTCATCAGAGAACTGCCTTCTTTATCCAGGAAGCTTAACCTGAAACATGCTTTGTTTTTTTCTTGATCTTTCTAACAATATTTTGTTTAACCAGAAAAGACAGCTTAAGAAATATGAATTATAAAGGGCAAGGTCTTGTCAGACAGGAAACCTAGATTAGATATCACCAAGGAAAGCTGGTAAGGAACACATGTAGCTGTCTTAGCAGAAGATCAAACAGCATTTCCTGTCAAATTGGACACAAATTTACTGTCCCATGGCACCACAGTATGGTCTTACTACCAAGGAAAAACATGCAAGAATTGTTTTGCAACACGGACAGTTCATAGATTCACCACAAATATTTCAGATAACCTTTAGCAATGTGGTTTCAGGCTTTTAATTTCTTTGTTCTTGTGGGTAAGGCCTTTTTTGCATTTTGAAGAATAATATTGTGGTTTTATCAGTACTGAGACTGACCTGGTACTTCGAAAATGGTTTTTAAATGGCCTTACTAAGTGCAGAAAAGCAAACTCTTTTACAAATTACACAATTTATTATAGGACTAGAAGTAAACCAAGAAGATAATACCATTGACAGAGGTCTGCATTTGCAGATCTTATTGGAAAACCTTTAGAAAAGCCATCCTGTGCTTAAGAACCAAGAACAACATAAAGATACAAATTACACTATGAACACATTAACATAAGTAGAGATGCTGACAATTTTTTCTAAACAATGTAAAGGTCTCTCAAGAAAACTGTCCAGCAGGGGTAGAAATGTGCATGAGAGTACATTCTTATCCAAAGATATTGTTATTAATATGTGCCTTCAAGTCAACTCCATCCTAGTATAATGCAACCCTTTGACAAGGTTTGTTCAGAAGGATTTTGCCATTGCTATCCTCTAAGGCCAAGACATTGTGGCTTACCCAAAGTCACCCAGTGGGTTTCCATGTCTAACCAGGGGTTCAAAATCTTATTTACAGGAGTTCTGGTCTAGCTCTCAAACCTCTAGACTTCATAGGCTGGTGTAGATACTACTTAGAAAACTCTATTATTGCTGTTTAAAGTTCCATTTCAATTTTGGGGCTTCTAGTAAAAGGGCTATCAGTGTAATGCAAGATACTTCTCTTCCTTTCATGTTTCTATAGCAAAATAAGATGTTTCTATTTTGGCAAAGATTTCATGCATTACTTAATAAGAAGCAATTCTGGAGTGTGGAGTGATACCATTCAAACCTAAAACCTACCATCCATTCTTTTTCAGTATGGTGTGGTCCAGATTGGCTCTTTGTGTCGGCCTGGCCACGTACTAGGGTTACGCAAAGGTGGAGCGACCGCATGTCCCGCAACCCTAGTACGTGGCTGTGGCATAATCATGGCGGCCTTTGCCATGATGATGTCACACACGCGCCGCATCCAAACGGTGCAGCACATGCATGATGTCTCCATGCCACCCCAGGTCTGGCTGCAGAGAGGGAAAGAGCTCTGAAATGGAGTTCCTTTTGGACACATGCACCATTCTTGCAGCAACCAAACAGCTGCAGGAACGATGCCTGGGAGAATGGGGCCAGGCACCCCTTTTCTCCCATGGCTCTGGCTCTCAGGGTGTCCAGGGGCATGAAGCCCCAAGGACACTCTTTTCTGCGCCACAGAGAAGCGGCATTTTGCTGCTTCTCTGTGGTCTGGAAAAACACCAGATTTGGGCTGCAGGACTGCTGGTGAGGCTGCCCTGCCCCCAAACCGGAGCTAAAAGGGGCGTCATAGACCCACTCCTTTGGGGACAGTCTGTACCGCACCTAAATTTCCAATTCTATTCCACCTTCTTGCAGTTTCCTCCTTCTACTCTCATATCACACACTGAGCATGATGGGCTTTGGAAGGGATCCCTCCCCATCTAAGTCCTTCCTAAAGTTCTGCAATGTCCTCCTGATACTTTTGTCTCATGCAGATAGTGCTGTTTGATTACAAAAAGATAAATGAAGAATGATTCTGCCGTTAGTGTAAAGGGTAATATTTTATTTTTAATTATTAGCAGTGCCTCTTAGCACTCTGAAATCTCCATCAAAAGTCCTGCTCCATGTTTCCAACTGTTATAAAATTAGTAGGTGATATGTCCATTATACTCTAATGTCCTTATTCCATCTCCTCTGAAGATAGACAAATCCTCAACCAGGGATGTGGCTGGATGGCCCAGCTTGTTCAGTTGGTGGTCCTCCAAATAACTGATTGTTAGGAATGTTGAGTCAGTGGATGTACTGATTTGTACATCGGCCTATGACTCCTGAAGACCAGGGTTTGAATCCCCACTGAGCCATGGAAATGCATGGGTTACCTTGGGCAAGACCCATGCTCTCAGCCTCAGATAAAGGAAATGGCAAACTTTCTCTTAATGAATCTTGGCAAGAAAACCTTGTGATAGAATTATCTTAGGGTTGCCTTAAGTCAGAAACGACCTCACAGCACACATCTAGAACACTGATAATATGGAAACCATCTTTTGGAAGAAGCCTTCTATTATTTTCTGGAAGGTTCAACATATTTTTTTTAACTTTTACAAGGATTACCTGGATTTTTTATATCATTTCATGTGTACCTATTGCTAATTTATAATAAAACATTTGCTGGATCATATAGAAGTGCTCTACTTTTTTTTGTGCTCTAGGAATCTCTCCCTACTCTTTCCATATTATTTCTGGTACCAATTTTCTGTCAAAGAGGTAATGCCCAGGAACAGTTACAAATGTGCTCATGTATAAATGTCCCTTTGGGGACACCATGGGTTCCCATTCAACCCACCACAGCACCTAACCTCCCTCCTTAGTGAACAGCCTCTGAACACACAGAACCATTCTCTGCTTCATGAGGAGCAAGCAGGATTATAGAAGCCTCTCCTCATAGCTAGATGTGAATGGATGACATCAGTGCCAAGGTCTGCCAGGGTCTTCCGGGGATCCTGGTGTAGCTGTGATCATTTTTGCACCTGACTATGGTGGAATCTAGTCAGACACCTCTATAATCCTGCCCTCTCCCCACAAAGCAGAGAAGGGCTATGTGGAAGGGGGGCGGCTTCAGAGACAGTTCAATAAGTCAGGGGAATAGTATATGGCTCAATCTAGCATAGTACCACAGTTGGACCAACTGAATGCAAAATTTTCATTAACTGAGTGCTAATAAACTATATAAATAATGCAGCTTGATACCACTTTAACTGCCATGGCTCCATCCTACAGAATCCTGGGGTTGATAGTTTTGTGAACCACCAGCACTCTGGGAGGGAAGGCTAAAGATCCTGCAAAACTACAAATCCCAGGATTCCATAGAATGGAACTACAGAACTTAAAGGGTGTCAAACTGCATTATTTCTACAATGTCGATGCACCCTCAGAGGTATGTGCATTAACTTTGGGACTGGAATATTCTGGGGTAGGAACATTCAACAAATGTAGAGCCTTACTGGGCTTGTGCCAGAAAGGTGGAAATGAAGGAGCAGAGGTTTCCTCCATCCCCCTTCCCCATTTTTAAAGCTATTTGTATTACTGTTTTTATGCTTTGAAACTTATAGCCTCAAAGCTTTTCCCAAGTCACATACCTTAATGTACCCATTCACCCACTCCAGCAGCAATGCTCCCATGTTGAAGAAAGAGAACACCTGGGTCAAGGAGAGGAGATCTGAGGTTGATTTTTCTCTTTTGAGGTCAGTGGTCTTTCTGCAGCCTCAAAAGGGGAGATCAGATCTTTCAGGAGATCCTCAGTTGCCATCCCAGTGACCATGGGAGGACACTGTAAATGTAAACAAGGAAACAAAATTTGAACAGGAGGAACAAAAATGTATTCTGTTTTGGTAATAGCATTGTACTATCCATCCCACTTTAAAACCAACATCTGTTACCCTTTGTAATTTGTATTTGAATAAACAGATAGAGATAGAGATGTAGATATAGATTTTACACAGAGCTCTCTTTTATTAAACTTCAAATCATCCATTCAACGAAAAGTGGCTTTTATATGAAT
>NC_056522.1:348248283-348336102 GCF_019175285.1 Sceloporus undulatus | reverse complement strand
TTCTTCATCAGACAAGATTTTACAAACCAAACAGAAGAAAAGTTAGAGATGTTAGTAAGATGCCTGCATTCTGTTAGTTAAGATGGTATGGGGAGGGCATCTTTTGCAGGCTGGATCATCTTCCTTCTGGCCATGTGGGAGATTTTCAAAGTCCAGGAAATTTACAGTCCAATATACAGTGTCTGGAAGTTAAGGACTGTGAAAACAGACTTGGGGCTGTACACAGTCCCAAGGTGAAGCTTTGTCCTCCCAAACTCTTGATATTTATGCTAGAATATCTGCAGAGAACCCATACTCTATAGACTGGGGAGAAATGCTGTCACAGACCTTAACCCATTAACACAAATTCATTCTCCATTCATCAAGCAACTGTAATAGTCTGTTACTGCTTGTCTTCAAAGGGAATGCCAGAAACCACACCTGGAAACCTCAAGACCAATACAAGCCTTCAGAATCTTGGGCAGAAATAATGCCCAATGTTCCTGAAGTCTTTCTTGTGCTGTCTCAATCATTTTATTCCATGCCTTATTCAGCAGGTCAGCCATTTCTTTTCTCATTGAAGTTTAAATTGTGCCTTCGAAATGGTCTTTCTGAGAAAACATATTTGATGGCATTTGAAAGCACCAGAGCACAGAAAAAATAATCCTGTGTGTGATCAGTCACATAGCAGAAGTACTGTATATTAAAAAAAAATCCAAAGTCAAAGAGTCAGAAGTTCATATGCAATATATTTTATATGGGGCACAAGGGATTTTCATAACAGCAGCTGTGGTTAGGAATGGTATGTTTTGCATTTACTGTATGAATTGTAAGGGAAAGCTTGCAAAAATGGGGTGTATTAATCAATCTATCATTCATGTAGCTTTATTATTGTTAGTATTAGGTGCATAACTGAATCTGCCTTAGTCTGAATTGAATGAAACTGAATTAACAAGCGCAAAGAGCTTGTCTTCTTACATTGGACTACAGTTGGCCACTGTGGAAAAAGTCCATAAAGATGACTTCATATTAGATAAGTGATTTCCAAATTATGTCCTAGGAAACCCTGGGGTTTCATGAGAAAACCATCTGGAATTCATTACTTAGTAAATCTGAAATACTTGGCAAATAGTTGAGAGACTACCAGGCTTTGGAACTGCTACCTCCTAGTTTAAAGGAACTATGGCAAGTAAGGTCTCTCTCATGGGTAAGCCCATCACTACAGGCTTATCTGGAGGCAGCCTCACCTAGATTTGATAAACCTCCCAATATGTTAAATATCACACAGTGTTATACTAGGCACTCTGGAACATATAGGACACTACACATGACCTCTGGCTTCCTTTACTCCATGGATAAGTAAACCGGCAGGTAGAAGAACCCAAACAAGCACCATTTCAATGTGTTTAAAGAATGATGCTGTCTAATCTTCAGTTCACAATCTCATGTACAATTTTATATCATTATTCACTTTGTTAAGATTGGCAACAGTATGCATTAGAAAAAGAGGATACAGTCAGCCCTCCATATCCACAGATTCAACCACCCACAGCTTGAAAATACTTAAAATATTCATCATCATCATCATCATCCAAAAAACAACAACCCTTGAACTTGTCATTTTACTACATCATTTTATACCATAGGATTTGAGCATCCATGAATCTACAATGGGTCCTGGAACCAAATCCCACAGGACACTAAGTTCCTGCTGAACATATGTGCAAATTTAAACAGATTTAGAAAATATCTTTTTAAAAGAATAACCTCATTGTGGGCAAATCTATCACATATACCTAGATCACATTCCATTTTGATTATTGTAATGCATTATGAGCCAGCGTGGCATAGTGATTTAAGTGCTAGACTATGGGGCTTGACAGATGGCCCAACAGGGGCGACTCTGTGCCACCCCTGGAAGCGCAGCGTTGGGGACATGGCAACTGGATGTCACACCCCAACCCACTTGAAAAAGGAGCCATGAAATATGGCTCCTCTTCCCAGTGCTACAGGGGTGCTATAAGGGCTGCAGTGTGGACTTATGACACCCCTCCTGTGCAGTGCCATGTAAGCACTGCACATGAACAACATCATCATGGCACGTGCCATCTGTATGGGTGCATGCCAATATGGTGCCCGGGGCACACGGGAGGGTTGCTGAGTGTCTAAATGCTCAGCCCTCGCACAATCATAGTCCTCAGTCAAGCCGGCACAAAGTCTGTATTGCCCCTATGACTCTGAGTGGCCTTGGGCAAGTCACATGATCTCAGCCTCAGAAGATAGCAATGGCAAACCTCCTCTAAACAAATCTTGCAAGGAAAAACCCATCATTGGATCACCTTATTGTCGCCATAAGTCAGAAACTACTTGAAGGCATGGAACAACAGCTGCAACAACAATACACTATATGTGGAGGCTCCCTTTGGAACTTGTTCAAAATGCTGTGAACAGTATGGTGACCGGGACCTACAAATATTACATGTTTATCCATGAAACCCACTGGGTGGCCTTGGGCAAGCCACATGCTCTCACATGTACATGCAACTCCCTTTTTGAAACAACTTCCTTGGATGCTGGTTCATTTCCAGGCACAATTCAAAGTCATGGTCATGACTTATAAAGCCTCTATGAGCCTGCCTGAGTTTTCAGATTTTGGAGGACTTTTTATCAGTTCCTAAATCTTCACAGACATGTTTGGGGAGGACACAGGAGAGACACTTGTCATTGCCTGCTTTCATGGAATTCTCTGCCATTCTCTGCCATGGGAGACTAAGTTGGCCCCTTCTCTGTTCTCCTTCTACCAGTAGGAAAATACTTTTTCTGTTTTGTTTGAACAAGCATCTAGTGAAAGTGGTTGTGTGAAGAAGGTCTTTAATTGGGTCTTTGTGCTGGTAGATTATTGGATTTTTAAAACTTGTTATTACTAATTTTTAATTTCATGTACTTTGTTTTTATATGGAGCCCTGGTGGCGCAGTGGTTAAATGCCTGTACTGCAGCCATTCACTCAAGACCACAAGGTTGCGAGTTCAAGACCAGCAAAAGGGCCCAAGCTCGACTCAGGCTTGCATCCTTCCGAGGTCGCTAAAATGAGTACCCAGACTGTTGGGGGCAAATTAGCTTACTTGCTAATTAGCTTACTTGCTGTTCACCGCTATGATCTTTGGAATAGCGGTATATAAATAAAACATATTATTATTATTATTATTATTATTATTATTCATGTGAGACCACCTTGAGCCTCAAGGAACCAATTGCTGCTGATGAACAACTTCAAGGTACTTGCTCTCCCTTTTGTGGTTCTTTCTTTATATTTAAACTGGATAGACATTCATATAAAGCAGTACTATTTAAACTGGTGGTCTGTGGACTATAAGCAATTACGTACCAGATGACACTAAGTTTCCAGGAAAGGAACGAAGCATTGTTGCCAATGGGCAAAAATATTTTAATAGTTCCTGGCATACTGGGCAATAGAAATACTGTCAGTCCACCACATCAGACAGGTTTATAAATAGTGGAATAGAGGACTCTCCTTTTTCAACTAGAATGCTTATACAGTAAAAAGGTAAAGATATCCCCTCTGGCATGATTGACTAGTCATGTGCAACTGTAGAAGGCAGTGCTCATCTCCATTACTAAGCTGAAGAGCCAATGTTGTTAAAGATGACTCCATGGTCATATGGGCAGCATGACTAAACACCAAGGTGCAAGGAACATTGTTATCTTCCCACCAAAGTGGTACCTATTTATCTACTTGCATTTTACATGCCTTCTAACTGCTAGGTTGAAAGAAGCTGAGACTAGTGACAGTAGCTCCATCATGCAGCACTTGGGTCTCAATCTGCCAGTCTGCCGATCTTGCAGTTGACAGAGTTGGCCTCGTAACAGCTAAGCCACTGTGTCCCTCTTATATAGTAGGGCATCCTAAATAGGATCATTTTAACAATAAAAGACAAGGAAGCCCAGAATGCATATAAAACATATTGTTACAATGAAAACTCAACAAATGTGCTTTTAACTGCCTTCATGATAACATCTAGGTTATCTCTGCCTTGAGAATATTCACTTGGGACTATTGCAATCTATTGCATTGGGGATGATTCTGCAATCTTCACAGGGCCATTAATTAATATAAAATAAAAAAGCCTGAATTCTCTGGTGTGGTAAATACAGTCAGGTCAGACACTGAATCATTAGGCCATCATTCACTCCTTCAAAGACAGATACATAAGTGTATTATGATGCCATATTCTTGATGTCAGAACATAAAGTGCCATGTAGCCAACACAGAGCTCCAAAACTCTTTGCATTTTGCGTGTTCCATGTGCTTTCCTTTGCATAATCCTGACAAAATCAGGTAAGACATTTTGCCTCCCATTGTGAACATGTTAATATAGAACCATCTCCCCCCCCCACCCCCCAATCCTATGTGGATTATTTTAAGACTTAGTAAGGATGTTACTAAATAGTTAATCATGCCACCAGGCTTGTACAAGGAGAGGCATCTGTGACAAGCAGAACAATAGTAAACACCCAAAGATACTTATAGGTGAAAGGGGATTTTTTAACCCTTAGAAAATTCTAAGGAACAGGAGGAGAAAGACATGGACACCTTTGGGGCACTCAAAGACTGGGGCAGGCTTGGTTTTATTGGGGGATGAGAGGGATGGATTGTTAATTTTAGCTTTGTATTTTTTAAATTTTATATTTGTAATTTTTATATTTTTACCATTTTAATTGTACAGTTTTAACTGTTGTGTTTTACGTATGTTAGATGCCTTGGGTCCCACTTTGGGGGATAAATAAATAAATAAATAAATATACCTCCACATTAGGTTACTGAGCTGGGATGGGGGAGAAATTTGCCATGTATGCCATTCCTATTATGGTGGCTAGCCAGGACAAGCCAGGAAAACCAGCTGATCCTGAATCTTTGTAAATGAATGGGCAAGTACTACTAGTGCTTAAGTTGTTATTGCTGTGTATTTACAGGTCATTTCTGACTTGTGGCAACCTTAAGGCAAAATTATCACAAAGTTTCTTGGCAAGATTTCTTTTCAGAGTAGATTTCCTCAGAGCAGTGGTTCCCAACCTTCCTAATTCTGCGACCCCTTAATACGGTTCCTCATGTTGTGGTGACCCAAACCCATGAAATTATTTTCACTGCTACTTCATAACTGTAATTGAATAGGTGTTTTCCAATTGTCTTAGGCGACCCCCATGAAAGGGTCATTCGACCCCCAAAGGGGTCCCGACCCACAGGTTGGGAACCACTGCCTCAGAGACTCAGAATGTGTGACTTGCCCAGTGAGTTTCCATAGCTGAGTGGGGATTCAAACCGTCTTCTCATGGAGTCCTAATCCGACACAACACTGGCTATCTATATTAAATATTACTATGAATATATTAAATATTGTGTTTAGTGATTTTTTATTATGATTATTTTTAAAAAATACTTCTCAGTTATCAGTGTTTGATTGTTAAGCTATTATTATGTTCTATAATCTAAATTAAAGTTTAGGCAAATATGTTCTTGACCCGCAACATCTAGCTTTCCTTACTACTGGATTTGTTGGCTAATGTTGGTGGGATTGTAGTCCAACAATATCTGAAAGGCTGTCCAATTCCCACCTGTGGCCTAAATCCAATTCCTGTTTCCAGGTGATTCAATAGATTTACTCTAGCTGGACTATCAGTTGGATTTAGGCCTACTTGGTGCAGTCATGCTGGCCACATGAACATTAGAGGAGGCCTTGGACAATGCTGGCTCTTTGGCTTAGCAATGGAGATGAGCACCGCCCCTGCAGTCGGTTACAATTAGACATTCAAGTCAAGGGACTACCTTTAACCTTTAGCTATTATTGTTGTTGTCATCATTCACATCATCATTGTCTTCTTTAGGCTGTCATAGAATGTTTTAATTTAAAATTAGGCTGTAAATATTTTAAAATAATTTGAAAAAATAGATTAATAGTGAAGGATAACTTTACATAAACGCCCTATTTTGCTTTTTTCTACCCATTCAAAAAGTGTTCAGTGATGGGAGGGAATATAGTAGGATAGCAAGATATGAATAATTTGCAGAGCCTATATTTACACTTTCACCTCAACTTATAGTTCTGCAAGGAAATGTTTTAGCTAGAACTCTTCTGAAAAAGCCAACATCATGTCATG
Organism: Sceloporus undulatus; assembly: GCF_019175285.1. Classification (NCBI taxonomy): domain Eukaryota; kingdom Metazoa; phylum Chordata; class Lepidosauria; order Squamata; family Phrynosomatidae; genus Sceloporus; species Sceloporus undulatus. The sequence continues at coordinate 348,329,948 of NC_056522.1, read as the reverse complement.
ACTAAAGATCCTTGGTAGTTTCAATAGACCACAGTTGACACTAGCCACTATTTCTGATTCAGACACAGCAGAGTAGGAAACAGAAGCAAATAGAATGATTCTCTTCATCTTTGCATTAACATGATGAGGAAACATGGATCCACATGGGCCCAGTACTCATACTGGAGCACTAAGTTATGGTTTACCATTATTTATGAGCTGAACCTTGTGGTAATGTTATTTTTGGCAATAAGTCCACATTTAAGACAATGTGTTACATTTTAACCAGATTTTGATTGACATGCTAAATGCATGAATTTGTCCAAGGCAGTTTATGTTGATCCCACTATGAAATTATGTGGTCTTAAACCTGCTTTCTGATAGTTGTGTCTAATACGTAGGGCCACCTGGCCAGCAAAAGCATTTTTATATATAAAAAAAACCACTACACAATTCATTAAAATGTGAAAAGATATTTTATTTTTTGTGTAATTTAAAGATTTTTAAATGCATTACACTGTGCAATTCACATTTATGTACTGTTTAAGCCTTTGTCTATACAGCAGAGCACCTGATAAAATTTTTAGTAGACTACAATGATGCAGACTACAAATGAAGTGATTCATGTGGGGGAAAGAATCACACATACAGACAACAAATAAACAATAAAATCCATCCTCTTGAAACCTAGATTTTTATGCACAGATACAGTTTTTATGTAGGCAATATCTGAATCATTCTTTTCCTCTAATGTTCTGAGACACTTTTACCACTTAATCTATGGTTTTGATAGATGCTGTCTATGAAACATTAATGACCCAGCATACTAACAGGAAGTGAAATAGTTCCCATCTTTTTTCATCGGATAATCTGTACTTGTTCAATCTGTATGCAGAAAACATTATAAAATGAACAGATTTAGACTCTGAGGAAGGTGGAGTGAAGATGAGAGGAAAAAATATCAAGAACCTAAGATATGCAGATGACCCCATACTACTAGTAGAAAACAAAAAAGACTTGGAACAATTACTAATGGAATCAAAAATAAAAGCACTAAGGCAGGTTTAATGCTGAACATTAAGAAAACAAATAATTAAGAAAAAATAATGACTATAGAAAAATTGCATGAATTCAATTTAGATGATGAAGAAATATAAAGAGTAAAAGAGTTTTACACTGTGTTTTAATTTGATGTAAGCCGCCCTGATCGTAGGAAGGGCGGCATATAAATAAAAATTTTATTTATTATTTATTTATTAGTTCCCCTAGTTTGAATCAATCATTGATCAAAATGGGGATTGCAGTCAAGAAATCAGAGTAAGACTAGCATGAGAAGGGCAGCTATGAAAGAACTAGGTAAGATCCTAAAGTGCAAAGAGCTAAAACTGAACATTATAGTTAGGTTAGTCCAAGCAATCATACTCCCCATCACCCTGTGTGGATGTGAGGGCAGGACAGCGGAGAAGGCTGACAGAAGGAGAATTAATTCATTTGAGATGTGATGCTGGAGAAGAGTGTTGAGATTATGCTGTATGGACAAAAAGTCAAGCAAGTGAATCCTAGAAGAGATCAAGTCTAAACTCTTACTGGAGGCCAAGATGACATGACTGTCATACTCTGAATACATCATGAGAGGGAATGACTCATTAAAAAAAAGTCCATAGTGCTAGGAAAGGTGGTAGAAAGAGAAGAAGACCACATACTAGATGGATAGACTCAATCAAGGAAGCCACAGTCTTGGGCCTGCAGGATCTGAGCAGAGCGGCTGAGGACAAGAGGGCTTGGAGGTTTCTCACTCACAAGGTCACCATGAGTCAAAGCTAGTTAAAAACAACAAACAACAATCCCACTACTCTTACCTCCTTGGAGAAATTATACAACTAACATGTAAACTATAATAAATTCTATTTTTTAAACAAGAAACCTTAGTCATTCATTATACTGGTTGAAGTTTGTTTTCATATTCATATACCTATGATACCTGCACATTGTGTCAGAAAAGTACTAGATGTTGCCATTGTTTCCATGTGAAAGAATAGTGAACAAAATTCCTCCTTTGCCTACAATCAAAGGTATTTAGTTCCCATACTTCAGGAAGGATAGATAGAAAATAGGCTATGGCATGGTGATATGTAGCATTGAAAACTGATATTTCACATTTAAAATGTTTATATTGAAGTAGCTTAGATACATCTTAAAATACATCATAATATTAGACAGAGACTTATCTTAAAGTTAATATTCTTGGCTGCAATGGACTAATGTGGCTACCCTCCTGGAAACCACAAAATAAAATAATAATCAGTTACATAATAATACAACAGTGAAAATTAAAAATAGCAAAAGTGGATGATAGACAATTTTATAGAATTTGACTAAGGTATGGGAGATTAAAATGAAAGAATGGGCAACAAATGGCTAGAAGTGTAGAAAAAGGTGGTGTTTCATATATTTTCTTTCAAGCTGTTTCAGTCAAAACTAGCACTTTGAATTGGGATGGGTTACAACTGAAAGCATAAGTCTTTCAGCAGAGCAAGATATGTTTATTATCAAGAGTCCCTGTTAATTATCTTGACACCAGAATTTGAACCAGCTGGATGGTTTTCAGCAGCAGCCCAATGTACAGCTCACTACTATAAATACATTGGAAAAGAAAAAGAACGATGCCAGTGTTAAGGTTAGCAATTTTTACACAGTTATACTCACTAATTACTAGTTTATATGTTACTTTATATTTATAAATATAAATATTTAAATATATTTATAAATGTATGTAATATTTATGATGATTTCCTGTTTCTTGGAAGGGAAGGATTATGACACCTTCTGTTTTCCTGCATCACTCTAGCCTATAGCCATTTTCCTATCCCCTTTCTTTCCTTCATTATATATTATACTTGATTATGCACAAATTTTAGTAACTAAGGGAATGCCTAATGGGCCAAATAAAATGGTCTCACCAAATTCTCATAGTGAGCTTTCCAAATGGCATATGGGACAACTGGGGCTGAATCCAGGCCTTTTCATCACCTTGGGGCTTTACTGCAGAAGGTAAAATGTGGGGATTTATGCTGATTTTAAGCAGAAAATTTAGATGTGTGTGCACATGTGTAGACTGCACTTCATAGAGATGCCAATGTGGGGTCAGGGGGAGTCGTTCAGAAATATGCACATTTGCATGCTTGTGGGGGGAGGAAAAAACAGAGTGGCCATCGCCATCTGGCTGTGTATACTGTAATTTCTTAGAAAGGGAGAACTGTGTGGACAGTTTTCCCAGTCACCCCAGCATATGTGGTGATCATGTAGACAAGCTCGTAACCACTGTGGATTGGAGTAACCTGGCAGTAAGGTGTATTTCAATTCAGTGTAGATGTGCCCTAAAACTACTTTTATGTGATATAAAATGATTTTAAAAGGGTCTGAACAGACAGGCCAAAATAAAGCTACTTTGGGTCACTTTGGAGGTATGCTGTTTAAATGACAACACACATCTTAAGAGGCCAGAAGCTGCACCAAAGCTGTGCTCCAGCCATTAGGACTGGAGCTTGGCTTCGGTGCAGCTTCCAACCTCTTAAGATGTGTGCATCATTTAAACAACATACCTCCAAAGTGACCCTGAGCAGCTTTATTTTGGCCTGTCTGTTTGGGCCCAAGGACTACGTTTGTTTATTTCTCCACTTGATCTTGGGGAGAGGGTTCATAGAAGTCTTTACATCTTAACATTTTCACCCTCTTCTTGATAGATCCACCATCTCTAGTATTTCCCAAGAGCTAGAACAGACCAAAGCTTGTATTTAATTTGAAATGTTCCCACAGAAGCCAACCAAAAGACTCCAAAAAGCCCTCAAGCAGGATATGAGCACAGTAGTATCTCCCCCCCCCCCACACACACACTGTTGGATAAAGATTCATTGTGCCATAGGTTATGAGATTTGAGAGATTATCACACGGAAGGCACAGCATCATTTTCCTGTCCTTCTCTTGTCCTTACATTTTTCATTGTTGTTGTTACTGTTGTTCTTGTTGTTGTTAGGACTGGCACTAAAAATCAGTGATAGCTTCTGTATCTTTAATGGCTGTGCAGAGGAAGAAATTTCAGTAGGTGTTGTTTATCACACAATTAAGCAGCAAGCAACATATGCTGAAATTAGGAGCCCTTTCCAGTTTCCACTAGCTGTTGTTGTGTACCTTAGAAGCAACTCTGACTTACGTAAGTTTATTGCACAGCTCTCCATGGCACGGGAAGGGAACGGAAGGGTGAGAATGTGTCTTACCGCACAGGAAAACACCGCTGATGACGCCGGAAGTCCCCAATCCATTCCCCATCCATCCCACAGCAGCCAATTTTCAAGAACGATTCTGAACAGTTCTTGTAAATCGGCTGCTGTGGGATGGATGGGGAATGGATTGGAGACTTCCAGCAGCATCGACGGCATTCTCCCATGCAGTAAGACACCTTCTGCCCCGTTCTGTACCCTTCCATTCCATTCCATTCCCATGCCACCGAGAGCCATGCAATAAGCTCCAGGGTGACTCGATCATATTTTTGTTTTTGTTTGTTTATTTTTTAGCAATATTTATTTGGTGGTGGAGTTGAGAGAGCGTGATTTGTGAAAGATCACCATTGGGGTACCATGGACAAACAGATTCAAATGCTGGTCTTTGATTCCTAGAGTGGTACGCCAACTACTACACCCTGCTGGTACAGGGAATAAAAAGAAGGCACTTCATCTAAGAGGAAAGAGTACAGACAGAATATGAGAAATCTCCCCCAAAAAATTGAATGTAAAATTAAGGACAGAAAAAACCTTTGCAATATTCATTTACAGTTTCCCTAGAAGTTGAGAAATCCTATTATGAGGAATAACACAGTGATATTCAAACAGTATGAAGTGTTGTGGAGGGATCATTGTTCAGAGAAAAATATCTTGAGGGGTTTTTCCCCTCACAGAAACACATGTTTTCTACCAAATAAATAAATAAATCCTTTAGTATTTTAATCCACATAGCAGAGGAAATGTTAAGGATTTTTTTCCAGCAGAAGAGAGAAACTGAAAGAATAATTGCAATTATTCTGTAACAATCATTGCTTGTAAGGATTAAATAGTTGAGGATCCCCACATAAAAATGGTTTGATGGATCACTCTGAGAACCACTTCAGCCCTGAGCAGATAGGCCCTGAAAGCTCAGGCTGAGGCCATGTAGTTCTGTCCCAGGTGCTCATGTGGGTTGGTCCCCAGGCTGCTGCTGTGACAAGTGGGTCCTTACACACCCCTCCCCGCACTGGCCCAGGCACCAGCTACAGGCACATGCTTCATATTTGTGTAATTACTCCTACTGAGAACTTCCCATCACTGTATCTAAGGCAGAAACGGGGCACCTGGCTGCACCCAGATGGCCAGGTGTCCCATTTCCATGTCAGACACAGTGATGAGTGGCTTCCTGGTAGACACAATGGTGCAGAAATGTAAAAAGCATGCAGAGACCATTTAAACAGCTGGGGTTTGCCACAGAGTTTCCAGGAAACTGTGTGACAACCCAGGGGTCAAATTGACCCATGTTAAGAGCTGTTAACCCTAGTTCAGGCCAGGTCCACTGGATCTGTGTCCAGTCTTCCAGGTTCCATCCCGATCCTGAACCCAGATTTTTGGCCTGCATCATCCAAACAGGATAAAGTGAGGCAGGGGGGAGCACAGGCTTTTTGGCCCATGTGGACAGCCCCCCAGAAGCATTTAACTTTTACAGGCAGAAACTAAAGGCACCAGATTATATCTGATCATGGAAGCTAAGCAGAGTTAGTTCTGGTTAGTACTTGGATGAGAGTCTACAAATGAACACCAGGTGCTGTTGGTTATATTGCAGAAGAAAGAACTGGCAAAACCACCTCTGAATATTACTGGCCTAAGAAAACCCTATGAAATTCATGGGGTTGCTGTAAGTCACCAAGCAACTTGAGGCCATATATACACACACAACTGTTGACAGCTCTGTTGTTATGACTAACAGAGGTGAACTTCTTGGCCATTTGTCCTGGACTTCAATGAAGCAAAGAATCCCTTCATTAGCTTTTGTTCATATCACTGATACTTGCTCCTACTGTCGCATAGTTCTCACCACAGCTTCCACATAAATGGGTCCTTATAAGGTTTAATAGCAGGATTCCCAGTATCACAACTGCCTTGTTTCTCATAAAGTATCTAGTTTTATCTGATTCATAAACCCATATCTGCCCCATTTTTTATTCTTAAATTTGACTTAGTTTTTTTTATTGTCTGTTGGAATATTTTATTAATTTGTGGGCAGGAAGCTTAATTGAATACATTCATCAGGGCAAAAGTGAAGAACTTCCGGGTTTTACCATAAAGATTTTGCTGTCTAATTGACAAGCAATTGTTCTAATTTCCATTGTCGCAGGCAGAAGCCTTTACTAATCTTGATATCCATGATCAAGTTGGCATGTTGTCAATGAAACTTGGATCCTTCTGCATGCAAAGCATGTGCTCTTCCAATGAACTATGGCCCGTAACTAATATGCCAGAGCAATGTATCAACACGCAGTAGACTTAGAGGATTTTCAGGAAAGCAACAGAAGCCTGAAAGAGATCACAAAAAGGTACATGGATCAAAGTAGATGGAACGAAGGCTTGAGACCAGAAATACCAAGATATAGTGTGTGGCTTGCAGCATGTGTTATGATGAGGAGAAGGTATAAAAATTAATGTACAGTTACTATTAGCAAAATCTGCTTCATATTTCACTCACATTTCTCTAAAATTACAAACGATGCTCTCATAATTGCAAATCTGGTTCTTCCTTTTCTGATGATCATAGCAAAACTTCTTGCTTCTTTATCTCCTAACAGCAACTGAAAATCATCTTTGTACATGAATACATTTTCCCCTTAAGACTAAATTCCAGCTCTCTTTTCACTCAACTAACCTCCCACCTTCCACTCCATCACCATTGCTGTAAGTTCAACAGGCAGCTGGTAGATTTACTAGGCTCCCTTTTGGCCTACAGAATAAATCACCTTTAATTCTTGACATTGGCCTCATCTATTGAGTGCCACATTTCTTTTATAAAACTGCATTTTTCACTTAGCAGGCCTTTCTGAGTTCAGCAATCAGCAATAATTGAATTCATTCATCCAATTGACTTGAGGAGTCTTCCTAAATGCAGCTCTTCTCAGTCTGATATTGGTAGCAGGTATACAGTTACTTTGCCTCCTCACAGAAACATAACCCAAAAGGTGTCAGGAGAACAACATGTAATGCTTATATTTATACATGCACACCCCTCACCAGCAAAGACACATGTACCGTATACCAACTCCATCTCATGTTAACTCAAACATTGGACACATTAATAGAGTCTCATTTTATTTTAACTTCCACCTCATTTACACAGTACAACACAATTCCACAGTGCAATGTTAGTGATGTGGAAAAGCTGGAGGGAAACACATGATAATGCTAACAGAAGACAGAGAAAAGGCAGAATTACTCAACACCTTCTTTGCCTCAGTCCTCTCAGAAAAGGCAAAGGGTGCTCAACCTGAGGATAATGGAGCAGAGGACAGAATAGGGGAATTTCAGCACAGAATAAGTAAAGAGATAGTACATTAATACCTGGTTAACCTAAATGAATATAAGTCTCCAGGACCAGATGAACTACATCCAAGGGTATTAAAAGAACTGGCTAATGTAATATCGGAGCCATTGGCAATAATCTTTGAGAACTCCTGGAGAACAGGAGAAATCCCAGCAGACTGGCGGAGGGCAAACGTTGTCCCCATCTTCAAAAAGGGGGGAAAGGAGGATCCCAACAATTATCATCCAGTTAGTCTGACATCAATATCAGGAAAGATTCTGGAGCATATCATTAAACAGAGAATCTGTGAACATCTAGAAAGGAATGCCATAATCACAAAAAGTCAACATGGGTTTCAGAGAAACAAGTCATGCCAGACAAATCTAATCTCTCTTTTTGATAATATTACCAGCATGTTAGATGAAGGGAATGGTGTGGATATAGTATATTTTGATTTCAGTAAGGCTTTTGATAGGGTTCCCCATGACATGCTTGCAAACAAACTAGTGTAATGTGGGCTAGCCAAGGCAACTGTTACATGAATTTGTAATTGGTTGACTGGCCAAACCCAAAGGGTGCTCAACAATGGCTCCTTTTCATCCTGGAGAGAAGTGACCAGTGGGGTCCCACAGGGCTCTGTCCTGGGCCCAGTGTTATTCAACATCTTTATCAGTGACTTGGATGACAAGATTGGGGGCATGCTTATCAAATTTGCAGATGACACCAAATTAGGAGGAGTAGCTAATACCCTAGAGGACAGGATCAAGATTCAAAATGACCTTGATAGATTGGAAAGCTGGGCCAAGGCTAACAAAATGACATTCAACATGGAGAAATGCAAGTTACTGCACTTAGGGCGGAAAAATGAAATATACAAATATAGGATGGGTGTCACCTGACTGAATGAAACTACATGTGAAAGGGATCTAGGAGTCCAAGTAGACCACAAATTGAACATGAGTCAACAGTATGATGTGGCAGCTAACAAGGCCAATGTGATTTTAGGCTGCATCAATAAAAGTATAGTGTCTAGATCAAGAGAAGTAATTGTGCCATTGTATTCTGCTCTGGTCAGGCCCCACCTGGAATATTTTGTCCAGTTCTGGGCACCATAATTTTAAAAGGATGTTGAGAAACTGGAGCGTGTCCAAAGGAGGGCAATCAAAATAGTAAAGGGTCTGGAAACCATGTCCTATGAGGAACGACTTATGGAGCTGGGGATGTTTAGCCTGGAGAAGAGAAGGTTAAGAGGTGATATGATAGCCCTGTTTAAATACTTGAAAGGATGTCATATTGAGGAGGGAGCAAGCTTATTTTCTGCTGCTCCAGAGAACAGGACCAGGAACAATGGATGCAAGCTGCAGGAAAAGAGATTCCACCTCAACATTAGGAGGAACTTCCTGGCAGTAAGGGCTGTTGGACACACTCCCTCAGAGTGTAGTGGAGTCTCCTTCCTTGGAGGTCTTTAAGCAGAGGCTGGATGGCCATCTGTCAGGGTGCTTTGACTGACAGTTCCTGCATGGCAGGGGGTTGGACTGGATGGCTCTTGTGATCTCTTCCAACTCTATGATTCTATGATTCTATGATTCTATGTAATGTTAGCATCAACAAAAGGAGATTTGCAGCATAGTCACTGGCACAGTTAGATCATCTTTTTATGTCCAAATTAATTGTTTTGTATTTGGGGAAAATTTCTTTGGTTTTAATGGGTTCAGTCTCCCGTAAACCAGATATATAGAATTCTACTTGTAGCCATGATGTCACTTTTTTGTCAGAACTGTACCCTTAAATGTAAAGGTTCCTCTTGCTGTCTTCTTTTATATGTTTCAAAATATGAATTGCTTTCCTTTTCATCCAAACTTGTTAGTAACAGGAAGTTCAATGATATAGAAAAATTGGGAATTAGGGAAAGATGGAAAAGTCAAAGATTACATAAATTTAATTTACTCAATAAGTCTTTCCTAATTGGGACCAGCAATTGAATTCAGGACTAAGTGTATGTTGCAGTGATAGTAAGCTACCATAAAGTGTTGCTTTGGGTATATGAAGCACTGAAGAAATAGTGGTTGCAATAATGTCCATATCTCTAAGAGAAAAAGAAGGCTCTAATTTTGCAGTAAAAATCACATTTTCTCATTAGGGAAGTGTTGCTATGCCAAAGAGCAAGAGAACATCACCACTACTAATGCTATTTTTCATTGTGAAAAATCAACCCCATTAATATTTGGGTCCAGGCTGTTTTCACAACACAGAGACCCCATTCAGGCTTTCTACTCCTTGTCCCACATTAAAAAGACTTACCCTTTGCTCTGGGTTTTACAGAAAACTCAGAGCAAAATGCAGTGGCAAAAAGTGACTGTCTTCTGACGTGGTCCCTAAAAGTGTCCCTGCTGAGTTGCTCTGTGGGTTCAAGTCACTCTGAAGTCAGAACAAGACTGGGAACCTTTTTTTTTTTCAGAGCTCAGAGTGACTCACAGCCACAGTGGTGGTTCTGGCTGGTTCACAGGGACAGTTTGGGAAGGTAGCCACCCATCATTCTGGCAAATGTAGACAAGCCCTAGGAAAGCCTTTGCCCAATTTTGACTGGCATTCATTGTGCCATCTTTAATGGAAAGCAGATTTCATAATAAATCTTCATGTCTGAATCACCTCTTGATTATATTACTGAATAAGCTCCACATGGGGTTCCCCTTAAAGGTTGTTCAGAAGCTACAGCAGTTTCAAAATGCAACACCCAGTATGTTGTCTGAAATATGGTTTGGAGATTCCATGAATGATCTTCTAACCACTGTCTTGTCTTTTGCTTTCTTTCTGAGTTCAGTTTGATGTTATGCTTGAAGCTTTAAATGGCTTGAGGCCACAATACCTGAAAAATCAGCTCTTCCCACCTGAGCCATCTTGGAATGTAAGATTCTAAAAAGATACTCTACTGAGTTTCTCACCTCCCCAAGAGGTGAGGCTGGTGAAAGCAGGAAACAGGGCTTTCTTTGTAGAATTCCCTTCCAATGAAGTAATGTCGTTTCTTTACCTGATGGGTTTCCAGCTAAGACTAAGAGGAGCCCTGGTGGTGCAGTGGCAAAATGCCTGTACTGCAGCCAATCACTTCCAAAACCACAAGGTTGTGAGTTCAGTATCAGCCAAGGGCTCTGGGTCAACTCAGCCTTGCATCCTTCAGTAGGTTGCTAAAATGAGTACCCAGACATTTTTGGGGCAGTTATCTTACACATTGTAAACTGAATAGTGGCTACTTTAAGAATGTGAGAGGCAACTGAAAATCGCTACAAGCCAATTTAAAATATTCAAAGATGCTTGAAGAACATCACTGTTCATCCAGCTTACAATTGGCAGTGATTCTCTATATTTTAGAAAAGATTTTTCTTCTAGCCCTGCCTGAAGTTGCTGGGGATTAAATCATGAGAATTTTGCATGCAAAACATATGCCTACCACAGAGCTGTGGGTCTTTCCTTCCGTTGACATGGCTAAGTAATGCTATGTCCCCTACCATGGCTTTGTCTCTTGCTTTTTTCCACACAGGCTCAGGAAAGTAAATGTAACCTTTAGTTCAAAACAATATGTTTGATGTTCTTTGGGGAAAAATAATCAAAGAGGTGTATTTTTAGTACATCTTGGTAATTATTATTGGCATCTTCATCCCCAAGAAACCCACATTAAGAGCATTTGCTAAAAGCAGCCCCCTGATTAAGCTATGGAAATGAACATTTGTTTTTCAGAACTCTTCTGATCTTTGTAGTTTGGCATGCAGTAAAACAGATGGTGCTCACACAAGGAGTCTTGCAGCAAAGGTTTTTCTGGGACTCAAAGAGGTCTGAGCCTACTGTGCCTGCCACTCTTACACATGTGTCATTGAAGCCTGGTCAATGCAGGCAGCAAAGTAAGGTAGCTGAGCACTGCAGGACCAGGGATGCTCAAGGATTTTGTTTGGATTATATCTTTCAGTGAACCTAGTTTTGTTATTTGTTGTTATTTTTCATCAATTCAACTTTCACTTATGACTACCCTATGAATGAAAAACCTGGTCACCAATAGTACTTCTCTGCTCTTGCAATCTAAAAGCCTTGACTTCCTTGGTTGAATCAATCCACTTATGGTGCCCCTCTTTTCCTACTTTTCCAAGCATTAGCAAACATTATCTTTTTTGTTCAATGAGTCACAACATCTCATGATATGTCCATAGTGTGATAGCCTCAGTTTAGTCATCTTTGCTTCTAGTGAGAGTTCGCACTTGATTTGCTCTAAGATCCATTTATTTGTCTTTTCAGCAGTTTGCTTTTTTTGTGCTTCTTCAAATCTGTTGGTATGTATCCATCAATACTTGCCCCCAGTCTTAACCTAAGCACAGTCAGCAAAATATTCTGAAGGAATATTCACAACTTGGCACTATACAAAGGTGGTGGCAGGAATGTGTTCAGAGCCAGTATGTATGGGATTTACGGCAAAAGGATGATGATCAGAGCTTGGGGAAATTACTTTTTAGATTACTATTCCCTGAATGCACTACATATAGCTTTTGAACATTCTTCAACAGCAGCGTCATTTTGAGCACTTTTTCAATTTGGGATGCAGTTCGGGCATAGATTACTGGGGTAATGTCCACCTTCCCTAGGAAGGGATACTGTATCTATGAAGAGCATTTACAATATAATTCAGGCACCCGGAGAAAAGGAGTAGACAAGGTCACCAAAAGAAAGAAAACAGCAAATATAAGAGTGCTACACGTAAATGCTTTTTTTTTTAAGGTTTTTTGTTTTTTGGGCCTCCTATTCACACCCTGGAAAAGCCAGATCAGGGCCATGGCATGTGGTTGATGTGGCCCCAATCTGGCTGAAGAGGGGAGATAGAGGCTGCCCCTTCAGGACTGTTTGCACAGCCCTTACTCTATGAAATACTTGAAAATTGGGGACTGAAGGAAAATTTCATAGGAGGGTAAATTTTTTACTGGTAGTGGAGTAATGTCCTCATTCCGCCCTCCATTGCTATAACACCTGGTTCAAATACCAGTTCAAATACTAGACTAGATGGGCAAATGGGCCTCTGGCCACAGCAGCCACAAAAGCTACCAGGAATAGCCCAAAAGGGGGATAAGATCATTCAAATGCAGTGCAACCACTGTGAAAAGGTTGTAATTGCCATTTCAAACTCACTTTTATACTGTAACAAGCCTCGTCTCCTGTCTGGAGTGAGGACTTTCACCGTCAAAATTGGTCAAAAAGAGAAGAATAGGTGGGTGTCATCCGCAAAGTGGGATGACACAAGCTACACATTCCAGATAGCCTCCTATGCAGCTTCATGTGAATGTTAAAAAGCACAAGAGAACAAAACCTAAGAATTGGGAGCATACTTATCAGATTTGCAGATGACACCAATTAGGAGGATAGTAATACTCCAGAGGACAGGATCAACATTCAAAATGATCTGAATAGACTAGAAAGCTGGGCCAAGCTAACAAATGAAATTCAACACAGAGAAATGTAAGGTATTGCACTTAGGGAAGAAAATAAAATGCACAGATATAGGATGGGGACACCTGGCTGAATGAGACTACGTGTGAAAGGGATCTTGGAGTCCAAGTAGACCACAAGCTGAACATGAGTGAACAGTGGCGATGTGGCAGCTAAAAAGGCCAATGCAATTTTAGGCTTCATCAATAAAAGTATGTATAGTGTCTAGATCCAGCGAAGTAATGTGCCACTCTATTCTGCTCTGGTCCGCCCCACCTGGAATACGTGTCCAGTTCTGGCACCACATCACAAAGGACATTGAGAAACTGGAGCGTGTCCAAAGGAGGGCGACTAAAATGGTGAAGGGTCTGGAAACCATGCCTATAAGGAATGACTTAGGAGCATGGGGATGTTTAGCCTGGAGAAAAGAAGATTAAGAGGTGATATGTAAGCCCTGTTTAAATATTTGAAGGGGTGCCACATTGAGGAGGGAACAAGCTTGTTTTCTGCCTGTCCAGAGAACAGGACCAGGAACAATGGATGCAAGCTGCGAGAAAAAGAGATTCCACCTCAAAATTAGGAGGAACTTCCTGACAGTAGGGCTGTTCGACAGTGGAACAAACTCCCTCGGAGTGTAGCGGTGTCTCCTTCTTTGGAGGTCTTTAACAGAGAGCTGGATGACCATGTGTCGGGGATGTTTTGATTTGGATTTCTGCATGGCCGGGGGTTGGAATGGATGGCCCTTGTGGTCTCTTCCAACTCTACACATTCTATGATTCTTGATTCTATGAATCCCATACCTTAATAGCCAGAAGGCTTTTCAGCAGTCCCCCAGAACCAACATCTGGTAGCATTCAGCTAGATGCACTGGAACCACCAGAAAATAGATAAAACCACCAAACTGATCTATTTGGCTATGTATATGGATGGAAAATTCACTCAATATTCAGTCCATGTGACTTTCCCAAGTTCATTATCAGAGTGTGTTATATTTATTTTCTGCATTCGTCTGCATTTTTCTTTAAGATTGATATTTTTATTAAGGTTCTCTAAAATATGTATTTAAATACAATGTTCCCGTAGATAGATGATAGATAGATTCTTTACAAGATAAGAGAAATGTCAAATGAATGAAAACACTGATTAGGCTGCAGTTGCTTTAAAATGCACAGAAACTAAATTCTCATCCCTCCCTAAATGTTGCTCTATTCAGTGAATGCTACTGCTGATGCCAGCCCAAATTTTTCCTGCTTTAGGTGGAACCAATGGTCAGGGATCATACTTCAAAATTTTTATTCCGCTGTTCAGACGACCATATCTTGCCTTCACTTAGCCACTCATCATGGAGTTTGTTAGTCACTTCCTGACACTTTTGTAGCAGGGTCATGAGGTAGAAAAATGAAGCAATGTAACAGCTCTCATCTAAAGAACTAGGGAACAAGCTGTCTGCTGGCAGTCTTTGCCGTCTTCTTGCATTAAACAGCTGCTGCCTTTGGACAAACTTATTTATCAGCAGAAGCCCCTTTTTTGCTGCTGTTGGTCTCAAGGAAAAAAATGAGTCTGTTTGGAACACGAGATCTGCACAACACGTCAAAGCAGCAGAAGGGATGTAGCTGATTATCGTTGCTTGCTTCCAGTTTCTTTTCATCTGTGTTTTCCTTTTCAAAGCTTGCATGAACCGTGGTACTTTGGGGATCACAATCTCTGACAGATTTCAGCTCCTGCCATCCACCCTAAATAACATGAAATTTATGAATACTCCCCAAAATTTTGTGCAAGTTTGTTTGGTTCCATACTTGGAATTTGCACCATGAGGCTGCACATAGCTGTGTTACTAACTTTTCTTGTGTCTTTATTTTTTTTTCGGGGGGGGGGGGTTGCATCTTTTTCCATACTAAATAGTACTCCGAATTGGTCTCGTCCATCCATATGTAAACAAATAAGAACCACAGATGGCTTATATAACCTAGAAGTAGAGGATGAAGTGATGAGAAAGTAAAGATTTCTATACCTTGGCTCTGTCGTTAACCAAAATGGAGAATGTAGTCTGAAATCAGGAATAGAGGCTCTCCACAAATGCCCAAAGACACATGTTTTCCTGCAGCCTCATGTCATCCTGTTTGGATGATGCAGGCCAACCCTGGGGCCGGATCAGTCTGGATCCTGGCAGACCAGGTGTGTATCTGGTAGATTGGGCCTGATCCCAGGGTAAAAGGGGCATGGGTCAAATTGGACCTGTTTGCCATGGAGTTTTTGGAAACTCAATGGCAAACTCAGTTACATCCGGAAGCCCCACTCACCCCTTACCTCCATCTTTTGATGCTGCTAGTGAGTGACTCCCACTGCCATGTCCAACAACAGAAACAGGGTACCTGGCATGTGGGTGCAGCCAGGCATCCGGTTTCCACATCTGACCACAGTGACAGAAAATCTACTCATTAGGGTATCGACGACAGAGTGGCAGTACTGGATGTGGGCAGAGGAAATGGGTGGATAGGTAAACAATTAGATTGTAAGCCTAAGGGCAGGGAACCGTCATTATCCCCTCTGTTGTAAGCCACCCGGTTCCCAGTGATTGGGTGGCATATAAAATAAATCCCCTTATTATTATTATTATTATTATTATTTTATTATTATTATTATTATTATCATCCCTGTACCAGCCCAGGGACTGATCCAGAATAGTACCCAGGCCAGGAAAGCACAAGTTTGGCATGTGCTTTTTTGGCCCATTTGCTCAGCCCTAGGAAGAGTAAATCATGTGAAAAACCAGATATGAAGAGCCTCAAGTAAAGACCTATCATTAATAATAAAGTCAGAAGCCATGGTATTTTGAGTTTTTATGTATTGTTGTGAAAGTTGGGCTATAAAGAAATCTGACAGGAAAAAATCACACTCATTTGAGTGTGGTGCTGGGGAGAATTCTGCAGATACCTGGGCTGCCCAAAAGACAATTAAAGGACCCTAGAACAAAGTGAGCCTGAAGTCTCCCTAGATCCAAGATGACTAGATGACTGTGTGTGGTGTACAGGATTGGCACCCTTGTAAAGGATGAAGAGAAAGTTCGCAGAGTCAAAGGTGGGGATAGTACAAATTAAACCCCTCAGAAAGTTACCTCTGTTACTGAGTCACACAAGTAAATTAGTAGATTGTGGTGGTCTAGAATTTGGGGGTCCGTCTCTTACTTCAGAGGAGGAGAGGGTCCAGAGCCTTACCAACTGATATTGTGGATATTATTACAACATGATATTGAGGTGGCTCCATCTTCCAGTTGCCTCAACACCACCCAAATCAATGTCATTCCAGGAACTCTGGAGGATTGGTAATTGTGGCTATGACTAAAGTGCTATCCACCACTGTTTTTTGAGCCCAGGACCTTCCAGACATAATTAACCATATACTGTCTTTTAAATATGATCACCCAATATATTGCACTGGCTACTGAGCTTCATCTGTATGTCTCATGGTCACACCACATAGCCCACCTTAGAGCCAGAAGCCAGATCAGGCGAAGGAGGTCTGTCCAGTTTCCAATAATTTCCACCCTGAGTCCCTTGTAAGGAGAAAGGCAGAATATAAATAATATACATGATGATGATGATGATGATGTGATGATGATGATTTGTATCCTGCCTTTCCCTGTATTGGATCAAGGGGGGTAACAACAAACAAGAACAATAAAATCAAACATGAATATCAATAGATAAAAGCATAACAGGACCTTTAGATCCTGTTTCCCCTATCTCCCTCCCACCCTAAAATACCATTAAAAAAACATTCCCAATAGAATGGTTAATAAAATGGATTGATAACTATTTCCAATCCCTCTCACCGATGCCAGGCTATGACAAGGAATTCCCATGTCTCTTATTGCAGCCTCAGTCACTGGTAGGGGTGTGTGTTAAATTTATCTTTCTTGTGCCCCTATCAACAGCTGATGAATTTCTTCACCAATCAGCTATTGGCTCTTAAGTGGGCTGGGGTGGTACTTACACAAGTTAACAGTGTCTTATGAATATGTAGTGTTATTGAATACAGACCCGTTTGGATCTGTAATTCTAGGTTACAAATCCATAACTGCAATACTAAACACCAACAACACTATTTTACTTCTGCCAATCATCATCATATGTGGATATAGTTATTTGATTTCACTAAGGCCCTTGACAAGTTTCCATGACATTCTTGCAAACAAGCTTGTAAAATGTGGACTAGACAAAGTAACTGTTAAATGGATCTGTAATTAGTTGACCGGCCGAACCCAAAGAGTGCTCAACAATGGCTCTTTTTCAGCCTGGAGATAGTGACCAGTGGGGTCCCACAGGGCTCTGTCTGGCCCAGTGTTATTCAACATCTTTATCAATTACCTGGATGACAGAATTGGAGCATACTTATCAAATTGCAGATGACACCAAATTATGAGGAATAGCTAATACCCCAGAGGACAGATAAACATTCAAAATGATCTGAATAGACTAGAAGCTGG
The DNA here is from genome assembly GCF_019175285.1 of Sceloporus undulatus. Lineage (NCBI taxonomy): Eukaryota > Metazoa > Chordata > Lepidosauria > Squamata > Phrynosomatidae > Sceloporus > Sceloporus undulatus. The sequence goes on along the minus strand of NC_056522.1, from coordinate 348,312,433 downwards.
GCCAAAGCTAACAAAATGAAATTCAACACAGAGAAATGCAAGGTATTGCACTTAGGGTGGAAAAATGAATGCACAGTATAGGATGGAGGACACCTGGCTGAATGAAACTACATGTGAAAGGGATCTGGGAGTCCAAGTAGACCACAAGTTGAACATGAGTCAACAGTGCGATGCGGCAGCTAAAAAGGCCAAGCCATGCAATTTTAGGCTGCATCAATAAAAGTATAGTGTCTAGATCAAGAGAGTAATAGTGGCACTGTATTTCTGCTCTGGTCAGGCCCCACCTGGATATTGTGTCCATTCTGGGCACCACAATTCAAAAAGGACATTGAGAAATGGGGCGTGTCCAAAGGAGGGCGACTAAAATGGTGAAAGGTCTGGAAACCTTGCCCTATGAGGAACGACTCAGGGAGCTGGGGATGTTTAGCCTGGAGAAGAGAAGGTTAAGAGGCGATATGATAGCCCTGTTTTAATATTTGAAGGCTGTCCTATTGAGGAGGGAGCAAGCTTGTTTTCTGCTGCTCCAGAGAACAGGACCCAGAACAATGGATAGCTACAGGAAAAGAGAATCACCTCAACATGGAGGAACTTCCTGACATAGGGCTGTTCGACAGTGGAAAACACTCCCTCGGAGTGTAGTGGAGTCTCCTTCGTTGGAGGTCTTTAAGCAGAGACTAGATGGCCATCTGTCGGGGATGCTTTGATTTGGATTCCTGCAGGGCAGGGGGTTGACTGGATGGCCCTAGTGGTCCTTCCAACTCTATGTTCTATCATCATCCTCATCATCATCATCCCACTCATCATCATCAATAAATCCTTGTGAAATTTAAAAATATTATTGAGCATTATTTTTTTAAAAAAAAACCTACTATGATACATGGGGCATACTGTAATTGTGCACTTTCCTCTATTGTAAAACTACCAAGAACAAATCCTTAAAATACCTGAAGGGAATTCAGAATATTTATGCTTTCCAGGCATGAAGCTTGGCCTACCCTGTTAAAGGCCAGTGGAGTCATTTCTCAGCTCTCTCCATTCCCAAATGCTGTTCAAAAATGCTGGTTCATTTTGATCATCTGTCATCGGCCTGTCTAACCAAAGCTGACTGTCTGGAGTGCATCTTTTCTTTTTATTCCCTGTGCCAAAGTACATCTTAGAATGGCATGGCTTTATTCATCTGTAAACAATTGACTATTACTTTTTAAAAAATTATATAATAAAACAAAAATGTACTACTGTTGCTGAATATTAGTTGTAGAGCTTTTCTGAAAGCTGATGCTAGAATGTTGCATTCATACTAGGAGAAATGGGCCAGGAATGCAGAGTCACACTGATAAACCCTAACAATCATGCTAATAATTTGATTTCCCCTTAGATTTCCCCATTGCCCAGATACTTCTGGTTTTCTGATATTTGGATCTTACAAATGTCCAAAACACACTGCAGAAATAATCCAGTTTGAGCCCACTTTAACTGCCCTGGCTCAGTGCTAGGGAATGCTGGGAATGTAGTTTATTGTGGCACCAGAGCCCTCTGACAGAGGAGGCTAAATGTCTCTCAAAACTACAGTTCCCAAAATTCCCTAGCATTGAACCAGGTCAGTTAAAGAGGTCTCAAACTGGATTATTTCTGCAGTGTGTTTGGACTTAAATCACTATTCTGCTTTCTTTTAGCTGTACCTGTTTTAGCTTGTGTAGGCTGCCTTGGATACCAGGACTCATGAGAAATTTGAGGAGTGTGATAGTAGTATTGTCTGAATCCTCATTGAGAATTGGAAATCTGTCTCACTTTTCCTGGAACCTTCAGTGTTTAAAATTGGGGACAATGAACACTTTTCTTGGGTTTAGTGAAATGTAAACACTGCCACTACTATTGTGTTCCTATTTGCAATTAGATCGATGGCGGCTGATGGCTCTGGATTTTACCTTGAACTTTAAGAGGGATATCCAATGTGCTGAGAGCATTTTGGACAGAGAGCTCAACCCACTGGATAACATTAACCTTCAGAGTAAAACAAGAAAGGCTAGAAAAGGCCAGAAATGGAGAAGAATGGTCTTACCATCACCACCACCACAAAAGAACTGTATCATCCCTCTCATGAGCCCTTGGATTGTTCTGTGAAATGGAATGATTTTTTAAAAGTACAGATAGGTTCAAACCACACTGCAGAAATAATCTAGTTTGAGACTGCATTAACTGCCCTGGATGCTAGGGAATTCTGGGAACTGTAGTTTTGTGAGACATTTAGCCTTATCTGTCAGAGAGCTCTGGTGTCCCAATAAACCATGGGGCAGTACAGACCGGCACTTTGTGCCGGCCTGACTACATGCTAGGACTGAACTAGGACTGAGCATTTACACTCTCAAAACTCTAGTTCTGCTGCACATGCGCCATTATGACACATGGGTGGTGCAGCACCCAAACAGCACTGGCCAGAAGGAGTGTCATCATGGCGCACAAGTACCACTATGTCACCCCCTTTCAGGAAGCTGCTTATAGCAGCTTCTTTTTGCTCCTGAGGGAGCGGATCATTGCCGTGGCTTGTGGTTACTGCGGCAATGATCTAGGGCTAAAAGGGACAGCATTTAGCCACCCATCTGTTGAACCCCCACAATTCCTAGCATTCCCTAGCACTGAGCCAGAGCAGTTAAAGTGGTCTCAAACTGGATTATTTTTGCAGTGTGTTTTGGGCCAGAGACAGATTTAAATTATCCAGAAAAATATTAGCCACCACAGGCAGCAAACACAAAAGTTAAAACCTCAAGAGCCATTCTTAAATGAAATATGTTTCTCATTTCAAGACTATTAGGAGTATGGTTTTCAGAATAACCCTGCTAGCAGTGGCTATACTAGTCATAGTATCCCTAGCCCCTCCAGTCACTTGTTCACAACATGGGATGAAGGGAGCCCACATTTTAGAATACAGAAGCACATTTATCAGTTCTCAGATTACAGCAATAGACATGCTCAGCTTCCTTTAAAAGAAAGATATCTAAAGGTACAGACAGCCCCAAAGGGGCAGCATGCAGCTGGCCCTGTTTCAGCCAGATCAGGGCTGCAGCAACTGCATGTCACAGCCCTGATCTGGCCTTTGCAGGGCACAAAAAGGAGCTTCAAAAAGCGGTTTTGTTTTTGTTTTTGTTTTTTGCATTCTTCAAAGGACACAATAGCCACATTGTCGTGGCTTAGAGGCAATCCTTTGGCACTGTGTCATATGTATGCAGTGCTGAAGGAGCACTGCAATGCAATGTGCTGTGTGGTGTGGTATGCGGCGTCATGCTACCCTGGGGGCAGAGCTGGGGCATGCATTGTTGAGATGCTACACCCTGCCTCTGCCTCCAAGCCTGCCCAAACTGCCAGTCTGAACAGCCCTTTAGAGATATTATTTTGAAACTATTAAGGATGTGAGATTTGTGCCCCACCAAATTTTGTTGAACTGTAGTTCCCATCATCCAAAGCCAAAGTGCGTAGGAATTAAAGGAGCTGCAGTAAAGCAGCATGGTAAGGCCACATATGCTGTCCTACTGAATTATGCAATTAGCATGAAGCACAATCACTATTTTGTGTACTGAATTTTGTAAAGTCTTTTAGCAGAGATAAATGTCCACAGATTAATCTTGACCCTCTGGCACTTTTTGCATGAGAATGCTTCACAAAATCCAAGTAAAGTTCATCTTCCTCAATACATTGAATTCTAACTGCAGAGTGACCTATTACTTCTTTGGGTCATTTCTGTTACAACGCTCAGTGCTTCTGTGAACCAAAGAGCTGAAATGCATAAGGTAAAACTGCAGAACAGAGACTGATATTGTAGAAAACTCACACCTTTGATTTTTTTTTTTTAAATGGCCTCCTGTTATAGTCAGCTTTCAGACATTCCGTGCTGGCTGTTCTCCTTTCATATTATGCACACCCATAAGTTCCCAGGCCATCTGGTTAGAGCCTTGATGGAAGATCTCCAAGAAAAATGCAAGGTTCATGCTGTAGGGTGTAATGCCCAAGAAGGAATTTGTGATTCTATACCTTTGCCCAGCATACAGAGAGGGGGGACAACTGAGTATGGTGATACTGAGAGTACAAACTTAAATTGAACAGTGAAGGTTACTGTTTGTGCTCCTTAAAAAAGAAGTATAATTTTAGTGGGAACTGTGTATGGCTCCAAATTTTGCTTCCAATGTTTTCTTTCCATACTCAGGCTTTGAACGATGGCTAAGATCCTGTATCATAAGATGCAAGTGTATCTCCACAGCTAAGTCTCCTCCTACTGTTGTTTATGAGTTCCTTCAAGTCATTTCCAACTTATGGAGACCCTAAGGCAAACCTATCACAGCAAGATTTGTTCAGAGGGATTTGCCATTGCCTTCTTCTGACACTGAGCAAATGTGGCTTGCCCAATGTCACCCAGTAGGTTTTCATGGCCAAATGAGGAATCAAACCCTGATTCCTCCAGTGCTCAAACCGCTACACCACACTGGCATTATCCCAGGTTTCTGGGGGTGGGATTTTGGTCATTGCATAGTTGCAACAAAATTCTGACCTAAGTAATGACAAAACAGGTGAGTTCTAATGGTGTAAGCCCAATATAGACCACTGGCTAAGTGGTTAAGACACTGACTCTGATTATTGAAAGGTTGACAGATCAGCAGATTGAGATCCAAGTGCTGTATAACAGAGTGATCTCCCATCACAAATCCCAGATTTTGCCAACCTAGAAGTTTGAAAGCACGTAAAACTTCAAGTAGATAAATAGATACTACTCTGGTGGCAAGGTAACAGCGTTCTGTTCAGTCATGCTGGCCACATGACCACAAAATCATCTTCAACAATGCTGGCTCCCCCGGTTTAGTAATGGAGTTGAGCACTGCCTCTTACATCGGACACGACTTGACAACCTTGTCAAAGGGAAAACCTTTACCATTATCTTTAATGCACTAGCAAAATGCCAGGAAACATTGTCTGATTATTGTGAATGAGGTCAATGCAGGACCGGCTCATCCATATAGCTGAACTGGGCAGCCACCTAAGGTGGCAAAACTTAGTGGTGGCATTAAAAAGGACAAGGAGCCCTGGTGGCGCAGTGGTTAAATGCCTGTACTGCAGCCATTCACTCAAGACCACAAGGTTGCGAGTTCAAGACCAGCAAAAGGGCCCAAGCTCGACTAGGCTTGCATCCTTCCGAGGTCGCTAAAATGAGTACCCAGACTGTTGGGGGCAAATTAGCTTACTTGCTAATTAGCTTACTTGCTGTTCACCGCTATGATCTTTGGAATAGCGGTATATAAATAAAACATATTATTAATTATTATTATTAAAAACACTATTTTCCTGTGTTTCTGTGTTTTTTATTGAAACTCCATTCCAAATGTCACAGCAATAAAAAGTCTTTAACCTGTAAAAACCTAAATGGCTTTTTGACTAATTCGCAATACTATGATGAGAAATTGAAACCTAAGTTTTATGTCATGTTTAGCTTTAACAAACAAAACAGTGGACATCGAGGGGTGAAAATAATTATGAGGGGCGACAGGGGGTGCCAAAATATTTCTCGCCTAGGGTGGCCAAATACCTAGAGCCGGCCCTGGGTCAATGACTAGTTTTACCTTAAAGGAGAAGTACATTTGCCTGCAGCCTCCCTGTATATGATTCTCAATGTTTTCTCAATGTTCATTTCATTGCCATGAGAGAAAGAGAAAAGCCTTCAGGCAGGCAAGTAGATGTGCAACCTAACCACAAAGCACAACAGCTATAGTAGTATTACTCAAGATCCTATTCACTTCTGGTGAACCAGATCACCCCATTGACATTCACAATGTCCTTCTTCTTTCCCATGGAGAGGACATTTATCCAAAAGCTTATTCAGTGTCTATCTCTGAGGTGGTCCTTAGAGGCAAGGCACTATGAGAAGGATAGTTTGAAAAATCACCTGTGCTTTTACAGCACATGATTACCCTAACCACTCCTTCCATAATGTATTGACTTAGGAAAGTATACAGCCAGGGAATGAAGAGATGGAAAGATCTGGACAGAAACAGCCTTTGCTGGGATAATTCATATCAGTTAGTCACCTCTTTCTCTAGTGGCAAAATATAAATGCAGTGCACGGCAGCAGCCACTCACCACTGTTTGTTTCCATCATCACTCTTTTCTGGGAGCCCAGGGTGCTTTTCTATCTGAGTAGCAAAATAGTCAAACTGGTTACAAACAGTAAGCTGAGTGAGTGGTTTGATACTTTGTGATCCTAGCTGCATTTCCCACACAGTTCATCATAATTTCCACATAGGGAAGTGGAGGGAGAGTGAAACACTGTCAGCTGTCAGGTTTGATTGAAAGCCACCATTCAGCAAATGAAGGCTTATAACAATTACACCCTCCTCCTTAAGAAAGATGGATGTTAAAGTGGGGTTCTAGAGGCAGGAGAGGGATCATTCAAGACTGGAAGAATCTTGTCATTAGAAGTCTCTTCAAGAACCATTCTCTCTTTTCCCTCAAGAGGAAAAGTCATTTCTATCCCACAGCTACAACTTTTATCTCCAGTTTAAAACTTTAAAATCATGGGATTTAGGTGTATGGTTTATCTAATTATTGGTGAAAACAGAAGGATTACAAGACAGACATTCTCAGTAGGGGCCCACTGTTGGTTGGTGGTTCACAAGAGTTCCACTCTGTAAGAGATTCTCAAGTGCTTGCTGAAGCTTTGAAAATTATATCAAGTGCTTCATTTTAAAAGCTTTCTCAAAACCGTTTAGAACAAATGACAAGGTAGAGTTGCAAGGGGTGTTCTACATTTTATTTTGGTCTGTTTTTGGTCTAATCTTTTCTGTGGTTGCACGTCTTCTTGAACTTTGCATCATGGAATAGGATAACAATATTTTAAGAAACAAAAGATGCCAGAAGCCTGATTCAAATATATTGTAAAAGATTACTTGTAGAAGTTCAGACCTCAGTTCTATTCCACCTGTAGATGTTCATTGTTCATCTGGTTTATTTTTCTTTATCTCTGTCTGCTACATATTGAGCCAGCATGGCGTCGTGGTTTGAATGTTGGATTAGGACACTGAGAGACCAAGATTCAAATCCCTGCTTGGCCATGGTAACCTACTGGGTGATTTTAGGCAAGTCACACACTCTCAACCTCAGAGGAAGGCAATGGCAAACCCCTCCCCCGAACAAATTCTGCCAAGAAAAACCTATGATAGGTTCACCTTAGGGTTGCCATAAGTCAGAACTGACTTGAAGGCACACAACAACGACAACAACAACAACTGTATGCTACAAAGTTATCTCTTTGTTTCAGAAGAAAGCAAACAATATGAATGATGGTATTAACATAATACATTTTAGTACAGTTGGTCCTCCATATCCATTGATTCTGTATCCACAGATTCAACCATCCACTGTAAGGAAATATTCTCTCTTTCTCTCTCTCTCTCTCTCACACACACACACACACAGTAAACCTTGATTTTTCCATTTTATATAAGGGACACAAATTCACTGTGCCATTGTACATAATGTCACTTGAGTATCCATTGGGATAGGTGGGTCCTGAATCCAAACTCCAGTGGATACCAAAGGTCCACAATACTACCTTTATTTAGAATTCCTCAAACAGAGAATTTCTTCCCTTTTGCAGATTAATAGCTCTCCCTCCACAAAAATCTCCTTGTGGGATAACACACTGCAATAACCAAAGTTAGTTGCTTCATTTAATAATCTTGTTTCAAAGAAATCTTGAACCTTAGATGTCTTCCATGTCTCCCCCCAGAGCAGAGTGGATTCCATGTGTGCCTGGCAAGTGGCTTGACTGAGAGATAAACTATAGATGACATTCAATGCATTCCTGAATTTAGTGTGAACTGAAGTGGGGAAAGGAGAGGATCAGGGCTATGGATGATAGGAAGAGGCAAATTCTTGTCCTGATCCTTAAAGAAAGTTTTTTTTTTCTTGAACTAAAATTTGTGTTGGGAAAGATTCTGTGCAGAAATATCATTTTCTGCTAAGAAAATGTTTCTTGTATAGGAAATATTGTTTGCTGTGCCAGCTAACACATGGCGATTTTCTATAGAATAAGTCCCAAACAGTGAGTAGTCAGCAGGAGAAAATTGCTACCATTATGTGTTACTTCCTTTGAGAACAAAATTAGTAAAGAACTGCATCCCCAGATGTGACTTCCTGTAGAATGTCAGTGTCAGCCCAGTATAAATGAATGAATGAATGAATGAATGAATGAATGAATGAATGAGGTTTCTATTCTACTTTTGGAGTGATTACAAATAAGACGGGGCAGATTACAGTAATTAACATCAATTGTAAAATACACTAACATTCTATAAAGCGTATGATGATCGAAGAGAGACTGGTTCAGCAGACACTCAACATGAAATTATTTAACTGGATTAGAAAATTTTAGCCATAGTGTATTCTTCCACCCACAAAAAGGTTATACAATCTGTCAACATGGATATAGACAAGCTAGAACATGTCCAAAGGAGGGTAACTAAGAAAGACAAAGATCTAGGAATCAAACTTTATGATAAATGGCTTAGGAAACTGGGTATATTTAGCTCGAAGAATAAAAAATGGAGAAGGATGGTATTATACAACCATCTTTAAATAGGTGATGGAATTTTATTTATTTATTTATTTATTTATTTATTTATTTATTTATTTATTTTCCTGTCTTTCTCCCAACATGGAATCCAAGGCAACATACAATCCTTGAAAAGGACAATATAACTAAAAAGCTTTCAATGCAAAAGTTAAAACACAATTAAATCAAACCTCTATTTTAAAAGTACATGTTAAAAATAACAGCAGTTTTTTTTTCCAAATGCATAATAAAATAGAAACAACACCCATGCACCCTATTAAAAGCTCTGTCTGCCCTGGCATATTAAAAAACCAAAAAGCTTCCAATAATAATAATAAGAAGAAGAAGAAGAGGAAGAAGAAGAAGTCTTTTTCTGCTGGGAGAAAGACAGGAAGAATGGGCCCAACAATACCTCCTGAGGAAGGGAGTTCCACAGCCTGAGAGCAGCTACAGAAAAAGCTGTCTCCCATGTCCTCACCAAGCATACATTGTATGGGGAGAAATTGTATTTCAAATAGTCTGGACCCAAGGGGATGCAAGGATTCTAAACAACACTTTGAATTCTGCCTGGAAGTGGATCGGCATCCTATGGATCTCACACAGAAATGGAAGAACTTTTTTTTTTTTTTTTTTGCTGATCCAAGCACTACAACACAAACCAGTGAATTCAAATAACAAGGCAGAGATTCCACCAAAGGAGAACTTCTTCAAGATAAGATGGATCTTACAGTGGAATGGATTCTCTTGGATGATGATGGACTCTCTTGCTGTGGGGGTCTTTAAACAGGTTGGATGGCCTCCTCCCTGAGTTGCTTACACTATAGCTTCCCAGTGCTGGAAGGAGGTTCAACTAGATATCCCTTGGGTTTCTTTCCAGCTCTGTGGTTCTATAATTCTTTGGAGAAGATGATAACATAAGAAATAAAGAAGCACACAAGGTATAAACATACAAGTTGCCTGACTCACACTTTTTGTTCTATAATATGGCTCCTTCTTAAATGCTATCACCTTTGACTAACACACTAGATTGATTGATTGATTGATTGATTGTCCACTCCTATTTGAGTGTCCATCTTCCTTGCTTTGTCCACCAGTTTCCAGCAACCACTTTTATTATTAATCTGGCTTTCTGCCAGTTTTTTCATTCACCTTTTTTTAAAAAGCCCCTGAAATTAATTTTGTATGTGCTTTCCCAGTTGCTTTGCAGGTCTGTTGCTTCAATCAATACCAATAATTTAAATGAATCCCCAGTTTATTTAAACTCTGTGCATAGGGTTGTGGGATTTGACACTATTCAAGCCATCCTGTCATTTACCTTTGGCACACTTGCAGCTTTTTCTTTTATCACTGAAGCATTATACATAAGTGAATTAAATCATCAGTAGCAATAATTGGCCAATTCCAGCAGCTTGTAGAGCAGTGATGCAAAACCCTGGTATCCTTCTGCAAATATTTATTTTAATTACCAATGGACTATTTATGAGAAAAGGGCAATAAAAATGATCATTGCTTCATTCAGTTATAAGCCATGAAGGCTTTAACCCTTAGTTGCCTTATTTAAGGATCACTACACTAGACTTGCACATTTTGTCATCCATATATATGAGCCACTGTTAAGAGACTGACAAAGCAATTTTTGTGGCATTCCTCAGAAAAGCAAAACGGGAGTGTCAAACATCCACAAGACTTGATTGTTGGTTATTTTCTATTTGGTGAGTTGTAACAGCTGTGCAGGGCTGACTGCCCAAGTCTAAGACTTGGTCATTTTAAAACTAATGTGTGATAGAATTCACCAAAGTCAACCAAACATCAAAATTATCTAGGGGGAAGGGAGGCAAAGGTTAGGAAAAAATGAACTCCAACTCCCACAGTCCTCCAGCCAGCATGCAGTAGTCAGTATGGCTGGGATATTCTGGGAGCTGTAGCCCAAATAAGTAATTTCTCAAGCTCTTGTTCATGGTGCACCAAGAAGAATAGCCTAATAATTTCAGATAGGCCACCTATAATAGTCTTCTGGTTTCCAGCAGGCCTTGAGGAAGAATCGCTGCTTTGGCCCAGATCAAGTTCCAAATTCCATCACAAAAAATGCCTGCCCAGCAAATGCATCAGTGGTATCAGCAACTGAATTGTCCCCAGCTGGGCCACCATGCTTGTTCTCAGAAAAACAACTCTACTCATGACCCTTCCTGTTCCCTGCAGTCCGCAGCAGGTAAACAATATAGCTATTATCTTAGAGAATAGGGTTGTTTCCCTCTTTACCATGGAAACACACACTGAGTCACAGAGAAAGGGCTGATATGTTTGCTATAGCGTCATCATAAGTAAAAAATGACCTGGAGGCACACAGAAACAGCAGCAGCAAACCACTATCTATCCTTAGCCTTTGTGTTTTGGAGAGAGAATAGATCTTCTCTATCTTTTGCTTCAAATTATGCAATCTAGTTGATTTGTATATTGGCCATCTGGTGATGTCCATGTATACAGTCATTTCTTGGGTTGTTTGAAAAATGTGTTTGCGATGAACAAATTGTTTGCCTCACAAAATTCCATCAGTAAATTTCCTGTTTTATTTCCTAATCCTAGGTCAGATTTTCCTCCAACCTTTGATTCTGCTCCTTTCCTCATTTCTTTCATTCCAATTGCCAACAGATGTCCTGTTGTTCTGTGTTCAATTTCTTCCTTTGCTCTAGCATTGAATCTTCCAGTATCTTCTTCTTCTGGCTCTGTAGTTGGAACACAGGGTTTAAGATTATATTGATAGATTTCCCCTGAAGTCTTATTGACACGACTTGCATTATATCTTCTAACTGCTTTTGCTACAATTGTCCTTCCTGAATAAAAAAACCTGTAATTATCTGACTTGTAATGTCCCACTCTTCTTCATTTTAGCTCATTCATTCTATGTATTGCAATGACTATATGCTTCATTTCTTCTTTATTATGCCTAGGTTCCCATGATTCAGGTTTTTCATATTCCATGGCCCTGTACAGACCGGCACTTTGGGCTGGCCTGGGGGCAGAGTCGGGGTGTTGCATCCACATGTTGCATCATGGCACCCCCAGGGCACCATGATGCTGCACACCACTCCACACATTGCACGGCGTCATGGTGCTCCTCTGGTGCTGTGCCCATACAATACAGCACCAAAGGAGCGCCGCCAAGCCGCAGCAATGCATCTATGGCACCCTTTCCAGGGTGCAAAAAGGAGCCAATTTTTGCACCCTAGAACGTCTGGATCGGGGCTGTGACGTGTGGTTGTCGCAGCCCCAATCCAGCTTAAATAGGGGCGGCTCTATGCCGCCATTTCAGAGCTGTCTGAACAGCCTCTAAATTCCTATAATATGTATTGTGCAGTTCAGACTTTCCTTTCCTCTGAGCATATGTACATCTAAAACCCTTTTTGGTTTGAGTCCAGTTGGGTTGTTAAATAGCATTTATTAACTAATGATACATGTTTTCTTTGGTTTTCCATTTTCCCATATAATCCATTAAGAAAAAAATATCCAGTGTTGGGATGGGGGAAAACATCTCATGACATTGTTATCAGCATTGTAACTTACAGTATATACTTCTTATATGTTACTAGCATATTTATCTCTTGACTATCTACACTTAAGTACTCAGAATTAATCTATGCACAAGTGAGAGTTTTCTGTAGGCTTGGGAGCACCCAAAAGTATTTCCATTAATATATTTGGCTGGAGTCCTAAGTGAAAGCAGGACTTTGAAACAGCCAGTGAGGGAAAGCTTAGGAATGATGCCTGGCAAAAAGGGGGGTGGGAAATAGAAAGCTCTGGGTTGGGGTGGAATGGAGGGTGCAGTATAAAGGCATAACTAGCAAACTAGATCCCTGATCTGCAACACTCCCTGGTTTTCAGTGACAGTAGAAAAACAAATGTGCATATTGTTGTGCCAGTCTACTGAGTTACTGCTTATCTTTGGGAAAAGGGTTGTGAATTAGAGGTAAGAACTTGGGATCACATAAATAGTCTCTATGGCTTAGCATCGCCATCATTGTCATGAACACATAACACTCTTCTTCAGTATCAGTGTTTTCTACTGAGAGGAGATTCATCATAGCAACTTTTTTGTTTCATTGTAGCAATTCTTTTCCTTCCTTTTAAAAATAACAAAAACAAGAAGCATAGAACAGAAGCATAAGTTAATTACTGTCAACAGAAGTACAAAAAAACCAGAGAAGATATAGGCCTATTAAGTCATTTAGACAATCATTGTCACAGCAGGATTAATTTATTTCCATGCTTTGTCCAGATTTGCTCTGAACATCCATCTGGAGGCTTCCAAATTCTAATTGATTTTCCTGGTCTGTCAAAAGACAATCGCCCTAATTCACCCCTGACATAATTCCATTGAAATCAATTGACTTCTCCATGTTAAATAATAGTATAGATGGTGACTGTGGAATGTTTTCGAGGGGCTGTCATAAATTGATTGTGGCCATCAGCCCCCTCACTTTTTTGTAGCTGAGTAAATCATTGCTTCAGTACAGCAAGGTTTCATATATTTCACACACATCTTCATATTGGCAAAAATCCTCCCCTCCCTGGCCTGAACTACAAATCCATTATGGAAGAATAAAAAGGTTGTTGGTCCAGTAGTCCAAGAATAACCAATGTGACTGATGTATCTGAATGGATCTATTTCACATTTCGCCTTCCAAGGAGCAAAAGTTTAGGTGATAATGAAATGTATCTTTGCTGTCACCAGAGAAGAACAGTTTTTAGGGTGGTTTCCCCCACCAATATACAGATACATTGGCACAGATTTTGAGTCACATTCATGAGATAATGCTGCTAGCAGCTACCTCTTTAATGAAAAAAACCAGAGTAGTGGAGTACTTTTAATTAATTCTTTCTCCCAATAACAACAATAAAACTACATTATATTACAATAACTATGCTGTAGATGATGAGGCATCAGTAAAGTGATGGAAGGAGTGTTTTTGTACCACAAGTCAGTGGCATGCTTTTTGTTTATGATTTCTGTTTGGTCTGGTTTTTGGTTTTTGGCATAATAATAAACAACAATTTCAGTTAATTTGGAGAAATGGAAAAGCAAAGCATTACTTGTAAAGAATTGCAAGTGTAATGATAACACACTTTTTGTATGAACTCATCTAACTTAAAAGACAGGTCTGCAATCTGGGCTTATTATGCAGCTTTTAAAGCATGGAAGAATATGGCATGACCCAACTTTAAAGTTAAACACGCATTTATCGAGAAAATGATGGGATAAAGCCAATGCGATTATCGCCATTATTATCCCAGAATAATCTGTTTGTCAGAATGGAAATTCTTAGCTGGGTAGGCCAATTGTCTTACTCAGTAAGTCTCAGACCTGACTGTATACCTCCTACAGCCAGTTTCACATAAACATAATACTTTCCTCAGAATGCAACACAGGAAGCTTCCTTCCGACCACCATCTTGAGGGGGAGAGAGGCAGGCCAGCAACAACAGGCCTCGCCTGGAAGAAGAAAAGAGCCCTCCTTCCGACCACCATCTTGAGGGGGAGAGAGCATTTTTGTTTAATTGTATGAGATCACTGATGTCACTGTTGATGTATTGTATTGCTTTGTGACATGCAGCTTGTATGTTGTGAACCGCTTTGATCTGGAGGAAAAGCGGTATACAAATAAAAAATATTATATTATTATTATTACTTTCAAGGATTCAGAAAATGACCCATGTAGTTCAATATAGCCTACATGGACTAGCAGCAGCTCTCAAGGATTTTGGAATATGAACACCTCTCAGCCTTTGGAGTTACTAGATGAATCCTGGCATTATAGCAATAGCAAGTACATTTCTATACCACTTATCAGTGAATTAAGCACTCCCTAAGCAGTTTACAGTGTGTAAGCTAATTAATCTTCTACAGATATATCACATTATCTGCATTCAAAGTATGGACTGTAACATAGAACCATGGCCCTTCCCCAGAAATACTGTGAGTGTTACATTTGTGTTCATGAAGATATTCCCAGATGCTCCCTAGTCATCTGAAATCCTGTGAAGCTGCTAGAGATGTTCTGGGGTGTAGATTATACCAAAATAACAAAAAGAGCCCAGGAAGTCAAAATTAGTGAATAATGGTGCTGCTGGCTGAAATTATCCTCCCCCTTCCTCCACCCACATATTTCTCCCTTTGATAGATGGAAGCATGTGTAAGTAGCCTGCGATATATCTGTAGTAGATTTATCTGCTATCTTAAAATTTTAACAACTTTTGTTAATTGCCCCAGAGATCTACAAAAATATGAGGGGGGTGAGTGGGTTCCAATAACCTAATGATGTTAATTTAAAAAGATCTGTATAGATCTGACTTAAGGCTCTCTTCTCCATTTGGTTGGTGTGAAGCTCTGCTACTCCACCCAATATGACTGCTTAAAGGTCTATTCATTTTCAAAAGCTCTTCCTGTAGATTAGTAGACACCATGGGTAAGAAAAATGTTAGCTAATTACAATCTATTTATTTTTGTTTTTTATTACTTATTACTTTATATGTCACCTTTTTTCTGAAGTGGGACCCAAGGTGGCTTCCTAAAACAGCTATTTACCAACATGTTGTTGTTGCTGTTGTTTGCCTTTAAGTTGTTTCTGACTTATAGAGACCCTAAAGTGAATCTATCACAGGCGTTTCTGGGACTGAGTGTGTGTGACTCGTCAAAGGTCACCCGGTGGGTTTCCATGGTTGAGTGGGGAATCGAACCTTGGTCTCCAGAGTCTTAATGCTCAAATTATGACACCATGTTAGTCTCATTCACCGCCATACTTTTAGTTAATGCTAGGTGCAAGGCCTTCTTCACACATGACCATGTCAATGTGGCAGCTACTTTCTCATCTTTCCTTAATGGCCACTATATGCTCATGGATACCAGAACCATGAGACAGGGGCTAAATCAGTGGCACTTTCCTTCCTGACAGTAACCTTCCCTCTGTACACATTAGGAAAGACCTATGCCAGGGCTAGACAACCTGATGTACTCCAGACATTCTGGATCTCTTTCATAAACCACTGCAAGCATTACGAATGTTCAGGGATTATGTTATATAAAGCATCTGGAGCATTCCAGATTCCAGGTTCCTAACCTGCACAGTTGCTTCTACTGCTATTGTTCCTTCCAACATTAACATTAATATGGTAGGCATGCAGTTTGTGCCACAGGGAAACATTTCGCCTGGTATCTAGAAGTGTGTAAAGTGATCCTTAGTTATTCTTTTCTCAGGTACTGTGGAAAATACCTCTTTAAAAGTGATGGCCTACCTCTAAAAAACCTCGGTAGTTGTTATATTCAGGAGATATTTTTGTATATAAGAATATTAAAGTAATCTCTTTCTTCAAAACTGCATAAGCAGGAATTGAATCATAAGAGCAAGTTTCTTATCGTATAGTCAATGTGCAACCACAAAAACTGGCAAACTCATATTTCCTAACTTGTATTTGCTGGCCCTCTGGGTATTGATTGTACATTGAACAAACTCGAACCTGGAGGAGCAGAGGCAGAGCTGTAGTGGAGTACACATATGTAATGCAGTAGAAGTTGACGAATAGAGATGCATTTCTAATACACACCTCAGGGCAACATCCTGCAATGAGAATGGTATTGCCTTGCTTCTGGAATTCCAGGGAAATCAAGTTAGCGTACGAGGCAATAGAAATCTCATCTGTTCTGCAGTTCTCCATTCAATCTCCTGTGCATATTTTATTAGGAATGATTTCAGGTACCATAGCCTCGCTGGAAGCTGTTTGGGGGCCTCAATCCAATATTGGAAACTGATGACAGTTTGGTGTGTGAGCTTTTTGGATGGAAAATGCAGATATTATTGCACTGCATTCTTTCCACCCTCATTCTGTGTCTCTGTTGTTTGTTTGTTTCATTTGTATTTCAGGATTTTATTTTTATTTTAATTAACACATCTTTTTGTTCAGCATTCACTGTGAGGATGCTGGGCTGTGAGGCACAGAGTTAATTGGAAATAAAGCAGCCTGAACTTTCATGCAAATATTAGTACCTGGGAAATTATCATTACCATGTAAATCTCAGCCTCATACTTAGCTGTTGAAAAGCTTCTCCCCAAACTCAATGTGCAATTGTAGAGCCATTTATTTCTAAACAGACCAGTGAGCTGAAGAACACAGCACTGTAATGTATTCAGGAGAATGATTACCTTGGTAGTAAACATTTACAATTCATATTTGCATAGGTTGTGTTAGTAATGCTTGTCGTGGACAGTATTGACAGTATTTACTGCCTGAATTGACTCTCTAGATGTTTCTTACCATGAATACAACTTGTATTGACCTGACTTTGAGGTTAAGTCAACTTAGCCTAATGCTATTTCTTCTAAGCCTTCAAACACACTGATGCAGATCTCTGTGTGTGTTCTATCTATCTGTCATTAACATCAGAATACTTTCCACATTATTATTTTCCGGTTACCATAGTCCTTGCTATGAAGGCTTCTGAATTCTTATGCTCACCTTCTTGTAGGACTCCTCCCCCCCCCCAAAAAAAATTATGAATTGTTAATCTTGTTGTTGGGCACATATTCCTATCACCTGAACATGATGCTACTTATGTCTTACGCTAGCTTGACAGTTCCCAAAGTCATACTCCTAGACAAAATTAATCTCAATGGAAGTGGCTAACCTGTGCAAACAGCAAAGGGTTTCCCCATGAGAAACCTGAGGACCTGGAAAGTTCAGATTTCCAAAGAGATATTTCCAGAGAAAACTGGTTGGCCTCCATTGATTTCCCTTTTAAAAAAAGATGAATTTGTTTTTAAGGTTTTCTCTCTTGTCAAAATATGTGAACATATGATAGTAAAATTAACAATTTCAAAAATAAAAGAAATACATAACAAATGAAGATCCCATGAGAAACATAATTCAGTAGTAAAATACATGTTTTACTGTGATACTTTCAGGTATAGACTCCTTGGCATCAACAAAAGAGAAAAGAATAAGCAGCATGTGAGAACTTTGTCTAGATAGTAGAGAACTAGCTGGCAGAGAAAGGTGAGAACTTTCTCTAGCTAGCAGAGATCTAAATCTTCCTGAGTTTTACTCTCACAGGCAAGAAGAATTCATTTTACTAATTCTCTCCTTGCTGCAAGAAAGTCATCAAACATATTTTTTTATTGTTATTTTAATACAACACAACAAAAAAAAAACAAACAGAACAACAACAACAGATATGTACAATATACAAACACAACTTCACTAGCACCTTGTGGACTCACAACATTTACCTACATATAAACCTAAAAGTACTTCCCCTCCTTTACTTCGGATATCGTTTTAATTAATTACACATAACTTTATGACTTTCTGATTTCATTCCTCTTTGGTTTCCCCTCCCTTACCTTCGATTCTTTTATTTAAGATAAGTGTCGTATTTTTTTTGCTCTATTTCTATTATTATTGTTATTTTACCATGATCCCCTATTCTTCTATTAATTCTATAGAATATTCATATTTTAACAACTTTTTATGATTCTATTCACGAATAAATATCCATTCAAGAACATAAACTGATTTTTAATCTTTAAACACAATTATACTGTTTTCTCCTTTTTCCCCCGAAAGGTAATTTATCACCAATGCCCAATCTTTATTGAATTGATCTGTGTCACCATCTCGTAATAGTATTGTCAGTTTATCCATCTCCATAAATTCGTAAATTTTCTTAATCCATTCTGCCTTTGATGGTTCATCCTTATTTTTCCATTTTTTTGCTAGGACCTGCCTTGCTGCGGAGATTAAATAAAATATTATTTTCCCAGCTTTTCTTTCCAGTTCTTTCTTTGTCATTCCTAATAAGAATAGTGTTGGTTCAAACTTGATCTCCATCTTAACTATTTTTTGTAATTCCTTATGTACAATAGTCCAGAAGGTTTTTGCTCTGCGACAGTCCCACCACATGTGTTTCATTGTCCCCTTGTGTTTTTGACAGTTCCAACAGGTCTCTTTTGTATTTTTGTAGATTTTTGCTATTTTTTCCGGTGTAAGATACCATCTATATTGTATTTTATAGTAGGACTCTTTTATCTCATAGCTAAGTGTATGTTTAATTCTTTTGTTCCAGTTGTTTTCCCATTGTTCAAGTAAAATTGGTTTTCCGAAATCTTGCGCCCAACTAATCATATATTGTTTAATCGTTTCTCCTTCCATTTCTAGTTTTAGGATTAATTTATAAAGTTTAGAAATTCGATGTTGAGTCTCTTGATATAAGAGTTTTTCTACTTCTGTTTCTTCTATCTCAATTTGATTTGTTTTCCCATCCAATTTATATCTCTCATTAATTTGCCTGTATAAGAACCAATTATAATTCATGCCTTCCTGTTTTATTTCTTCTGGAGTCTTTAACCTGTGTCCCTTGTTTTCTTTCACAATAAGGTCCATATATGTGATCCATTTATTTTTCACCATTTTTTCTCGTCTATAAAAGGCTTCATTGACAGAGGTCCACCTTGGTATCTTTGGTATTAAACGTGATTTGTATTTTAGCCAGATACGAATTAAGGATTTTCTTACAAAGTGGTTTTTAAATTCTTTGTTAACTTTAAGTTTATCATATATTATATAAGCATGCCAACCGTGTGATAGCCCGTATCCTTCCAATTGTAATAATTTTTCTTCTTTTAGTGTTATCCAGTCACTTATCCAATCTAGACAGCATGCATAATAATAAAGTTTATAATTTGGAAAATTTAAACCGCCTTTTTCTTTTGTATCTTGTATTACTTTTAATCTGACGCGTGGTTTTTTTCTGTTCCATATAAATGTCGTTAAGTCCTTTTCCCATGCTTTGAAGGGTATATCATTTGTGATGATGGGGAGAGTTTGAAATAGAAATAATAATTTGGGTGTGACATTCATTTTAATTGTTGAAATTCTTCCAATCCATGATAGATTCAAATTCTCCCATCTTTTTAAATCTTGTTTGATTTCTTTCCATGTTGATTCATAATTGTTTTTATATAAATCCGAATTTTTTGTTGTTATGTTAATTCCTAAGTATTTTACTTTTTTCTGGATATCGAAATTTGATATCTGCGCCAATTTTTGTTTTTCAATCTTTGTCATGTTTAGTGTTAACATTTTTGTTTTCTTCTCATTGATTTTTAAGCCGGCTAAATTACCATATTCTTTTATAGTTTTTAATAATGTATCGATGCATTCTAATGGGTCTATTAGAGTTACTATACCCTATTAGACAATTGGAGATTGGAAAACAGAAAATTTAATTGGCGATTAAATGAAAGGTTGATAAGAAATGAAAAAATAATTTCTCAAGCAAAAAAACAATTAGAATATTACTTTAAAGAAAATATGAACTCGGAGGCGCAAATACAAAATATCTGGGATGCATCTAAAGCGGTTATGCGTGGTTTTTTCATCCAAAAAAACTCAGAAGAAAATAAGAAAAGAGGAGCAAAAATGAATGCACTATTAAAAGAAATTAAAGATAAGGAATCCGAGCTCAAAAAATACCCAAAGAATAAAGAACTAATAGAAGAAATACAAATATTGCAAAAACAAATTTCAATATTATTGGTGGAAGAACTGGAGAAAAAACTTAAATATACAAAACAAAAACACTTTGAATTTTCAAATAAACCTGGAAAAATGCTTGCATGGAAATTAAGAAAAAAGACAGAAAAAAGAACAATATTCAAAATCAAAGATGGAGATAAGATCATTACAGATCATAATCAAATCAAAAAAGCCATCTTTGGTTATTATAAGAAATTATTTTCTCAAAAAGCAACAAATATAGAAGAAATTAAGGAGTTTTTAGGAAAACAAAAGATAGATCAAATTGCAGAAGAACAAAGAAATGATTTAAACAAGAATATAACCATCACAGAAATAATCGAAGCAATTAGAAAATTAAAAACTGGCAAAACCCCTGGACCAGATGGCTTTCCAGCTAGTTACTACAAAAAATTCGAATCTACTATTGTCGCACCTTTGCAAGAAACAATGAACGAAATTCTAAAAGGAGGAATTCCAGAATCGTGGAAGTCATCGTTTATAACACTGATCCCAAAAGAAGACAAGGAAATATTAGAAACAACAAATTTTAGACCCATAGCGCTTTTAAATACGGATTACAAAATATTCACATCGATACTGGCTGAGAGATATAAAGGCTTTCTAAAAAACTGGATTAATAAAGACCAAGCTGGATTCCTTCCCAACAGACACCTAAAAGAAAATATTAGAAACATTATTAACATTATAGAATATTTGGAAAAAAGACCTGACCAAAAAGCTGCACTAATATTCTTAGACTCAGAGAAAGCCTTTGACAACGTGAATTGGTCCTTCATGTTGCAAGTGCTACAAAAAATGAATCTTGGGGGAAATTTTATTAATTGGATATCGGCAATTTACCAAAACCAGTATGCAAAAATCTTGATAAATGGGGACACAACAGAGAGTTGTAACATACAAAAAGGCACGAGACAAGGCTGCCCTCTCTCTCCATTGTTGTATATCACAGTTGCTGAAATATTAAAAGTCATCAAACATATTTTGAAGACCATTCATAGGACTTATTCTGGGCAAAAAATATACAGAAAACAGGTTTCTTGAGCAGAAAATAGCAGAAATATTATAAATGAAAGTAAAGATTTTATTTTATGTGCAGAAAAAAATATTCTGTGTGTAAGAAACATGTAACAACAACAACAACTCAACCCCACATACGTGGATTTTTAATGCAGAGGAAGCCTTGAACTGTGAAGATTCTTGTTTATCTAGGATTGTCATCATCATACTATCTTGATATTCAAGAAACAAATTTGAAAACCATTTAAAATATATATTCTTCTATATTCTGTTCACTATATGCTGAGGTGGAGTTTCTCATAGTAGACAGTACTAGGATGGAGGGACAAATATTAAACATGATATAAGAAAGTTTCTTATGTTCCTAAGCATGAGAGGAAAAGTACTACATGTACTACAAGTATTACATGTGCAAGTGAGGTAAAGAATCTTACTTTGTTGTTAACTGACATCAAGTCTACATCAACTCATGATGATCCTCTGAATGAGAGACATCCAAGTGATCTTGCCATCAATAGTCCTGCTCAGGTCTTGCAAACTTAGGGCTGTGGCTTCCTTGACTGGGGACCGGTACAGACGGCCCTAAAGGGGTGGCTTGAAACCATGCTGTCACCGGGCCCTTAGGTGTGGCCCCTGCAGCTGCTACCGCCTGGGGGTCCATGGCAAAAACTACTAAGAGTTCACTTGATGCTCAGTGCTCTTTAATTGAACAGGGAATAACTCGTGCAAAACAACTCAACACAAACTGGATACTTCTCCACCATAAACAGGTACAGTACAAACGTTCCCTTTCCAACCCTAGTCCTCTCCGTCAGATGACTCCTCGCTCTGGGGCTCTTCACCTTGGACACAGGGCCCCTTTTCCCTCTTGAAGCTGGCCAGCACCGCCCTCTGATGTCCCACAACAGCCGAGGTCCCGGGTGCAACACAGGCCGGGCTTGGAAGGGTTTGTTGGGTTCTTCCAATGCCAGGGGGTTTATTCGCTCGGCGAAACAGCTCTCTAACGGGCGACCCCGGTCTCCAGACCGGGAGGACGCCTCTCCCCGTCCTCGTAGGTAGTGCCTGCTCACCTCCGCTGACCAGGCGTCACGCACCCGGGTCTCCACTTCTCCCTCGTATCCGGTCTCACCCTCTACACTGCTTGGCCACGCCGCCCCTTCCTTCCTCCCCTGAGCGCCCTCTTCCGGCCCTTTTCTACTCCCCGTCGCACCCGCCTCCCCAGCCTCCGCCCTGGCGCCAGCTGTAGCAACTTGAGCCTTTTCCTCCTTGGCTTCTCCTGGGTCCTACGGCCCGTCATCTTCGTTAGCGGGACCCCAACCCAACTCTTCCCCATCGTCCACCCTTTGACACATGCCTTTGAGTTCCACATCAGGGCTGCAGTAACCACACACTGTGGCCCTAATCCAGCACTTTTCCAGCCCAAAAATAAACAGCAAAATGCTGCTCCTTTTTGAGCTGGAAAAAGGGCGGTTTTTCTGCTACAGTACCAGCTTTTCAGTCCTCCTGTGGTGTCACTCTATAAACGCCACACTGCTGGAGCACCACAACACTGCCTACCATCTGGTCAGGTGGGCAATGTGACGCCAGATGGGGGCAGTGTCAGGGCATGCATCATCTCAATGCCATGCCCCCACACTGCCCCAAGCCAGCACATTGTACCAGTTTGTTTAGGCCCTGAGTCAATCCATCTTCAATGCCTTCTTCTTTTCCTTCTAACTTACCAAGCATTATTGTCCTTTCTAGTGAGTCATTTTTTTCTCATGATATTGCCAAAGTACTACAGACTCAGTTTACTTATCATGGCTTTCAGGGAGAGCTCAGACCTGATTTCTTCTAGGGCCTATTTATTTATCCATTTGGAAATCCAAGGTATCCACAGAACTCTCTGGACCCATTTCAAATTGGCAGGATACAGAGTTGAGACTGCCATGGTTGCTTTAGTCAATGATCTCTGTCTGGGTATCGACAGGGGAAGTGTGACCCTGTTGGTGCTCTTAGACATCTCAGCGGCTTTCAATACCATTGACCATGGTATCCTTCTGGAACACCTGAGGGAGTTAGGTATTAGGGGCACTGCACTCCAGTGGCTGCCTCATGGGCAGATTCCAGATGGTGATGCTGGGGGACAGCTGCTCTTCTAAGAGAGAGTTGACATCTGGCATCCCTCAGGGCGCCATTCTGTCCCCCATGCTGTTTAACATTTACATGAAGCCGCTGGGAGAGATCATCCGGAGACATGGGGTGCGGTGTTATCAGTATGCTGATGACACCCAAATCTATTTCTCTATGGTGTTTATCAGACGAGCTCTTAAAGAGGTACTATTCCAGTGTGACTCCTCTAGCTGCCTCCTGTTGCATGCTGGGATTGGCAGTTTTAAGGAGGGGTATTTAGAATTCTCAGGCAGAGAAGTTCAGCTCCTTAAAACTGCCAATCCCAGCATGCAACAGGAGGCTGCTAGAGGAGTCACACTGGAATAGTACCTCTTTAAGAGCATAGTGTGATAAACACCTATGTCTCTGACTGCTGCAGTGACTAAGGATGGCATCTGTCCTCTGGATGCCTGCCTCGAGTAGGTAATGGGCTGGATGAGGGGAAACAAACTCAAGTTGAATCCAGAGAAAACGGGGGTACTTGTGATAGGTACCCCAAGTCCAGGGATGGAGATTTGTCAACCAGTCCTGGACGGGGTCACACTTCCCCTAAAGGACAAAGTCCATGGTTTGGGAGTACTCCTGGATCCATCTCTACAGTTCTCATCTCAAGTAGCTGTGATGGCTGGAGTTCTTGGTACCAGCTTTGGTTGATATGCCAACTGCACCCCTACCTGGACCAAAAGGACCTTGAAGCAGTGGTACATGCACTGGTAATCTCTTGTTTAGATTTCTGTAACATGCTCTACATGGGGCTACCTTTGTACCAAGTCTGTACACATTATGGCAGCCAGACTGGTCACTGGGACACCTAGATCAGACCACATAACACCGGTGTTAAAATCCCTTCATTGGTTGCCCATTAGCTTCCAGGCGCAATACAAAGTGTTGGTTATTGGGCCTGAGTTACTTGAGGGTTCGCCTCTCTCTACACAATCCACCCTGCACTCTCAGAACATCTGGAAAGAACCTATTGGAGTACTCAAAAACCAGGCTAACAACAACTTCTTACAGAACATTCACCGCTGCAGCCCCCAGATAGTGGAACAGCTTACCGGAGGAGATCAGTCTTATCACCATCTTAGATGTCTTCAAGAAGGCACTAAAGATGGATCTCTTCTGGCAGGGCTACCCACCTGATGTTTTATAAGAGATCTTAAATACTCCACTTCTGATCTGATTGTATGAATATTAGTGTGAATGTTAGCTGATGACCCGTTATTTTAGTGAATTAATAGTAATGTTATTAACAATTGTATTTAATAAGGAATTGTTTTATTGCTGTAATCTCACCTCAATCCTCAGGGAGATGCAGGAAATATAAATAAAAATTATTATTATTATTATTATTATTATTATTATTATTATTACTCAAATGAGTAGATTCTCTTCTTTCTTCACTGTCCAGCTTTCACAAACGTACATAGAAATTGCAAATACAATGACATGGATATTTCTGACTCTGCTATTCAATTATATATGCTTACACTTGTGAAACTTGTCTAGCTCCTTCATGACTGCCCTCCAAATTCTAGTTTTCTTCTGGTTTCTTTACTGCATCCCCTATTTTAATTAAAGACTGAGCCAAGGTATAGGAAATCTTTCACTATCTCAATGTCTTCATTGTCTATTTTAAAGTTATATAAATAATCTGTGGTCATTGTTTTTGTTTTCTTAATGTTCAGTTGTAAACCTACTTTTGCACTTTCTTACTTGACTTCCTTTAGTAAATAACAGTGATTCATAGTTTTTCATGATATAGACAAACAAAGGCTTTGATATAATCTTAAAGCACCGGATCTTCTGAAATCCTTTGGCCAATGTAGAACGTTGGCAATAGGAAGTAACATTCTAATAATATCAGAGCAAAATATAAAAGTATGGATGAGGCTCCAAAATTAAAACATATAAATCACTTAAAAGGTAAAAGGTCTTGACCATTCACCTAACATAGTGCTGCTGAAACTTAAAGACATCAGATCAGCTTTGATCAACTCTGCTACATGAAGTTTAATGTCATCTGGAGTATCATAGGTTTCCCATTCCTAAGTGAAATGGTGAATGATGTTATCTGAGAAAGGTCATGTCCAGCTATGGTGCTGACACCATAAAAGTCATGTCCTCAGTCCCACCTAAGCAGAGATGGTCCTTGGTTTAACTACAAACTACTGACACAATCAACCATGTTTGTGAAAGCAAGATGGTATAAGGCAAGGGCTTTGATGATAGTTATAAACAACAGACTTATATGGGTGTAAACACTCCTTCAAAGCCCCTAGCGGCAAACAATTTAGACCTTTAGAGAAAATCACCAGGATCTTCCATGGTGTCCAGAACATAGCCACAGCCAATAATCTGGTTTTATACAAGCTAGGATTTTTTAAATTATTTTAAGGCAAGTTCCATGTAGGGGCCATTGTAGTAATCCAATCTGTATATGGCCATGGCAGGTGTAATCTACCTTTTCCAAGACAGTATGTCGTTGGCCTCTCCCTTGACGCCCCCTTGTCATGGGGGAGAGGCTTGCGCACCCTAATGATGTTGTGAGCTATGCTGGCGGTGGTGTCCCCTGCCAGACAGGTTATAACCAAAGGGTCTGACCAAGAGCGCCAAAGGGCAGGATGGGCTCTCTAGCCTTATGCCAACCATCCTAGGAGAAGGAAAACTCTAATCCCAAATCCGGGCAGATGGTGCTCGTCTAACCCTGTAAGGTCAACCATCTAAGAGAAGGAAACTCTAACCAAACCTATGACCCAAGGACCTCGCTGCTAACATCCATGCTTGTCAAGGCCTCAGCAGACGAACCTCTGGTTTAAAGGGTGAGGCCAGTTCTGTGCACGCTGCACTCCACCAGAAAAATCCATTGCACAGGCTCGAAGGATACATCCAATCTCCGAAAAAGCCCTGTAGCGATAGGTGAGGGATGAAACGGCAGGTGTAAAGATGCACTGGAAGCCGCAGACCCAACCCTGTATGCAGGTGGTTCAGGACTTTGGTCGCTTGAGACTGAATGGGGATGACAGTCTTGTTCGGCAGCATCCTGAATGGCCAAGCAGCCTTTTTAAAGGAGAGCACTGCTTGCTCCATATGGAGAGGGGCCTAGAAAAGGTGGCCTAAAGAAAGCTCATCCCCAACAACCCGGTTGGCTAGCCACAGCCAATGGGCATCTTCTGATGCGGTCAAACAAAGACAAAGAGACAAAGGCACACACCAGCCTCCAAAGGTGCAAATAGACTAACGCTTGCATGCTGGAACATCAGAACCATGCAAGAATCTGCAGATAGTGGATGTCCTGAGCGCCGTTCTGCTCTAATAGCCCATGAACTGTCATGACTTAACATCGACATTGCTGCTCTTAGTGAAGTTCGTCTCCACGAGGAAGGCAGCCTTAAAGAACACAGTGCCGGCTACACACTCTACTGGTCGGGCAAACCCAAAACTGAAAAACATCTTTCAGGTGTAGGCTATATGATCAAAAACTCCATTGCCTCCAAACTCGAAACCTTGCCAACAGGACATTCTGATCGCATTATCTCCTTACACCTCCCACATGTTGTTCTCTTCAGTATATATTTCCCAACTATGCAAGCCGACCTTGCGGAGAAAGACAAATTCTACCCAAACCTATGCCACCTTATACAAAAAGTCCCTGCAGAAGACAAAATCATTATCCTTGGTGACTTCAATGCCAGAGTAGGAAAGAACTTTGAAGCCTGGAAAGGTGTTTTAGGCAAGCATGGTGTTAGAAACTGTAATGATAACAGATGCCTCCTGCTAGAGTTTTGTGCAGAACAGCAGCTGACTATTACAAACACCATCTTTCAGCAGAAAGATAGCTTGAAGACAACCTGCTTGCATCCCCGATCCAAACACTGGCACCTCATTGACTATATCCTAGTGCGCCAGAGAAATATTCGCGATGTCCATCATACCCGAGTGATGGCCAGTGCAGAATGTCAAACAGATCATTGCCTCGTAAGATGCAAACTAAATCTTCATTTTAAGTTCAAACCTAAGAGGGGTGGAATCCTAAAGAGGAGACTCCAAGTCAACAATCTTCAACAAGCTGCCATGAGAGACAACTTCCAGGCAATTTTGCAAACAAAACTTGAAGACCATCCTGTAGACTCTTCTCCTACAGTGCTTTGGCAACATATCAAAAACAGCATCATGCAGTCTGCAGAAGAATCCTTAGGATTCTCCCTCAAGAAAAACCAAGACTGGTTTGATGAAAACAACCAAGAGATCCAGGAGCTGTTGGCAAAGAAGAGAACTGCTCACCAGGTACACCTTGCCCAGCCATCCTGCCATGTAAAAAAAACAGCCTTTCGCCTTGCATGTAGTCAACTCCAACAAAAACTCAGAGACATTCAGAACAAGTGGTGGATCAACTTAGTAGAAAAGATCTGTTGTGCAGATCTGGGTGATTCCAGAGGATTTTACAAAGCTCTTAAAGCAGTGTTTGGACCTAAATATCAGATCCAAAGCTCCCTATACAGTACAGATGGTCAAACACTAATCACAGATAAAGCTTCCATTCTGAACCGATGGGCTGAACATTTCCAAAGCCTCTTTAGTGCCAACCGAATAGTCCAAGACTCAGCTATTCAACATATGACACGACAACCGATGAAAAAGGAATTGGACATAGCTCCCACTTTGGAAGAAACCATTAAGGCCATACTGCAGATGAAAAACGGCAAGGCAGCCGGAATTGATGGAATTCCACCTGAAGCTTGGAAACATGGAGGTCATGTACTCCATGCTAAACGCCAAGAGCTCCTTGTGAGTTGCTGGGAAAAAGGCGAACTGCCATCAGATCTCCGAGCAAAATCGGATTGCTCAAACTATCGAGGTATAACACTGCTCTTCATCGCTGGAAAAATCCTTGCAAGGATACTGCTGAACAGATTAGTCCCTGCTATTGCAGAAGAACTTCTCCCTGAAAGCCAATGTGGCTTTAGAGCTAATAGGAGCACTACAGACATGGTATTTGCCCTTAGACAACTGCAAGAGAAATGTAGAGAGCAGAACAAAGGACTCTATGGCCTGTTCCAGACTGCCAAAATAAAGCTGCTTCGGGTCTCTTTGGAGGTATGCTGTTTAAATGATGCATGGGTCCTAAGAGTCCGGAGGTTGCGCCAAAGCCACACTCCATTCCTAAGCACTGGAGGGCAGCTTTGGTGCAGCTTCCAGATTCTTAGGGTGCATGTGTCATTTAAATAGCATTCCTCCAAAGAGACCAGAAGCAGCTTTATTTGGGCAGTCTGTAACAGGCCTAAGTAACATTTGTCGACCTCACCAAAGCCTTTGACACTGTGAGTAGAAAAGGTCTGTGGCAGATCCTGGAACGAGTAGGATGCCTCCCCCCCAAATTCCACAAAATGATCATCCTGCTACATGAAGGCCAGCAAGGTCAAGTCAGATATGGCGACGCTCTCTCGGAGCCCTTTCTAATAATTAATGGTGTGAAACAAGTTTGTGTTCTCGCTCCAACTCTATTTACAATCTTCTTCAGCATGATGCTCCAAAGGGCTACAGCAGATCTCAAAGTAGAAGATGGAATTTATATACGCTACTGTACTGATGGTAGCTTGTTTAACTTAAGCTGCCTGAGGGCTTGCACTAAGACTCTAAACTATCTAGTCTGTGAGCTGCTTTTTGCTAACGATGCTGCCCTCGTTGCCCATACAGAAGCAGCTCTGCAGCGCCTAACATCTTGTTTTGCAACAGCTGCAGAGCTCATTGGACTGGAAGTCAGCCTGAAGAAAACAGAAGTTCTCTACCAGCCGGCACCACCGGAAGAACACTACCATCCCCACATCACCGTAGGCACATCTGTGCTTAAGTCCGTCCAGCAGTTCACCTACCTGGGAAGCATCATCTCCTCAGACGCCAAGATTGATAAAGAAATCGATCACAGACTAGCAAAGGCATATAGTGCATTCGGAAGGCTTCACAAAAGAGTCTGGAGTAACAAACACTTGAGGCGAAGCACAAAAATCAGTGTATATAGAGCCATTGTATTGTCTATTCTCCTCTATGGGTCTGAAACATGGGTCACCTATCGCCAACACCTACGACTCTTCGAACGCTTTCATCAGCGCTGTTTACGCACAATTCTAAATATACACTGGGCTGACTATGACAAATGCTGTCCTTGAGCAAGCAGGGATCACCAGCATTGAGGCCATGCTACTGAGGACGCAGCTGTGCTGGGCAGGACATGTTTCTAGGGTGAAGGACCATCACCTCCCAAAAATAGTATTTTACGGTGAACTCGCCACGGGTCAGCGTAAGAGGGGCGCCCCAAAGAAGAGATACAAGGACTCCCTGAAACAACATCTCAGGCTTGGCCAAATTGATCACCAACAATGGTCTGCCCTGGCTTCACATCGGGAAGTGTAGAGACGTACTATCCACGATGCTGCAGCCTTTTTTGAAAGATCATGCCAAACGAATCTTGAAGAGAAACAACAACGCAGAAAGAACCGCAACCCGGAAACATCACCCAAGGAGACTTTCCACTGTGCTTTCTGCAACCAGACCTGTTCATCTTGGATTGGCCTTTTTGGTCACCAACGCGCTTGTACAAAGCATGGGATGAGTCCTTCCTGAATCTTCGCGAAGATAAGCCAGAGAGAGAGAGATGTGGTTGGAATTATTTAGGCACTTGCTGTGAGGAGTGGGCTGGAAACATCACTTTCCTTGCACCCCAGTCACCATCTGAACAGACATCCTTCATCCAGAGAGCAAAAACTTAGAATGCTGTCTTTTCCAGACTTTACTACTTTAGCATGACCTCTGTCTTGACTGTGTTAAGCCACAGTTATTTGCCCATTTCCCAGTCGATTATGTCAAATTTTATTGCTTTTGGTCAATGGCCTTTGCAGCATATCCCAGTCACAACTGTGCACATGCAGCAGTCCAGGAGTACCACAGTTTCTGTTATATGAAAAGGGATATTGGGAACACCCAACTCCACATCCTGAAACTTCCTTCTCCACTGGTTTTATGTAGCTTTATAATGTTTGGGATAACTACTCCCACAGAGCCCTGGTGGCGCAGTGGTTAAATGCCTGTACTGCAGCCACTCACTCACAAACCATAAGGTGGTGAGTTCAGTCCCAGCCAGGGGGCTCAAGCTCGACTTAGGCTTGCATCCTTCTGAAGTTGCTAAAATGAGTACCCAGATTGTTGGAGGCAATTAGCTTACATTTTGTAAACTGCTTAGGGAGTGCTTAAGTGCACTGATAAGCAGTATAGAAATCTACTTGCTATTGCTATAGTCTCCCTCTACCATGGCCAATGGTAAGGGTTTGGGGAAATTATAGTCTGTATCATCTAGAGAGCCATCAGTTCCACATCTTTCACATATAGATGTTAAACAGCATGGGGGTGGGGAGGTAGAACTGTGGAGGTTCAGTCACAGCTTTGAATATCTTCTGGATGCTTTGAAACTTCTGCACATTGTACATAGAGAAGGTGTTGCCTGCATCTGTCAATTTCCATAATTCACATGGTTTGGATGCTTCCTTTAGAGTTTTGTGTATGAGGGGATGGGATCCCACCATCTACCTTAAGTCTAATCTTTCCTTGTGTAAGATCGAGGGGTTAGACTGCAAATGTCATCTTCTGGAACTGGCCCTTGAAATAAGGCTGGAATCACTGCAAAATGGTGCCCACAAGGTTCATCCTAGCCAGATGACTGTGAAAGTAAAGTACAAAGTACAGCATATGTGCAAGGACCCACTTCCCCTGTTTAACTTTCAGTCAGCAAGACAAACAAAGAAACATTCTGCCACTCACCTACCTTGAATTTATAATGAAGCTGAGTTGCATGACTGACAATCTATAAAAATATCCAAAACTAAAACAATCTATAATAAAAAAATCAATATAATAACAAACAATTTTACATATGCCTTCATTCAAATTTACATTTTGTGTATAAAATATCTACAGATTTTATTTTTTATCTTTTTTCTCTGGATAAATTTAAATCAAGGGCACATTGTGGTGACATGATGCATTCTCATGATGGTCAAAATCACCAGTAGAGTCAATAAGTGTGTCTTCCCCTTATCAGATTTGTTGAAAACCTAATTACATTGAACTATTTCACTCTGTTCATTAAGATCAGTGAGTTCTCTAGAAGGCCTCATAATTGCCCATTTAATATTTATAACAATTTAATTAACCACTGCATATATTATTCCAAAAGTAACTTTCCCACAAGAATGCTCTTCTACTGAGTTTAGGAAATTCACTATATTTGGAATTTTGTTTTCTAGTGCCCTGGCAGTTTTGGTTATGCTGAAAGGCTGTTTCTTACTTGAGGTTTTAAGTAAGAATTGATTAATGATACAGCCAAAGGTAAGGATATGAAGTCTTACTAATTTCAGTGGGAGTATTGAGCTTACAGTTTCATATCTCTAATTCAGATCTGAAGAAATGAAACAACATAATTTTGACTCAGTCGTGGCCTCTTTTTCTCTCAATAATACAACAAGTCAAAGTGTTACTCAACTTTTTTTTAGGTAATAGGTAGAGGTAGCATGACCATGGAGAAGAAAAATAATGGGAGAGTAAGGTAGGCAAAGGGGTCAGACAAGGATGCATCTTTTCATCCTACCTGTTTAAATTATATATGACATATTGTAAGAAAAGCAGGCTTGGACACACAAGGAGAAGTAAAAATAGGAGGAAGGAATATCAACAATCTAGATTTTTAGATTGTTAGCCTGAGGGCAGGGAACCTTCTAATTAAAAATAATAATTGTAAGCCGCTCTGATAGCTTTTAGGGCTGAAGGGTGGGGCATAAATACCATAAACAAACAAACAAACAATCTAAGTTACGAAGACATTACCATAATACTAGCAGAAAACCTCATAGACCTGGAACAATTACTAAGGAAGGTCAAGGAAGAAAGTGCAAAGGCAGGCTTATGCTTAAATAAAACAAAAACAAAAATAATGACAACAGAGAAACTAGACAAATTCAACATAGATGATAAAGAACTAGGAGTAGTAAAAGAGTTCTCCTACCTGGGATCAAACACTGATAGAAGCAAGGATTGCAGTCAAGAAATCAGAAGAAGATTAAGATTGGGGACGGTGACTATGAAAGAATTAGAAAAGATTCTAAAATGTAAAGCTATACAACTGAACACAAAAGTTAGAATCATACAAGCCATTGTTTTCCCTATTACCATATATGGACGTGAGAGCTGGATAGTTAACAAAAAAAGACAGGAGGAAAATCAGTTCATTTGAGGTGTGATGCTGGAGAAGAGTGCTGAGGATCCCATGGACAGCCAAAAGGACAAACAAATGGATCCTAGAGCAGATCAAGCCAAAAACCTCCCTGGAAGCCAAGATGGCCAAACTGAGGCTGTCATACTTTGGACACATCATGAGAAAGAAGGATTCATTGGAAAAGACAATAATGCTGGGAAAGGTGGAAGGAAGTAGGAAGAGAGGAAGGCCATATGCCAGATGGATGGACTCTATTAAGGAGGTCACAGGTATGGGGCTGCAGGAATTAAGCAGAGCAGTGGAGGATAGAGGGTCTTGGAGATGTCTCATCCTTAGGGTCACCATGAGATGAGATCAATTCAAAGGCAGTTAACAACAAAAGTTGCAGTACAAATTAAGAAAGTGAACTTAATGATTAAAAAAAGGAAAAGTGAACAAACATAAAATGGGCAGAGTCATCCATCACTCAGTCTTCGGCCTAGATACCCAGTGTTTTCATGGAATAATAGGCAGCATTAAACTCAA
This sequence comes from Sceloporus undulatus, assembly GCF_019175285.1. Classification (NCBI taxonomy): domain Eukaryota; kingdom Metazoa; phylum Chordata; class Lepidosauria; order Squamata; family Phrynosomatidae; genus Sceloporus; species Sceloporus undulatus. The sequence goes on along the minus strand of NC_056522.1, from coordinate 348,279,306 downwards.
GTAACATAATTAAAGTGTTCATTATATGAGTTTCATGGTGATTTCAGCAATGCTGCAATCCCAGGAAGATGCTGTCAGTAGTTTTAATGATTAAAATATGAACTCATTTCTACTGCTCCCCAAATTAGATTTTATCTTGGAGTCAAAATGCACTAATATAATTGTCTCTAAGAAAATAGTTACCAAACAGAAACTTTTTTAAAAAGTCATTGCTTAAATTCTATGTAGAACAGAAGTAGGCACAAAGGAAATCATACCTCTATAGCAGGGGCAGGGAACCTATGGCCCTCCCAGTTCTGACGAAGTACTACTCCTATCATACCTCACCATCAGCCAAGATTAAGGAAGCTTTAACTGTCTCATGAGGTCTTGGCTGTAGCTCCTTCCCTTGTGGTGATGCTACATGTACCCCTGCTCTATAGTAATAGTTATTCAAGACAATTTGAGACTAATGTTGTAAGAGTCCTACTGTTTTATGGTAAACAGAATCCATTAGGATAGCCTTGGCTGAAGACCGGGGTATAAATAAATACTATTATTATTACTGTAATCTGTATTATACTGTTCAGAGGATCCAGAGTCATCTTTTCAAATGAGTGCATAGGCTTGCAGGGATTCTTGTTTTTCACTATAATCCAATGTTGTATATATTACTTCTATGCTATAATGATATCTCTGGCTTTACTTTGCGAACGAAGATTCAGGAAGGACTCATCCTGTGCTTTCTAAGGGACCATCTATTTCCTCACTCTATCCTTTCAGGTTTTCCTTTTCCACATGCTTTGTCCAGTGCATCCTTCCTACCACCATATTCCCCTCTTCTGTCAGGCTATCTCAGATGGAACTGATTTCACACATAGGTTTCTTTGTGCATAAAAGTAACTGAAAGTTTTAGCCTCATCGCATCTATTTCACAAGTAATCTTCTCACATAATGTCAGAGAGCATCCTGTACATACTTCATCCTGTATATACTGAAGAGGTTTTATATGAAGTCATGTTACCTGGAGAAAAAGTTCCATCTATTTCAGTGTATTTCTGAAGTAAATGTGCTTCAGATCACCATCTTAGCAGGAGTTTCATGTTGTCTCAATTTCCATAACTGGAATGAAGGTTGCCATTCGGCTTTGAAGGGAAGGATACATCCTAAATTCATCTCTGCTTGAAATCAGGATGACAAACTTGTTTAATAAGCGGTAGAATGTTATTGTTCACTTGGGTGTTTATTACAATAATATTAATCACACTAATTCTTTTCATAATCATTGCTCTTCTATTAAATGAATCAATGGAGCCTTTGAAAATTTCATAAAACATAACCTAGTGGCTCCAGCCACCTCCTGTCATATATTTTGGCGTGTTCAGATTATCTCCTGATGTATACATCTGTAAAAAAAGGAATATAATTGGTATACCTTTTAATTATTATTATTTTGTGAAAATGGAGTGAAATGCTCTGTGGTTTTCAACAACTTTCAATTACCATTAAACCTTTTATTCTGAGAGCAATTTACATAATGTTTCATAAACACGTAGGCAGATTAACCTTTTTAGTTAATTTATTCATTAGTAGTAAAAATTCAGAGCAACTCTTATGAGAAAATAATGTCTCCCTGTTAAATTACACGGAAACAAAGCAATTGGGACAGACTTGCCAAAGTTTGCCCCATGTCAGAGCACTAAAGTGTATGAAGACTAAAGCTTTCCCTGTTGTTAGCACAGTGTTGATTAAATGGCCTATTTGTGAGCAATTAGCAGTATTATATGAAGATTAGGTGAAGTATTAATTAGAGATGGGTTAAAAGAGTGTTACCCGGAGCAAATACCTTCAGAACAAGAAAGGTGGAAGAAACAGTGCTGAAGGAAAGACAGAAGATTAATCACCAAATATAACATATTGCACTGGTCATGTATTACTTGGTGGAATTAGGCACCAAGTTCTTCTGTGGCCCTGTCCTGATTTAGAGGTGGCTCACGATCTCTTTCACACCACACAATTAGAACATTTTAATATCATTTCAGCTTGCAGCCTGTGGAATCCCGAGATATTCAGTTTCACAAAGTATTTAGTATTCTCTGCTAGACAGCTCTAGTGCATCACCATACTCCAAAAAATGGTAGAACTCCATAGGATGACTACAGGAAAGAGAATCTACCTAAACATTAGGAAGACCTTCCTGAGTAAGAGTTGTTTGACAGTGGTATATGCTACCTCAGAGTATAGTGAAGGTTTTTAAACAGAGACTGGATGGCCAATTATTGGAAGTGCTTTGACTGTGTCTTCCTGAATGGCAGGAGGTTGGACTTGGCAGCCACTGTGGACTCTTCCAACTGTATAATTCTATGATTCTGTGATTCTTTGATCCTATGAAGCCATAGCAGTTAATGTGTCATGAAAGTACTATAATTGTGTAGTGTGAATCAGTCCAAGGATCTTTATCAAGTCCATTGCTATTATATCACTGGCTTAGAACTGGTTGAGCATTTTATCCAATCATTTTTAATAAATAAATAAATAAATAAGGGCTTTCTGATATTTATGCAAGTCTTCATGAATTTCACTGAATATAAATGAACATGGGAGACAGTAAAACCAGTGAATTTGTCCATCCAGGTAGGTGCTTTAAATATTCAACTCTTAAAAGTCTGGCTTTGAACCTGTGTTCATTCAGCCTTGTTTGTGATAATAAATTAGGGTTCTTCTTCTTTTTATCCTAACAGATGCCTCATCTTTAAAAGCTACTTTTCAGGTGGCTACATCATGTTTCTCCCACTAAGGAACTGGGAAACTGACTGAAGATTGCTGACAATTTCAATCTCTTCTAAAAACTTGCTGAAACATACACATTTTTTCAGAACTAGGATGGAAAGAACTTGATGGGATTTTTAAAAATAAAAATATCTTATTTAAAAATTTAAAAATTAATATGAAAAAAGCAAAGCTGAGAGAACAACAAAGAGTCTTCCATACATTTTTTCAGATGTATGGAATATATATATACCGGTATATATATATGAGAGAGAGAGAGAGGTGTTATGTTTGAGGATGGGTAGGATATTGAGCAAAATTAGTTATAAAACAACACAAAATTGGGCTTTGTTAAGTTTGGGAAATAAATCTTTGCATTTTTCTTTCATGCATAATAATTTCCATAATATTCTGCAAAGGGATTTTAAAATTTCTGCTCAGTATTCTATAAAAATTAGAAGTGTTTTGGAGAGGGCTATTTATTTAGCGTATTTATACCCTGTCCTTCAACTACAAAGTTTCCCACAGCAGCTTATAATTATATAGTTATTTCAACACTTCTCTGTCCACAGGCTCACAATCTAAATAAGACACAGCAGAAAAGGAAAAGGAGATGGCAGTGAGTAGGGAATTAAGTTCAGTAGTTCCTCGCTGCTCTTTTTCAAGGAAGGGCCTACACAAATTGCTGGGGCCCAGGATAAATGGACTGTGCCTGGTTGTTCTCTTTTTCCCACAGAGGCCACAGCAGGTCAAGGAAGGGACTGTCATTGGCTGCTGGGATCCAGGCACATGGACTTTTATTTGGCTGATGTTCTCTCCCACATGCACCACAGCAGTGCCAATAACATCATGACATTAAGAAGGAGAAAAATAAAGATAAGAAACTATGGATGACAAATGAAACACTTTAAGCCATTAAAGAAAAATGATAAGCAAAAGCAAAGGGAGACAGGAACAAAGTCAGAACCATGAATGTTACCATCCAATGATTAGTATGCAAAGACCATGACAATTTCTACAACAATCCATGCAGAGAAATAGAAGCTGACAACAACAACAAAAAGAAGAACAAGAGACCCATTCCACAAGATTCAGAAATTCAAAGAGAAATTTAAACCAAGGGTGCAGATGCTTTGTGATCAGAAGGGGAACACAATATACAAACAAGATGAAATTTAAACAAAACAACGATGGGAGCAATACACAGAAGACGTATATAAAAAATGTGAAAGGATAAATGACATATTGGAAGACAAAACATATGAAGATGAACTCCAAATTTTGGAAAGTGAAGTAAAAGCCACAAAGTAATTGGGAAGATTAAATCACCAGGGACAGATGACATACCAATAGAACTGCTTCAAAATACAAAGGCAGAGTACTAAATAAATGCTGTACCTAACTAAATCTGCCAGCAAATATGGAAATAAAGCAATAGTCTGCACATTGGAAAAAATCAATTACTTCCCATACACACAAAAAGGAGATACAAAAGACTGCAGAATACAGGAACATTGCACTAATCTCCCATGTAAGCAAAGGCATGCTCAAAATTCTGCTGCAAAGACTCCTACCACATATGGAGAGAGAAATCCCACGGTACAAGCTTCAGGGAAGGAAGAAATGCTAGGGGTCACATTGCAACATGCTATGGATATAAAAACATGCAAGCAGAATTCCAAAAGAAATCTTCATGCCCTTGACTTGCAGTCAAAGACACACAAATGGGTTCCAGAGCAGATCAAGGCTGAACTCCACCGAAAGCCAGAAGACTAAATTGCAACTGTTCATACTTTGGCCATATCGGCAAAGCATGATCCTTTAGAAAAGACAATGGAGATTATTGCACTTTCTTTCCTCGAAACCTCAGAGTGGGCTGAAACTTTTGAAAACTTTTCAAAAAACAGGTGTTATCGCATACCTCTGTGTCCAGTCCATAGGCATCGTGTATCCAACTTGGGCTCCCGTACCCATCCATACTTTTCCGGCACTTTTTGAAAGAACAGGAGTTCTAATGTTTTTAAACAGTTTCCAAAAGTTTCAGCCCATACTGAGGCTGGGAAAAAAGGCAATGGAATAATCTCCAAAATGATAGGAAAGGTCGGAGCAGTAGGAAAAAGACGGCGACCACATACCAGATGTTTGCACTCCATTAGAGAAGCCACAGACCTGAGCTTGCAGGACTTGAGCAGAGCAGTGGATGATAGTGGGTCTTGGAGAGGTCATATCCATAAGGTCACCATGCGTTGTGGTCGATTCAAGCGCGTTTAAATTGCACATTGTTGCTGTTTTTAATAAGGGCTCTGCAGGACAATCAATACACAAGTCTGCAAGAAGAAATTTCAGTACCTAATTCTAATGGAAGTTCTTGGCCACTGTTCTGATGAGGAAAACTTTTGTGTGTGCAAAGAAAACATTTTATGCCCATGGTATCTTCAGGATTTTGTACAGAAAACATTTTTTTTGTTTTTTTTAATTGGAATGATTCTCTCAAAGAGATTGTGACAATCTTCACCACTGCTGTATTCTTGCAAGGGTTTCTTAAGCATCAGAAAAAAGCCTGATTCTTCAGCAAAAACAAGCAACAAAACTATCTTTTCCATCTTCTCTCTGTTCTTTCTTCTTCCCAAAACAAATAGTTAATGTACGTAGACTGAGAGATAATGGAGTATAACACTCCTTCTGAGCAAAAACAGTCAACAGCTATCTTAGCAAAGGAGATCTGTTGTCTTAGCAATCAGGATGCAGAAGGATGATGCTTTCAGTCCCCTTTCACTAGGAATCTCTGGGTGCAACTAGAAGTATGATGGGATCCAGCTTTTGATTTTCAGTTCTGATCCCTGTCTCTCAATGCAGCACTGGCTATGAAGGTTGATTTGGAGGTCAGATCAGCAGACAAGATGTACTTATGCATCCATAGTCTCTATGATGAGGCTCTGGCCGTGATTTGTACATAGCTTGTTTTGTTGTTGTTGTTGTTGTTGTTGTTAAAATGCACCTATATTAAGAGGGAGGATAAATACTGACAAATAACAGAAATTAACTAGATTTTTTTTAAAAAATAATGAAATAGTAAACTGTTTTAACTGAATTATAAACCTCACCTCATTATAGAATTTGGATCTTGACCAAGAAAGTGCATTGGGCATTGAAGTACAACCAAAGAATGGATGAACAGTGTGCACAAACATGCAATACACAACAGGTGTACACTGAAACCACATGTATAACTCCACTTTCTAATCTTCAGTAGATTGGATGTTAAGCACTGGCCAAAAAGGTACAGCCACATGGCTAAGGTGATGTATGTATCCATAAGACACTGAAAAGATGCCACCCTACATGTTTTTTCCAAAAGCAGAAGTGGACTTCTGGCCACCTCTTATTTAGAGGGTCAAACACTGTACATAGAGGTGGAAAGGAGAATTTACAAATCTGTAATGGAAATGCAACCATATGAAAAGAGATTGGAAATGGTCACCGAAGAAAGGAATACGCCAATGCTTGTGCCTTTGTTTAAATAATGTAAAGGGCCAAGTTGTGAGATAAACAGCAGTTGCCTTAAATCATCTAGTGACAGCCAAACTTGTATATGGGGACATGGGCAAGCAAAGTGTTTTCATCTTTTAAAAATGCGTAGTTGGTAAAAGTGTAGAAACCATTAAAATGATGGTGAAAGTAAAGAATGTGTACAGCACACCAATAAAAATGTTAGTGTCAGTGTAGCACGTTTGATGAATGGGATACGTCCTAAATCATTAACCAGGGAAATACAAGGACAGATAATACAAGGAATTTATTAGTTGTATTGAAGCATAAAAATGATGACAGGCATTGCTGAGTCTAAAGAGTTATATGGTTTTTGCATATCATCTCTAAAAATTATGCTTATGTTTATAATTGATAAGCAACTGCAATTAACCCAAAAAAACCTTTACAGTATAAGAAAGAAAAAAGTTATACTGCACACTTCCAGCTCTGAGAATATCCAGCTCTGAGAATCAGTCTAAACCTGATTATTTCAAAAGCTTGTTTGGTGCTGTGATCCCATTATCTGCAATGAATAACTATTAGTTCTTTTAGGGTGATCCCAAAGAGGACAGTTTTTATGAACATTTCTCCCCTTCAGAAAATGCTCCTTTGCAATGATTTTTTCCCCCAATAGAGAACATCAAATGGGGCAAAAGTGTTCATGGCAAGAGAACAGGATTGTCCGGGATTTGAAGGGTTAAAACACAGCACACGGGAAATGCTTGATGTGTGTGTGTTGGCCATGAGCCTTCAGCAGAGTGGCAAGGCTGATCAGCACAGCTGAAGCTCATTGCTCAAGGACCTTCAGTGCCCTAGTGCAGTAGCCATGGATGATGAACATGTGTTGGATTGCACAGGAGACACATGACATGGTTACACACCTGAACTCACTAGGTTTGGAGGACCACATGGTCTGGAGACTTATAAACCCAGGGGTTGCAAGGATAGCTTGTGGGGTTGAAGTAGGAGTTGGATTGGTATGTTGTGGACGTTTGTGAGCGATCTAGTATTGTATAATAGAATAAAGAGCACTTGGGGACTTTGTTTCTCTGGTGGTTTATCAGAAGAAGCTACAGCATCGGTTTGCTGTGTGTCCCCGGAGGTTCCTGCATTGCTGCAGTTCCTGGAAGACATCCAGTTGCTGTCACCCCAATTGGACTTTGGAGTCACGCTTCGGCTTCTGGAAATTTGCCAGCTCTGCTACAAGGGTCTGATTTAACCCCAGGACTCGTTTGAGTTGCTGACAGTGGTTGTTGGACCCCAGCAGTTGCACTGACAAGGATACCTTGTTTCTTGCCTCACGTGGTTCCCCTGTACATATCCTTCCTACATGGTTTTCCTATATCTGTGCCTTTTATATAAGAATGAACAGTCCCAATCTGCTGATGAAAAGCAGGAATGGATAGCTAAATAATTAAGTTACTCTCAGTAAGTTTATGGCCAATCTCTTGTGAGTAGAAAGAATTGTTAAATTAACTGTGTGTGTCAGAGGGACATAGGTAGTAGATGGGTGCATTCCTGGATCGTATCATAGAATTTTGGGCATTTTAGTCATGAAAATGGAATAGCTTTTGTCTAAGGATCAGATGATTATCTATCTATCATCTATCTATCTATCTATCTATCTATCATATATCTATGTCTATATGTTTTAACTATGTTTTATGTGTTTTAGTGTTTTAGCTCTTTTAATCATATTTTAATAATTCCTTTAATTCCTTTTAATTTACTTTTGTAAATTAATGTTTTAGTTGGATCTTTTAAAATTCTGGTAAGGCACTTTGGATCCCATTATGGGAGAAAGGTGGTGTACAAGGGCAATAAATACATAAATAAATAATAGCATGTCATCTATCTATGTACCTGTCTACTTACAAGGCAGTGATTGCCAGTGTCTTTAATGTCCACGGGTGATTAATATGCTCTGTATTTTCATGCAGATTTCAAGGGGCCTCTTTTTAGAAGAGAGTTCAAGTGCCTTGGCTAGCTCTTTTTAAAGATCAGACTAAACTCCAGAACAGATTCATGTCTCTACCCACATGATGCTGCCAGTCACGTTGCTACATGATTAATGTGAATTATTTCAAAACATCCAGAAAAGCAGGACTTGATGATGTGCAGCCTTTCATATATTCTACATTGTGGTTCAGAATCACACTGATTTTAAGTAAACAATGCAGAGGAATTGGCAATTCCTTTTAGGAAAATTTCTCAAGTGTACATCCTGTTATGCTTCTCTGTAATTGGCTTTTCCCTCCTTTCTTGCTAATACACAAGTTAAGCATTTGCTGTATTTCCACTATATTCAATCCACCTGAGAGATGGAGTTTCCTACAGAAGACAGCTATGATGGTTTCTGATATTTCCTCAGTGGCTCCAGGATGGGCATTTCACACTTTCCAGCTGGTCTGGCAGGTCTCAGTCAATGATCAGTCCAAGATTTTTGATAGTTTATATATCTGTGGGATTGGCAAAATGTGATGCATTTCTGATGGAATACATAGACCTTGTGTGTTTTTTCCTCCCACCTGCTAAACTCATTTCATGTTCGTTATCATTTCACATGGTACAAATTCTACAGAAGAGATACTTAGATCTAAACCCCCTGTTATGGCAGGTGCAGTGCAGCACTGAACATAATATCTCCTTTTCATGTTTCCTCTTTCTCCTTGTAGCATAATATTTCCTCATACTTATGGCAGGATATCACGGGATGTAGTATAAATATATTCTAGTTACATCATTAGCTTTTCTCCCTGGTACTATATTAACTTTCTGAATATGGCTATATTTGAATGTACTTTATTCAAAATGTAACTAATGTTTTAGTCCTCTTATTCTTAAACCTTTATTTTTATTTTAAGCATTGCATCCCAGTCTGTCTATTTAGGAGGATTTTCTTCTCTTTTGGGGGGTGGAAGGAAATAATCTAATGTATTCTAATAGTAAAGTGGATAGGTTCACTGACCTATGTGTGAGACCAGTAGACTCTGTGCTGGATCACTTTTTTGCTGGTGTAATTCTGCAAGAGAGCCAACATGGGGTTTGGCCTATGGGACATGGGGATGATGGTTCATCTAGATGGACTGGGAGCAGATGCAGAGATGCTTTCCAGGACACGTGGTGGAAGGGGCCATTAAATGGATCCCAGCAGATCAGGTAGGCTTCATGCATGTGGTATACATACTACAAAGGGGTGGGAGTGCTGTGATGTGTACGTACATGTAATGTCTTGCCCACTTGATGGGATCCCTAGAAATTTACAGGTTATAGATCCCCAGGTTGCCAAGTTTGGAACTGCTGGATTCTGTCCTAGGCATGATGGCATGCCAGTGATGCAGAGGGTTCCTGTTCCCCAGCCCCTAGAGGAGCAACAAAGGGACACCTCTGGGTTTCAGCTGCTCAGGGCACTTTCCTCTACCTTTCAAAGATGGATTTCAGAGGCACCACACTGAGAGGCAGGAGGAGGGGGAAGGAGGATCCAGCAAAGGTGGTAGCAACATCAGAGGAGTAGGAGAAATGGCAGAGGAGGAGGTCAAGGTGGTGGCTGGCCAGACTGGTAGAGGGGGCACATGCTGCTCCCCCTCCCTATTGACTAAGTCAAAAGTGACCACAGCACCTGAGCACCAATGGCTATGCACAATAGAGGAGTCATATCTTCTGCCAGTCCCTGGTCTCAGTGATCCTGGACAATTAGGAGAAAATCAGCTACATGGAGCAGAGAGGTGAGCACGTTTTTCTCTCATGATGTGACAATTATTCGTCATGGTTTTGCTAAACACACGAATTGTGGATTTTTTGGCCCCTTTAATGACTTACTATATGAGCGGAGAAATGTGCCACCTGATCGCCTACAGATGGTTCACTTTGGGAAATTTCTTTTGAAGCTCGGTCATTTGCTTTATGGCGTTATTGCAATAAAACAGCAGGGTGCAAGAGGGTGTGAATTTTCACACACTAGTGCAGATAAAGCTATCTTGCCAATGAGGTGTTGAGATTCAATTTTGTCTACAAATCCTATAACTAGAAGGGAGTTTGTAGGAGCTGCAGTCCAATCTTTTTCCAAGCCCTTACATCTATACTGCCCTTACATCTTCCCCATTTGTAAATAAATTTTCTTTATTATTATTTGTAATCACATGTATGTGCCTGTTTCCCTTCCTTCTGAGTGGTGCTAAAGATAGGTTTTGGCCTGTGTAGGAGTTGTTGTATGCCTAGGTCTCCCTGGATGTGCCTGGTGTCCCATCTTGGGCACTCCTGATATGTGATGGGAAACAGGTGAGATGGTTACAATGCACATTGGGCTTTTCCAATGTACGTTAGGTGCTCTTCCTGGTGTCCCATTATGCATCTTCACAATGCAGAAAGTTGCTTCTTAGCACCTCTGCTACATATCAAGGTATATGTAAAGATATACAGGTCATATAGGATTCTGAAAATTGTATTATTATTATTATTATTATTATTATTATTATTATTATTATTATATAATTGAGGGCTTAATTGTTTCTAGTTTTTAACTTTCTTGTAAGCTGGCTTGGGTCCCCTGTTGGGAGAAAGGCATCATATAAATTAAATTATGTATATTTAATTAGTAAATAACATGTAAATGTACATGAAAAATTAAAATAATATTCTCTGAAGATGCCAGCCACAGATGCTGGCGAAACGTCAGGAAGAAACTCTTCTAGAACATGGCCAGATAGCCTGAAAAACCCACAAAAAACTATGGATGCCAGTCATGAAAGCCTTCGACTTCACATTAAAATAATAATGTAATAAAACAGTGGCCTTTAGAGAAGGGGTGTTGGAATCTAAAAGTGCCCTTCTAGTAAGAGAAAGTGTCTTTCACTCATAGAAAGCTTGGTTCTGACTTAGCAGAAAAGTGTTCCTTGAGAAAAATGACTTCAAATACAGAGGAATTGTTCCATTTGGATAACCTCCTGAACAAGGTTATACTCAAAATCTGTTTATTACTCACATGAGTTTGAACATGACACTCTCTACTTCCTGAATTTAGTGTGTCTTGTGTTCATAGCACAAAACTTGGCACACTGTGCCACAGCACAGCAGGAAGTCTTGTATTGGGTTTTGTTATAAAAGATTTCATACAATGGAAGAAATGCCTTTTCTGCTTCTGTTCATGGCTAAAGTTAAGAACATAAAAAGGGGCATTTTGTTTCATTTTTATTTAGATTCTCTGTTTTTCTACATTACCTACTTAGTTATGAATGCATAACCAAGTAAAATCTCCTGGTCCAACATCTCCAAACCTACCTTAACAACCTCAACAAGCCTTGATGTGCAATGGCGGTCTGCTCAGCTGGAGTTTGGGCCACAGGAAGATGACATTCCCAACTTTCTCCCACCATCAAGAAAAGCAACAATGAGGAATTGAAATGCTTATGATTATCCGCTGTTACAATTCCTCATTGCAGCCTTCCTCAGTGGCAGAAGGTGGAGTGGAAATACCATCCTGCTGTGTCCCAATCACCAGCTGAACTGACCTATATTATTATTATTAACCTTTATTTATGAAGCGCTGTAAATTTACACTATATCACTTGATACAGCTGCTAGATTGTAAGGTAGATGCGAGGGAGTGGTGTTTACAACTGAGGCAACAGTGCCATTAATGTGAGTACACAGTATTATTGAATATGGAGCAATTGTGGATCTCTAGGTTACAAATGTGTAATTGCAAAACAAAATGCCACTCATTGTTTGTTACTGACAAATAGCAGCAGACATGAAAGCATACAAACATAACAATTCATCATGCCAAACAAGGTTTCAGTTTCATTGATTCCTTGGCAAATCTTTCACATATGTTTATGTTAAAAATGAGTTTTCTCCTGAATTTTTTAAAGGTTTCCTGGGAGTCCATAAGGAGAATTTATTTTCTTTGATGAGACAATGAAGTAGTCCCATGGAAATATGTCCGTGGAGGCGTTATTTGTCTCAAACTTCTTTAATTTCTTGTGAGTTTTTCTGCCAATACTTTGTTTCAAATCCTGTCCAGCCATCTATGTATGGAAATACCTTCCACAGTTTTCAGTCTCATTGCTTTTTCCTGTCTTGCTACTACAAGTAGGCCATAAGAAGGCCCATGCTGAATCAGACTAAGTTCCTCTGCCATCCACCATTTTGTTCCCATAATGGTCAGCCAGCTGATTATGAGAAGCAAGCAGGACATGAGAGCATGGATGACCCTGGGTGCTTTATCCCCACCATAGTAATTTATCATGTTGTCTTTATAATAAATAATAAATAAACTTTATTTATATACCGCCCTTCGAAACATCAGGGCGGTTCACAACAGACATTCAATACAATTTTAAAAACGATATCATTAAAACAGTACATACAATAAAAGAATCTGTGCCAGATCACAAATAGCTAACAGGGAACTAACGAAGGGGGGGGGGGGAAGGACTCTCAGGGCAAGGAATCAGGGGTAAGCCTGCCTGAAAAGAAACGTTTTTAGCCCCTTCTTAAATTGGGCCAGGGCTAGCTCTCTTTTTCCTTCTAAGCTAAATCACCCTAAACATTATATGTAACCTTCCCTTGTAGAATTATTACTCTAGTCACTTGTTAATTCTGGTTGCCTTTTTCTTTATCTTTTCCAGTTCTACAATATCCTTTTTCAGGTGCAGCAACCAGTACAGTATGCACTGTTCCAGATGTGGTGACATGATAGATTTACAAAAGGACAATATGATATCCACAGTTCCTGTCCTAAATATTCCACAAAACTGAATTTTCAAAATTGAATTGATCAACATTTTGATCAAGACATTCATCACAATCCCTGGATTCATTTCTCAGTTAGACACTTTCAAATCCAAATGATTTTTTTTTAAATTCCGTGAATTGAAACCATTTCCCCCTTGTAAACTACCACCTTCCCTTGGGGGTAATGGACTACATGCAGCTGAGACGCAGGTCTAGAACAAAAGTGGACAGGGCCACCCTTTTCTTAGTCTCTTTCCATCCCTTTTTACTTGCTTCCTTTCTACCATCTACTTAACCCCCTTCCTACCTTCCTTCCTTCCTTCCTTCCTATTCAAGAGATGTCTATGAAAAGGACAGGTTGGTTGGGTCAGTGGTTAAGTAAAACCAAGTGCTTTTGAAATTAGATCAGGAGTCACAGGGAATCCTAGGACTGTCATCTGTCATCCTCCATATAATATACATAAATAGAAAGAGGAGCTACCATTCTTGTTTGCACTACTAAGAATATTAACCTTCACTGCTTGAAATATTTTTCATGATGCTAAACTCCAAAGAGAGACTCAGGGCAAAGTGCCCACTGCACCCAGGGGAGCTGGTCAGCCAAGACCATGAAGCCTGATTCCTATTTGCTATCTCCAAGAACATCCAGCCCTGAATCCCCGTGACATCACAAGTAGCTAAGGACAGTTTGTGCCACAAATATATTATTATTTTTCTGACTTGGTTGGAATGATCTAATGTGTCCATAACTGTAACTTTTAAATGTGCCTGAAGGAAAGGTAGTCTTTTATGTAGAGACTTCCTTTTGCAATAGAGATTTCATATTCAGAGTAAAACCTTTTCCTTTAAAAAAAAACTTGTACATCTCACATCTCTTTCACATACCTTTGCTCAGTCTAGTCCCTTCACCAGGCAGGGACGTAGCCGGGGGGGGGGGGTTCTTGGGGTCTGGATTCCATTAGAAAAATGCATGGTGTGTTCTGCTGCACCGCCGTGCCCAAGCCCCATTATAATGGTGGCACTTAGTCTGGACCCCCCCCCCTTTCCTAAAATCCTGGCTACGTCCCTGCACCAGAGACCCTTCATCTCTAAAACATTCGATATGAAAAGTGCAAGTGGAATCCCAGCAATGTTCCATTACATTGCTATGCAAGGGGAATTCAAATCAGTGGCTGGTGGCAGTTAGGTTGTTATGGTAAATACTCTCTGGAGGTCCTATCTACTCAACAGAAGCAGGAAGAGGGGACCTCAGGATGGGAGCATTACAATACCATAGGTGAATATGGAGCAAGTGCAGATCTGTAGTTCTAGGTAATAAATCCATAACTGCAATGCATGATGCCAGCCATAATACTTTTCTTTTCCAAAGAAGAGTGGTACATTATTCTAGTCAATAGTACAGAGGTAAGTAGTTCATTAGGTGGTAATCAAGAGTGTGCATTGAGAAGACATTGCTGATGTGGCCAGAGAAATTTTCACAGGGTTCCACAAGATACTAGTGCTGATGTGCCTTAATCCAGCAAGAGCCTGCCATCTATGGATATTCCTTGTCACTCTGGAGAACTTCTCCCCCCTCCCCCCCCCCCCCCACTGAGCAAAACAATAACTCATAAAACAAAGCTCATGTTTGGTTCCTCAGCTGGGTGTAAATATTTCATCCCATGCTCTTCTCAGCCACGACTTGTGAGTGTTTTCATTCTGAAAGGCAAGGCTTGGGTGTTTCTGACAGTTCCCTTGGTGCCAGGCATATAGATTCCTTTTTCCTCCAAGTGCTGACTGACAAATGTGAGAATTGAATTACATTGTTCACAGACTGTCAACTGTTCACTGAGACATGTGGAAGCAGATTCTGTCATCCTTACATGGAGTGGATCACAAAAAGGCAGGATAAAGTGCCAAAACCTGAGGAGAAGAACACTGTTATCAGAAGAGGATTTAGGTCTCAAACCAATTTTTGCAGGAAGCTATGTTTTAGCTGTACTAAGACAATATTATGAAACTTTCCTCTTTCATCAAGTGCTTTTCCACATTAAGAAACACTGACAATGAAATAAAAGAAGGGGAGCAGAGATCCAGGATCATTTTCAATGCTAATGGTAGTACCTCCAAATGTAACTTCCATGGAATAATTAGTTTAAACCAGTGTGTAGAAACAGAGAGGAAATAGCTGGGGAGAATCTAACACTGGTCTATTACAACAATATCCCAAAGGAATAAAAACAAGACTCCGTAGTAGGCAAAATTAGCCCTAGTGTAATGTAAATAATCATATTATAGTGATACTAGTCAGCACAAAATACATAATGCGAAATGCTATAGAAAACTGCATATTCCAAACAGTTATATGGAGTAAAGCAAACTATAGATAGGTAATATAATTAATTTAATTAATTTGTTTTATTTATATACCGCTATTCCAAAGATCATAGCGGTGAACAGCAAGTAAGCTAATTAGCAAATAAGCAATACTGAAAACCCAGAAAGACCTAAATCACTACTGTGAATATTATTATTATTATTATTATTATTATTATGTTTATGTTTATGTTTATGTTTATTATTATGTTTATTTATATCCCGTCTTCCTCCCAGTACAGGGACTCAAGGCAGCTCACACAGACAATACAACCTGGAGATGAATAAATGTCCCTGTAATAGAATATACACTGAGTTCAAAATCCTGAAGTGCTTCCTTTAGTAGAGTAACATGAAGAATTCTTCACAATTTCTCTTCCAGCTGGTGGTAGAGTCATGAAGCAATATTAATAATGGAAATTGTTGGGAGTAAAATGTTAGTAGCTATAACTATAATATGGTTATTTACATTACCCTGGGGTTAATTTTGCCTATTATGGAGTCTTGTTTTTATTCCTTTGGGATATTGTTGTAATTGAATGTATTACCATTGTTAGATTTCCCCCAGTTATTTCCCCATGTTCTCTGTGAAACCCTCCTGTCATGGTGTAGAAAATAAACCATATGACCATGAGTTGACCATGGGATCCAAGGCAACAAAACAAAATGGCAGACAAGTGCCATTTTGCTGGGACACTGGGATATGACAGAGAAAAAGAAATTGCTATATTTGTTTTTCCACCTCATCATAATATTCTTCCTTCTTATGTCTAATGCACTGGAGTGAATGCTTCAAATGGTAAATTGTGCTTGTGAAATTAAAATTAACCATGCCTTCACTATATATGTCAGAAAGCTAATTTATCATTTTAAATGAATTTCAGATGGGCATTCTTATTAATAATTTCCCATACTTTTTCTTTTCTGAATATTAAATTCAAATTCAGAAGAAATCTATCCATAATAATAATTCCACCTCTGTATAGAAATGTAGAATAAAAGTCTATCTCACACACACCCCATGCACAAATAACTTTTGACATTTAAAAAAAAACACTGTTCAGTAATAGAGAGAAACACAAGGGCATTACTAAATTTGTGATTATTAGATTTTTACATGAATGTACGAGATTGGGTAAGTGTAAATATTGGATTTAACTGTGGCTAGTCCTTCAGAATGATTTCCAGAGTAACTGATTGAATGAACCAATCAATCATTTACTTAGCCAATCAACAAATCCATCACTCAGTATGAAACACTGAAAAAGCAGGGTGACTTCCAGCCCATTTCTTATTTATTTATTTATTTATTTATTTTTCAAAGCTTTTGTGTAAACCCTGGCTACAAGGGCTCTTGAGGCAATACACAAATAAAAGACAAGTAAAACAAAACAAACATTTAAAAACATTTAAAAATACATTAAAATAATATTTAAAAACTCAAAAAAAAAAAAGCAATCTAAAAAGAATTCTAGAATCCAGTTTGAAAACACTTAAAACAGTAACTTCAAACACTGAATGCCATGCAGAACCGAACTGTTTTGGCTACCCACCAGAAGTTTAAAAGACATGAGGCCAGCCTAACTTGGGCCCAGTACACACGGGCCAAAAACAGTGTGCCATCTCCGATACTAGGGTTCAGGAGTGTGCGGTTACTGCACACTCCCTAAAACTAGTACACACAGGTCATGTCACTGCACCACTGGAAGGTGATTATGGCGCCTTACCAGAGGTGTGGAAAGCAGCTGCATTTTGCAGTTCCTTTCTGCGCATGCATCGCTGGAGCGGCAACCACACAACTGTACCAATAATGCAGAGGATAAAGGGCAGGCTTGAAGCCATAAGGGCACCACTTTTCCAGGCTGAAGAGCAGCAGCATTTTGTCACAGCTGTGTGGTTGTTCTGAACACATGGACTGTGGTTTCCTTGTTCTCCTACTGCCTTCCACCTTACCAAGTAATACCATATTTTGCAATGAGTCATATTGTTTCACGATACATCCAAAGTACGTCTGGATGCACCTCATTCACTTTTCCTAGCCAGAGGCATAAGAAGGAACAACACATGGGAAACAGAGGGAAACAGCAAGATCAACAGCTTTGAAGATACAGCACAGCACATTTGGCTCATAATGTACTTGTGAATGTGGCTGGCGGTACTGTTGTAGAACATGCAGTGAGCATTCTTTTTATATTATGTTTCACCTAAAAGATCACAAAGGGGGTATGTGCAGAACATCCTTTCTTCTGAGATCCATCGTTCATGGATGTCCATATTTCCATAGCCATAAGACCATCTAGAAGCTTCTTTTAAAAAAAAAAAGTCAAGGTTTCCATGCTACATTTCATACTTTCCTTGCAGTCCCATAGAATTACAGAGCATCTAATGCAGTTTCTGTAATCCAATGTCAACCACCACTTTAGATAAAGCATTCAAAAAAAGAACAAGAAAAGAGATCAAAATTATGGTTGTCATTCAGGTGGCTCCTAAACAAGGGTTGATCTTGTCATTTCCTGTTATTACATTCCCTTCTGTATGGATTAGAAAGCAATCAATGTGGAACCAATCAGAAGTTAAGTTTACAAAATAATTAATAGAATTTTCTCATGTTAAGGGTCACACAGTATTTTAATAACTTCTGCGCTGCAATAACTCTACCTTGGGATTATTATTATTATTTTGCCTAGGGCTAGATGTGTTGGTATCACAAAACTAGGTCATAGTTAGGCTTCATTTCTCAGGCTATTTTGAAATGTGAGGAGAAGACTGGGTGACGGCAACAGTTTAGGGGCATTAGGAAAACATGGTTTAAATTGAAATTTGGTGAATCTGAGAATAAAATCTCCATGTATGACTCATATTTTTAATTATCCTGAAGTATTCTACCTGATTAAAATAAAGCATGGAGATATTCATGACAAAGATTTCATACAATGGAAGTATAAAAAGGGATAAAGGATTCCTGTAGCACCTCTGAGACTAATTGGAAAAAAGAAATTTCAAGCATAAGTCCAGCCTACTATCTCAGATGCATCTGAAGAAATGGAATGGCATCCATGAGAGCTTATGCTAGAAATGTATTTTTCTTAATTAGTCTCTAAGGAGCGACAGAATTTCTTTATATCATTTTATGAAGAAAAAGATTAACATGACTATGGTTTCCATGAATATCCTATAGAATCATGGGATTTGTAGTTTGGAGAGACACCAGAATTCTCCGACAGACCAGACCGAATACAACTACAAATCCCAGGATTCCATGGGATAGAGCCATGATACTTATGGTGGTGTCAAACTGCTTTATTTCTGTAGTGTGGAAGAGCTGATAGTCAAATAACAGTTAGATATGCTAAACTGCTTCCTTTCTTTTTCTTTTTTCTCCTTGAACCTGACACCCAGAGGAGATACAGAATAGCACTTTGTGCTGGCCTGTGGGTGGAGTCACAGTGTAGTGTCCGCACACTCGATACTGTGACCCCGCCCCCAAAGCGCCATGATGCCACTCTGGCGCTGCACCTACACAATGCAGTGCCAATGAGGCATCATAACGCCATGCTGCGGCACCTATAACACCCTTTCCGTGGCAGAAAAAGAACCAGTCATTTGCAGGTTCTTTTTGCACCGGATTGGGGATGTGTCATGCAGTTGCCTCACCCCCAACCTAGTGCTTCCAGGGGTAGCATACAGCCACCCCTTATGGGCTGTCTGTACAACCCCCCCCAGTTCTATTGAATGAAACCAGATGTTAGTGAGTAAGAGAGGAAAAAAAGATTCTACTTTACTTTCTCCACAAAATGCATAAAATTGTACGTTTGGAGAGAAAGTGATGGGATATCATTCTAGGAAATATCATTTCCAAGAGGGGCTGACAATATTCATGTTCTAGATATCCAGGTTTGGGCTTCTGGTAAGCAATCTATATGCATGCTCAGATAAGGTACAGCTTATATCAAGCCATTCAATTAATTATTTGGTACATGGACCTGAATTCTAACATTTTTACTGAGGGAGAAAGATTTTACCCAAGAAAAACAAGGTGGTTCATGTCAACTTCTAAGCCTGCCATTCAAAATAATGAGAAGAATTCCACATCTCATTACACAAACTACTGTAGCCATTCATAAGGAGCACACTCTGGAAGGCAGCATGGTGTAGTGTTTTCAGCTACACCAAGGTTTGAATTACAGGTTACATATCCCCAGTTGACCAGGGAAATCCACTGGGTGACCCTGGGTATGTTATACCCTGTCAGGCTCAAAGGAAGTCAAAGACAAACTGAACAAATCTTGCCAAAAAATCCCCATAGTAGGATCACCATAAGATGGAGATGACGTCAAGGCTCATAACAACAAGGACAACAAAAACAACACTCTGGAAATGCTCTCTCCAGTAACTACATGCACTGTTTTTAAAAGGTTGTTTGTCATACCTTTAAAATGCTTCTTTCCTGAAGCATGTGCTAATGATTTGATCATACCTTTTCACAAGCAAGACTTCTATTCGTTTTTGAGAAATAAATAACTGACTCATCAACATCATCAGTGGCAGTAAAATGTGTATTTTATTAATTTATTTTCAGTTACTGTCAGCATAACATAACAAATGGGACTTTCTAAAACTGATTTTGAAAACTAATTTCAGCGAGTAGAGTTGTTAAACTATTTGTTAAAATAGATATGTATATGTGTGCGTGGATGTACACACAATCATTTTTCCTTTTCCCCATGTGATTGTTGTTATATATTCTTATTGTAGCTTGTGGTTGTAATTTAGAGCATACTTTCTTCTCCCCATATAATTCAGTGTATATAAGCCCTCCTGAGTTTATTTAAAATTAAAAATAAGTTCTGCATGGCAAAACCATCGGTAATTCTGCATATTTATATATCCGTCCATATATAAATACCATACTTTCACAATTATGGTTGGGCTGGGTCAGGTTAGGTATTGGATTCAGGAGACATGATGCTCAGATTCAATTTTCCACAATTTATCCAGCACCACAACCTGTTTTGGCCAATCTGCCCATGTCCGTTCACCTGATCCAGTCCTACCGTTTTTGTAATTAGAGTTAAGGTCAGGTTTTCCACATCTTCCTTGCTGTGAGAAACTTGAATCAATATTTATGTTGAGCTTGGTTCCCTTTACACTTCATTTGTCAAGGCCCAGCACTTTTTGGCTTTGTGGATTTAACCAACAGTATCTCTGGTAAAAAGGTTTGCAGCCCTCTAAGGGAGAGAAGTCATTAGTTGTACTTTGCACTACTTGCTTCTGTCAGAAAACAGCCCCATACTAATGATGTGATTTATGTAGTCAGCCTTGCCACTCTCTCCTGGCCTTTGCCTAATTCATTCTTGCTCAGTCCCTCCCTGTGCCACATGAATGACCACAGTCCCGATGGCAGACCAACATTAAAAGATATTTGCTTATGATATAGATTTTGTTTGCATAACACATTAGTTGGACAACCCTACTGTGAAAACATGGTGAAGCTAAATTCATAAAATAACACTCTTATTTAGGGCCAGTTCAAATGACTCCCCAGCATGCGGCTGCACAGTTTTGTTTTCCTACCAGGATTGCACCCTGCTCAGTACAAACCAAGTCAGTGGAATTATTCCATCTTTAGCACAAATCTTGCCTTTGCATGCCACCACAAACATTCTATAAATAGTTTGGGACACTGTGAGGTGAATAGCTACTGATTCAGGACAATTCCTTTTGCCATGAGGCAGTGTGGGCTGGAGGACTCATGCTGGGCTCAGTGGTTGTGTAAATAAGCACTTCATTCTTTTTTATGTAGGTCATCAATTAAAGCACTTGATTTCATCTCATTTGATGTACTCAAAGCTCTAATGTTCATGTGACTGTATGAACTGAAGTTGGAAAATGTCCCTGCAATTGTGGTTTTATTGGCAATAGATTGGGGTACTTTGGAAATCAGCACAATATTGCAATCATCAGAGGCTAGGGAAAACCTCATTTCCATTCTACATGTACTCATAACCTCATGACAAGAGCACTGCAATGTTCTCTTGTTAAACTGCCCTTGTATCTGTTTTATTAGTTGAAGGAAGTGCAATGTAGGCCCGAAACAAAATGTGACAACTTTGGGCCACATTGGGGGTGGAGCTTGCAAATGAATCATGTCCCCAGATCAGCCGGAGGCTGCTTCAGGACCCCCTATGGTGAGCCAGAAAAGGAGTGGCAAAAAGCCGCTCCTTCCAGCAGCCTGTTTAGGACCATAACACTGTCCGGCTTTGGGACTGTGGTGTCCGGTCGCCGTGGTCGATTGGGGGCCGATTGCATCTGAAGGGCCAAAGGCCACTCCAAGCCACCCATCTGTCTGACCCTATTGATAACTTAGCCAAAATAGAGAATGCATAGATAACTTCCCAATTAGACTATGGTAGTGTGCTCTAGATAGAACTGCCACTGAAGACAACTCAAAATGCTGCAGTGAGCAGCCACTATTTTGAATGTTCTCAGCAATAAAAGTATTATTAATTCCTGGTAGCGTTTGATTTATAGTTTCTTAAAATACATCAAGCAACCACATGTTGAGCCAAAAAAGAGAAAACTTTATTTACAAGATAGTTGATTACGGTATCTTTCTTATGGTTGGCATTCAGAGTTGATAACTGTGGCGCGTTACAGACCACCCCTTTGGGGCGGACTGTAGCCGCTCCTTTCCCTGCCGGATCGGGGCCTCAGCTGCCAGAACGGCAGCCTCCGAGGCCCTGATCCACTGCTTTCCAGGCCACAGGGAAGCGGCAAAAGGCCGCTTCCCCTCGGCCTGGAAAGGGATGTCTTTGGGGCTTCATGCCCCAAGGACACTCGACGGTGGTGGGGAAGAGGAGAAAGGGGCTAAAGGCTGTTCCAGTGATGCAAATCACGGAAGGAGCTCCTTTTCGAAGCTCCTTCTAGCGCTGCGGAAAGGGTGCTTTATGCACCCTCGCACGGCGCAAAGACGTCACATCCGCACTGCCCCGTTTGGAGGCGGCGTGTTCGTGACATCATAATGGCGGCCCCTATATGTATAGGGTGCCGCCACTTTGTACGTCCTGGGAACGTACTAGGGTTAGGTGCGTGCATAAGGCATGCACTTTCCCTAACCCTAGTACATCCCCAGGATGTATTTTACGCCCGTCTCTAATGGGCCTGTGTTTATTTGCTTAATCACTTATAGTTTCACGTAAGACTTTTGACTAGACTCTGAGCTTTAAAACTCAGACTGATGGGGGAAATCCATCAATGACTTTCCAATTGTCAATGACCTTCCAGGTGCAAAATATCACTGCCATGACAGTTGCAATATTGGCAGTCATATGGTGTAACAGTCTCCTCTTTTCTTTTTGCCCTCCTCCTCACTATTCCCAAGCAGCCCAATTGGCTTAGGGCAGGGAAGATTAAGGATGAGTCTCCTCCAGATTTGGTAAACTTCTGTCCACCTGTTTGTACGTTATGCGTTATAAATTATAGACAACAGAAATAAGCTAAATTGCAGTAATATACATTACAATAAATCCTTTAAAGTGAACTCATTTAAATCTTTCAGATGAGCCACATTACTTTATCTGAATGGGGCGGGGGGGAGGGGAGTTTGCTCCTGGGACCTTTAAGAAGCCTCACAAACTGCCAACTATAAAGGAGGGGGATGGAATGGAAAGAGCCAGAAAAGGCTGAAAGTCCACCTCTAGTTTTGGAAAACACCTGTTTTTATTTTTAAAAGTGCAGGGGGACCTGCAAGTTATTAATTAATTAATTAATTAATTTGTTCATTCATTTTATTTATCCTTCTTTATTCCCAAATGGAAAAAGCTTAGCGTACAATATAAATGAAAACAGAATATCTAAAATTCCTAAAACATTTAACATATTTAAAAGTGAATATCCAACTTTTTTATTGAAAGATGGGTCTTATTCATTAATTTATGGAATGCTGCAGCATCAGAAACACTGGGAAAGGATCTGGACTGCAAATCAAGACTAATAGGGAGCTAGTCTGGAATCACTAGTTAACCTAAATGAGTTCATATTTGCAAGCCCCAACAAACTACATCCCTGAGTACCAAAGGAACTGTCTGATGTACTTTCTGAACCACTTACCATCATTTTTGAGAAATCTTGGAGAACAGGTGATGTGCCAGAGGACTAGAGAAGAGCGAACATTGTACTGTACCTCTATTTTTGTTTTTGTTTTTAAGGCAAAAAAACCAACAAAGATCCAGGAAACTACAGATCAGTTGGCCTGATTTCAATATTGAGAAAAATATTTGAACAGATTATACAGGGGTCTGTCTGCAAGTATCTTTATGGCAATGCAATGATCAATTGGAGCCTGCTTGGGTTTGTCAAGAACAAATCCTGCCAAACTAATCATATATCTTTTTCCCCCAATCAGGTCCCTACTTTAGTAGATGGCGGGCATGCTGTGGATTTAATTTATTTGGATTTCAGCAAAGCATTTGTTAAGGTCCCCGTGATTAACCAACTCACTAAATATGAAATAGATGGAAACACCATTAAATGAATCCATAATTGACTGGAAAAACATGCTTTAAAATCATCATCATCCCAGAGTACCAAAGGAACTTTCTGGAGTATTTTCTGAACCACTTGCCAACAGTGTGATGTTGCGGCAATGAGCAGGAATGCTATTTTAGCCTGCATTGACAGAACCATAGTTTCCAAGTTGAGGGAAGTAATAGTGCCACTGTATTCTGAACTGGTAAGGCCTCATAAGGAGTACTACATTCAGTTCTAGGCACCTCATTTTAAGAAGGATATGGACATGTTGGAGCAAGTACAGAGAAGGGATGCAAGGATGAGAAGAAGTATGGAGAATAAAACATCATTATCATCTTTATCATCACTGCCATCATAATCATTGCCATTGTTTTCATTGTTGTTATCATTTATAGCCTGCCTTTCATCCAAGATTAAGATAATTATAATATTGTTACTAAGATGCAAAACTTCAACATAGTTTATGTAGTCATAAAGAAGACAATAAATGGACCACAGGCTCAATTCTGTCAGGTCTAACTTGAAATGATTCCTCTACCTCTGCCTGCACTTTGAGTATTGTATGCCACCAGCATTAGAGGTTTCTCTGTGGAAATGTCCATGTTGAATCATCAGGTTTCATGACATGGTTTGTATCAGGATGAATAACAATGATGGAATAGGGGACTAAGTGCCATGTTTATAATTCAGCCAATGAAATAATGACTGCCAGAAGGAATAGGTGGAATTCAGTTCAAAAGTTTGAGTAATAATGTGGTCCACTGCCTTTTGTATCTTAAGAACTGAATTTGACTCATAACATTTTTCTCAAGGTGGGCTATGAGATCTTTGCTGCTTTCAGATTGTGTTGTGTTCTGCTTTGCATTTTGCTTGTTTGCTTTTTCTTTTCTTTTTTTCTTTTATAGACACACCTGAAATTGTTTGAAAGAAATGATGGAAATCAGGGGTGTGTGCCAGCGCTTAAAACAAATATTCTGTGGAAAGCAGATGGAAAATTTTGTGAAGCAAAATAAGGAATAAACTATGCTTAAAGAGAAAATTGTTCATGATTACTCAGGTCTAACTAATTACATAAACTGACAATATTAGGCTGCCATCCTGCTCTTCATTATACATGTACAACCCCTGATGAAGTGGAAGGAAAGTATGCATGCATAAATGATTTTCAGGATTTGAGTCCAAATGCTGGTTTAGAACTAAAACCTTCTCTTCTTTCCCTCTTACCTTACTACAGGTTATCCAGAATTTTCAACTGGTTGAAAACCATATTTTGTGAGTTTGAGCAATATGATATTCCTTTCACACATCAAAACCACTCAATTGCTCATTCTGGGGCACTTTCACACCATACAATTATAGCACTAGGATTCCACTTTAACTGTCATACTTCCATCCTGTGAGAAGAAAATTGTTAAAATTGTTTGTTGCTTCCTTCAAGAAAAAAAATTAGTGAAGAATTGTATTCTCTACACTAATAATAATAATAATAATAATAATAATAATAATTTCTTACCCATCTCTCCCCAAGTCATGAGGTAGAGCACAACATAGATTAAAACACATAAAACCATTGAAACACATTAGGTTAAAACACATAAAGAGAGGACACATTAAAATCATCCAGCATGAATTAAAATATCCAGTTTAACATTCATAGTTTGAAATCCACAGGGAAGGCTTGTCAGAACAGAAAAGTCTTTAATACTGTTTTAAATTCTGACAGCATGTTTAGATGTTGAATCTCTTCTGGCAAGTCATTCCACTGTCAAGGGGCACCTATGAAAATGTCCTCTTGGTGGCAGTTGCCCATCTAGTTCTGGCTGGTTGAAGTAAATGTCCCCCAGAAGTGGCTGGGCATTTTTGTTTAATTTGGAATGTCTGCACTCACCTCAAGGTTGCAGATGTTTTCATGTGGTGCCATTGTGCACATGTGCAAGACACACATGTACATTCATTTGTGCATTCATTGGCACTTTCAAGTGTGTATTCAGTTGTGCCACACTGCCATTTAGCATAAGGGTTACATTGTACAATCAGGGAGTAATAGGTGTGATAATTATGTACAAACAATGTATGTGTTTTGAAATGCTGCTGCTGCTATTGTTGTTGTTGTTATTATTATTATTATTATGCTTTATTTATATAGCTGTAGATTTGCACAGCACTGTACATATACACAATAACATGGATAAGAATAACCTGCCCATGCGTACAATCTAAGAAATAATAACATAATATAAATAATACAAAGCAAAACAGGAAAAGGTTCAATAAAACAGGCAACAAATTAAAAATGTCAAATAGCAAATAATAGTCACGTAATGTTGTGTCTCGGCAAGATTTGTTCAGAGGAGGTTTGCGATTGTCTTCTCCTCATACCAAGACCATGTGACTTGCCCAGCGTTACCAAGTGAGTTTCATGACCAAGCTAAGAATCGAACTCTGATCTCTAGAGTAGTAGTCCGACACTCAAACAACTATGCCATGCTGGCTTGATAATACTCCATCAAAAGCTGAAGTTTTAACAGGTAAGACCCAAGACATGATGATCATTTTGACTTAAATGTAAAACTCTCTCAATTAGAAAGAAGGGATTATTGCTGCTTAGATGTATATTGAGAAAGGAAGAGTGATCTATGCTGTTGGTGTCTCATCTCTCAGCATTTCAGCTGACAAACAGGATGTATAATTCCAAAATTTGTAAGCCCCCTTAATGTTGGCTATAGAAAGAAGGCAGGTTATTAATAACAATAACAATATGCCCCAGCTGTTCCTAAGTAACTGTGAAAGCTATCACATTCACCATCACATTTTTATACCTTTTATCTCTACATAAGATTTTCAACAGCCAACACCCTTAAATAATGGTCAGGATTCAAAGAGGCTTCAGATGTATGCAGTGGGCTTGCACTAAACAGTGGATACCTAGAGGATGACACCTGTGTACAATAGTATTTACACAATAACTCCTCCCTCCATAACTGTCATCTTTCAGCCTGTGAGGGAGAGAATAGGCTGGCCCAGCTCCATCAGGGCTAGCATGAAGAAAGAGGCTCCTCCCTCCATAACTGTCACCTTCTGGCCTATGAGTGAGTTGACCAGGCAGCCCCGCTCCATCAGGGCTAGCCTGGAAGAAGAAACTCCTACCTCCATAACTGTCATCTTCTGGCCTATGAGGGAGTTGACCAGGCAGTCCCAGCTCCACCAGGGCTAGCCTGAAGAAGAAGTGCCCTCCCTCCGGTCCATCTGCCTTGGTCCAGGCCTCAGAGGGAGAGAAGAATGCTGGATCTGATTCCCCTCCCCCCCCACCATTCCCTTCTCCTTTTGTGTTGTGTCTCTTTAATAATAATAATAATAATAATAATAATAATAATAATTTGTTTTATTTATATACCGCTATTCCAAAGATCATAGCGGTGAACAGCAAGTAAGCTAATTAGCAAGTAAGCTAATTTGCCCCCAACAGTCTGGGTACTCATTTTAGCGACCTCTGAAGGATGCAAGCCTGAGTCGAGCTTGGGCCCTTTTGCTGGTCTTGAACTCGCAACCTTGTGGTTTCAAGTGAATGGCTGCAGTGCAGGCATTTAACCACTGCGCCACCAGGGCTCCATTGTAAGCCTGAGGGCAGGGAACTGTCTTTTATCCCCTCTGTTGTAAGCCACCCGGATTCCCAGTGATTGGGCTGCATATAAATAAATCATATTATTATTATTATTATTATTATTATCATCATTATTATTACATTCTTCCCTGACTCAGTGGCTCCAAACCTTTCATGATGCTATTCCTCACAGTGATTAGAGACCAGAGCAGATGGGCCAGGAAAGGAAGGGCCAAGCCTGTGCTTTTCTGGCCCTGGTACTAACCCGATTTGGTTCCTGGGTCAGCATCTGGACAGGTAGTTGTTCAGACATCCTTTCCCACACTGAACCTGACAGTTAGGACAGGCACACTGTTCCTTTCCTTAACCAGCTGGCGATCTGTCTGAGAAGCCCCACAGTCACCACCTCTGATGTAGAAACAGGCACCTAGATGCATCCAAGGGCCAGGACCCTTGTTTCTGCTCTTGATGTGGTGACTGGGGGCCTTCTCAAACAGATTTCCATCCATAAAGGTAAGAAGCACTGTTTAGGGGTATAAATATCCCAGTTTTGCAGCAGGTTTTCAAGGAAAACCAGATCTATTTTTATCCATGGGTAAAGGCTATTTACTCCAGGACTGGGCGAGAGCCTCAGGATCCATGTCTAAACAGGTAGGATTGGGCCTAATCCTGCCATGGGTGTTTTGGCCTGTTTCATCTAAACTAGACAACATGAAATTATAATGCTTGGTGGGTCACTGGTAAAAAGTACTCTAGACTAGGAGGTGAACCTGTCAGTCATTCAACCCGATTCTCTCCCTACGTCCTCTCCCTGACTCTTAGTGTTTTCTGAAAAACAAGTATGGGGACAAATTCTGTTCAGGATTCAGCCACTGTATGCATCCAGTGCAGGTCCCTATGGGACATATATGTCCATGCAATCCATACTCAAAAAGAAAGCTAAGCATAAATTGCCAGACATTAACAGAAATGATGTCACAAAACCTGTGAATAAATATACCTTTATACAGCCAACAAATTGTAAAGTCTGGAATGGAAAATAAGATATCCCATAGGATTTTAACCCACAATGAAATAACTGAGATATCAAGTGCCCCATGAGGTAGAATCTTAAAATCTATCCATTGACAAATATATACATATCAGGGAGGGGAGATGGTGAGGAAATGGTGTAATATTCCTTCTATTTTTGCATTTGGGGGAAAGCCAACAAGCCAAACTGAGGACCATCTGGAGATGAAATATAATGTAGGTGGCCAACAAAAACATAATTACTACAATTGGCCTAGAAATAACAAGAGAATTTATTAAGAACAGTACAAGCAGGGCTGGCCAGGAAGAAATCTGACTTCCATTTCAAATTCTACTTAAGTGTGGGAAATAGAGAGAAGATTTCCTCACATAAAGGCTCAACATGCCTATTCAGAAAGACAGGGCATAATTCATGCAAGTCCTCTAAGCAAAGAACCGCAACAGAGTTTGAAATTCTTCTCATTTGCTGACATTAAAAAACAACAACACCCTATACTGCTTCAAAGGAAAATATTGAAGTGCATTCCAAATATCAAAGTGTGTTTTGCAACATGGTGCTGCTACAGACATGAAAGGAGATATGTAAGTAATTGAATGGCTCGGCAGGAGCATAAAATGATCAATACTGCAGGCAAGGTCAGGCTTGAAAGTGCCATTAAAAGGGAAGAGGCCCTATAACTACCTAAAGGAAAGGATGTATTGATTACACAGTAAAGATTAAGTATTAGAATTCACTTGCATTGAGAGGCAGACACTTTTAAAAAATAAAGTTTCAATATGTACAATACAATTCTAATATGATGTAGTTAATAGGTTTTCTTTGGATGGAAAGTTGGTCACAAACTTCAAGTTTAGCATCTGCTTTTTCTTACCTTGCTATTATTATGAAGTAATTCCAAGATGGAACAGAAGTGAAAGAAAGTGTCCTTAGATAGCCTTAATTATGACTTCTTTTTGGTATATTTGAAGCATATTTTGTACAGTATGTGAGTATACTTCTTAGGTGGCAAACTCAACCCTAGTTGGAAATCAGTAGTCTGCTATGCTCTGAATCTGAATTACAACTTGGAAGAAAGTTCTTCATTACTTCCAGATCTTAAATACATACACACACACGACCACAACAGTGGTGAATTCTTGTTCAGCCATATGTTTTGGGAGTACATCTTGGGAACGTACTGTACATGATGCAGTGTTCTCTTTTCCAAACCCATTTGTCATGCTATGTATCCCCAGGGATTTTTCTCTGACTCCCCTTTCTTTCTAAGGTTTTGGAACGGGTTGTTTATTCGCGCTGTCTTGAGTTTCTTGAAACCAACTCCATCCTTGATCCCTTTCAGTCTGGTTTCCGCCCAAGGCATTCCACAGAGACAGCTCTCACTAAGATCTCGAATGACCTTTTACAGGCCAAGGCTAATGGCCTCTACTCTGTTCTCATCCTTCTCGATTTGTCTGCAGCCTTTGACACTGTTGATCACTGTCTTCTAGTGGATATACTTTCTGACCTTGGGTTCTCAGACTCTGTTCTCGACTGGTTTAGATCTTACTTGTCTGGCAGATCTTTTGCAGTAGTTGCAGGGGGTCAGACTTCTTCTCCTGTTCCCTTATCTGTTGGAGTTCCCCAGGGCTCTGTTCTGGGTCCCCTTCTGTTTTCTCTCTACACACTGTCCTTAGGAAAACTCATTAGCTCTTTTGGTTTTTCCTACCATCTCTATGCCGATGACACCCAGTTGTATCTTTCCACCCCCGACCTTTCTCCAATGCTTCAACAGCAAGTCTCGTCCTGCCTCACAGCTGTCTTGCAGTGGATGCGCTATCGGCGTTTGAAGCTCAATATGTCCAAGACGCAGCTTCTTGTCTTTCCCCCTAAGCTCACCCTTCAACACTCTTTTTCCTCCATGGACTGGTCCCTCCTTACTTATCAGACCTTCTTTCTCCTCACCTTCCCACCAGGGCCCTCCGTTCTAGTAGTCAAGGTCTGCTGTCCCCGCCCAGGATTTCCTCTGCCCCATCCCGGATTCGCCCCTTTTCACTTGCTGCCCCTCACTCCTGGAACCTTCTTCCCCCACAAGCAAGAGCCATCACTTCTTTAACTAGCTTCAAAACGGAGTTGAAAACCATCCTGTTCAGAGAAGCCTTCCCAGGCATTGCATAATTGTCGCTTACTATCTGATGTTCTTTTGTTGCCTGTTTATCAAACCATTTCCTGTATTGCTATGTATTGTATATGTATTATCCTACTTGAGAGTATGTATTTTCCCTGGATGAAGATTAACCTTCCATTTTGAAGCCAAGCCCTCCCTCCAGTCCATCTGCCTTGGTCCAGGCCTTGGAGGTAGAGAGGAACTGCTGGACCTCTTACCCTCTCCCTCCACCACTCCCTTCTCCTTCTGTGTCATGTCTTTTTAGATTGTAAGCCCGAGGAACCATCTTAACTAAAAAGATTGCATGTACAGCGCTGTGTAAATTTACAGCGCTTCATAAATAAAGGT
>NC_056522.1:348236110-348248273 GCF_019175285.1 Sceloporus undulatus | reverse complement strand
TAATAATAATAATAATAATAATAATAATAATAATAATAATAATAATAATATGCTTACTATACCAAGCAACATGCAGCCTGTAGAGGGAGTGGAGGCTATGACAATGGTGAATCATGCATCATTACTTCAAACAAATAAACTGAATGGTGTTAGATCCCAACTTTGAATGGATTTGTTATTCCTTGTTCAAACCAGAGGGATATAGGAAAACATTCTGTGCTTATGTCCAAAGAAAGTTTACATTTCCTTACGAAAGATGAGGTTTCGTGCAGACTGAAAAGGCAGGGAAAATATAAATTGACTTTTTAATCAATCTCAGTCTGAATTATGAAAATATTTAGGAAATTTGTCCAGCATTTATAATATATGACAGAAACAAAAAAAAAAGGTCTTGTACAAATTACAGTCCTTAACAATTGTTTCACACAACGTTCTGTGCAAAATGGACCAAAACTCAACAGCATCCAGAACTTTAATGAAATATGGCAACCTAAAGCTAATAATTCAGTTTTGTCACAATAATTTCATAGATGAAAGTTCTAGAGAAAGAGAAAGAGGGATAATTACAGAAATCACAAGTGTTTGCTTCAGATATACCCAAAGTATCTGATCATTAAGTCTAAAACCTTGCTATTTTCCTCGTTTTGGTCCCATTGGATATTACACCAAGGCTGGCATCCTGCTATGGGCATAGATGTGTCAGACTTACACCAGTAATTCAGTCTTGCACCAGTATATGACTTTTTTTTAGTCTATTGCGAGGATGATATTCCCTTACTTACTTGACATCAAGCACCCCCCCCCCCAAAAAAAAAATATTTCAGAGGCATGCAGCTTCCTCCTCTGGCTATTCCATACTTGACGGAGAGTATGGGAGAGGGATTAGAGAAACATCTGGCTATAGGGAAATGATTACATCTTCCACTGAGACTTTGGAAGGACCCCACTGGACCTCAGAAGATGATGCAATCATTTCATGTCTGGTTATGGGGACATACAAAGACATTTCTCCAATATCCTCCACCAGGCATAGAATGTCAATGGGGGTGGCAACATCTCTACAGTAAATCCAGAGATCAGTGAATGGCCAACTGTAGAGTAGTTTTGCATATTGAACTACTACTGGCCCAAGTTTGTTGACTTCAGCCAAATACTGGGATTTGTGTAGCATTACAAACACTTTAAATTATCATACAGATTATGATGATTAGATTAAAGTCCATGTTTTTCACACACTGGAAAATTATAAACCTAATGAATTCAATAGATTGATGAACTAGTTTTGAATTTCTTAATGTAATGGTAGTGCTGTGTAGAATTCATTTTCCCGATATGTCTGTGCTTTAAAAAAAATTAATCTAGGAAATAAGTAGAAAATTGGCTCTCTACATAAGGTGCAAAGAAAAACATTTAACAAAAACAGAGTTCACTCATACACACACACACACACACACACACACACACGGTAATTTTTCTTCTTTCACAAAGTGGTAGGTTTTTGAGAAGGGCCTCTTAATATTATGCCAGTTGGTTTTTCAGTAACGCTCTTCCTTTGAATTGAAGAGAGCAAATAAAAACAAAGAAAAAAATACAGTAAAGAAAAATAAGGCAGCATTTGGTGGGTTATAGCATATGTTAGATAAACTTATGGAAGAAATTTCCACAGTGTTTATCTCTCTTGAGTTCATTGGTATTGCAGGAGGAATGAATTGGTGCCTATAAGATGAAACATGTGAGCAGAAGCTAAATCTGCATTATAAAGTATCAGTAAAAGCTAAGCAGGTGTGAAATCTGTGTTCATGTATTTAAATGAATGATTTACTGCTCCCTCAGGAAAATAAATAGGATTTATAGCCAGTGAGAATGCTCTGAGTTTTAAACATAGCAAGAATCTTCAGTACAAGTACTGTAATATCCACTTCTTCCATAAATATTAAATGCTGGCAGAGCTTGGGAAATTAATTCACAAGTAATTAGTTACTACTATAGGCTGAAATCCTGTATCACAATGTACATTACATAACTTTACAAATACTTAGCTATGTAGCAAGAGACTCTAAGAAACCATGTTAGTGATTTGTGAAAAAGCACAATAGGACACCAACAAGTATGTCCTAATGCACATCAGCACTCCCTAGCCAGTGTTCTCAGACACAGTGGAACTTATGCACAATCGGACCAATGTGCATCTCTCTCACACATTGGTCCTGTTGTACATTGATCCTAATACACATTGGTCATTTACCTGGCTGCCCTTCATGGTAACATAACATACCTTTACTGGATACAGATGTTATTGGACTGCCTAATAATAATGCCAAAAGTAATAAAACCACTTTATTGTTGTTGTTAACTGCCATCAAGTTGACTTCAACTTATTTATGCTTAATAAATATGAATATTAGACTTTGATGAATAAGGCAGGAAAGCTGTCACTTGCCAGAGTCTGCACAAATTGTTAAGAAATCATACTGGACAGATTAAGGCCGGGGCTCGGTCAGCTTTGGAAAAAAGCCCAACCTTATTAAGAAGTACAAACTAGAAGTTGTACTCCAAAATTTCCCTTCCATCCCCCACTGCAACCAAAAGGAAATGGTTTCAATGTTGAAAGCAATCAGTGCTAAACATTTACCTCCATTGAATGGAGACCTGTCGATCTGGCACAGATTGATGCACCCCACATAGTGAGGTTATTATGCAGTTTTCAGTGAGGTTGAGCAACCCAGCTGTATTTAAAAGAGAGCATACAGACATACATAATTAGCTTTTGTCTTGTGTATAGACAGAGAACATGGTCACCTCTGCCCTTTGCAAGCATGTGGTTTTATTTTTGAACAACATTGAGGTCATGTTTTTGTGCATGAAACAAAGTTTTTTGTCTATTGAACAGTCAGAAACCAAGTTTCTCAGCCACCCATGAAAAACGTTTTGAATATTGGAGTATTCTGGATTTCAGAATTCTGGATAACTGAGACTCAGACTCTAGTAGATTATGATCATTAAAAAAATGACAGTAAAGGAATTAATTAAAACAATTAGTTATTTATAGCTAGTTATTCCAAGCTGTTACAGTTAGCATGCTTATTTTGCAGTCTTAGTTAATTTTTTTATATTTATTTAATCCTTAATATGAATTAACTGAGGCAAAGAAAAGCAATAGAATTGTCTCATGTGTGGCTTCTTATTTTCTAAACTTCACTATTCTGTAAACTGTCTTCATACTAAAGCCTATTACTCTGTTCAGGAGGAATGGTAGAAGTAACCTAAAACTTGGTAAATGTTGAAGAAGAAATAATGACATTTCCATAATATGTCTTTATGGAAAGGCAGGGTGAGAATGTGAAAGTATGGAAGATAATTAAAGCATTGAGGATTAGGGAAGTGAAGTTTATCTTTTCATTGGTGGCATAACATCCCTGTAGGATGCAAATCATTTTTGTCCATATGCAATTTCCACTGAAAAAGAGACATCACTCAGGCTTTCTTTTGAGAACCAATGTTCTCAGTAAGCCTGTCTCTCCAATGTGGCCTGTAAATGATGTTTATTTTAGAAAAGCCAGAAGCCACAGGCATTCCACAATATGCTGCATTGTTGCAGGTGTTTGACTGGGTTCTTGTCTTTCAGGCATGCATGTGGGAGGCATTAAATCAATATGTTCATCCACTGAAAAAGAAGGCATGCTGGGACTTTGTTACAGAAGTTGATCCAGCAAGCATTGACAGGAGGGCTTTCTGTTAAAATAAAGGTGATACATTTGAGAATCTGATCATTTGTGAATGCCTTGGACAAATCTCAAATTCCAGAGAGATTCCAGTTTATAATATGGAATGGTGTGCAGTAAGTTACACCTACAAGATTTGTGTCCCAACAGTCATCTTGAGAGTCAAATATCTTTTTAAGATCAACTGCCCATTGTTATTTCTTTAAAGACCCAGAAAACAGAGATTTTACACTGACTTCCAGCCTTTCTTTCACTGGTATATTTCCAGCTGGGGGCAGCAGTATCTTCATCTTAAACAATGCTGGTGTACTAAGATTTAACTTCTGTTATAAAACAAAAACAAAAAAAGTCTTTAATAAACCATATGTGATAAAATGGGAGAAAGACAGTTTGTTTGTTCATTTTTTTAAGATAGGGTGCTGGAGAAGAATGCTGAGAAGAGAAAAAATGGGTTCTTGAACAGATCAAGCCCAAATTATCCTGGGAAAATGGGATTACTAACTGAGGCCATTATACTTTGGCCATATCATGAGAAGGCATGAATCATTAGAAAAATCAATGATGCTAGGTAAGGCAGAGGGAAGCAGAAAGAGAAGATGACACATGCCAGATGGATGGATTCCATCAAAGAGACCACAGGCCTGAGCCTGTAGGACTTGAGCAGAGCAGTGAAGGAGGGGAGTCTTGGACATGTCTCATTCCACAGGTCACCAGGAGGGAAGGTGAACTCAAAGGCAGTTAACAACAACAAGAAGAAGGAGAAAATGAAAAGACAGTATGTTAATCGAGAAATGGTGAACTTTTGGCAAACCAGCTACTTTAGCCAGTTGATACCATTGCCTTGTTGGGTGGAATTTACAGAGGTTGCCAGCCAAAAACCTATAGAGGGCCACTCACTTATGGGTAGTGGTTCTGCTCCTCAGTCATTTGCAAAGGCATGCCTCCAATTTGAAACTGCCACTGGTACATCTAGAACTGGATCTAAGAGCTGATTTTCAGGCCTTGCAGCTCAGGTCAAATGACTACCCAGAATCTGCAGGTTATGTGGAAATCTTGAAAATGCCCAGCATCAACACTAAATTGATATGGGCCTGCCAGCATCCATTGGGGCTAACATCAGCCTTCATTTCTTCTTGTTTACTTAAAACTTTTATAGTCAGGGTTGAGGCATAGGCAATTTTCCAAAGCACCTTCACAGAATAACCTGGAAGGCAGACATTTGGCAAATAGCGTTTCCACACCTGCAACTTTCTTCTCCCACTCATGATGGAAGTGGCTTTGGCTGCCTTCTCTTGAAGCTTCTGTGCAACCATGGAAAACTTCACTATGCTAATGTAACAGTCAATATTCTAGCATAGTATATAACAGATTATGGCTATTATCCTTACCACAACGAGGGCCTTTTGAGCGTCATTCCGCAATGACCAATCCGATTGAATGTCACTTCGCAATGAGCCATCCCAACATCGCGCTCTTTCATTTAGCTTTGCCAATGCAATTCCACGTAATTTCGCGTCATTCATCCCACCTGGGCGGGCTTCCAGATCGGCCAAAAACGCATCGGTCAACGCGTATTGATGTGAAGGGGGGGCCAGTGCAGATTGGAGGACCCCCACAGCCGAATAATGCGTGTTCGCCGATGCGGATCGGCAGCTTGCGCATGCTCTGTGGGTCTCTGAACGGGGGCGCAACATGTTTAACTTCCGGTGGAATAGTGAGGTCACAGTTGCTGCCTTTTCTCTCCTCCTCCTCCTCCCGCTGCTGCTGAGAGCGGAGAGCGAGCGAGCATCTCCCTGCCCGCTGCCTGCCTGCCTTCTGAGAGGCTCCCCGCTGCCGCTCTCCGCGATGATTCCCTCCTCGGGGCCAGAGGCAGCCGGTTCTGCTGCAGATATAACCATGGATGATGTTCATATAATGTGTGTGTATGTGTGTGTATGTGTGTGGGGGGGTGAATTGGGAAAAATGGAAAATCCTCCATCCATCCATCCACCATCCATCCATCCATCCATAATAATAATAAGATTCCTCACCTCGGAAATGCCAGAAAAGGATGTCATGCATTCTTTTTTTTTCTTTTTTTTCCTTTTTTTTTTCTTTTCTTTAAAAGCAATTCAGGGCTGCCCTCTGAATTCAGCAGCAAAAGCATGTATCATTTGACAGCTTTGATTGTAAGTCTAGGCTTTTTGCAACATTTTGTAACACTTGTAACAGATCATAGAATATAGAGTTGTAAGAGGGCCATCCAGTCCAACCCCCTGCCATGCAGGAATCACAATCAAAGCATCCCCGACAGATGGCCACTGAGGCTGAGAGAGTGTGACCATGGGATGAATTGGGGAGTAAAATGGAAATGCAGCGCAGGCATTCCTGTAGCATCCTCTTTATAACACTAATATATAATAACACAGTAATATACAAATATTGTTTTTTCATAACTTGTGTTTCTGGATTTTTGTTGATTGGGGCACAGGATGGGGGAAGGAGGAGGAGGGGGGTTGCCGGGTGGGGGGGAAGATGTGTGTGAAGCACCCCACCAGGATACCAGGCGGGGATTCCCCAAAGCGAGTCCCAGGAAGACAAGATGGTGAAGTGTCCAAAACTGGTCGGTCGGCACTGACATTCTACAATGAAAAGAGGACATATCATACAAATACAAAACAACGCCCCAAAACACACACATACAACACAGGAAGGTATACAGGCAGTTATAGAAATGTATCTGTAAGTGTGTGTATGTATATATACACACACATGTTTGCCATGTATAAAAAATGAGAACAGGTATCAGATATGTCCACATTGCTTGTGTGCTTCATGTTTGAAAAGATTCAAAGGACATCTTTATCTGTTTATAATTAAACATTCACATAATATGTATTTATATATATATAAATACAACACACACACACACACACACATATATATACACACACACACAGCAAATACATGTATGTACGCGAGTGCACATTTGAATATGTCAGAGGAACTATAAAGATACCTCTCTCTCTAAGGAAATATTAACACACACACACACACACAACACACACACATATATAACACTACATGTATGAGCACGCATGCCTATTTGAATATGCAAGTGGAACTATAAGGATATGGCAGCACCATGTGTCGTTGTTATGCCCAAGATTGTAAGGGCAACCTGTTTATCCTGAGAGAGCGTGTGATGAGAACCTCTCCCCCATGGACCTATTCACAGCAAGGCTGAGAAAGACATTGAGACACCAAATTTGGTTTTAAACACCATGCATGTAACATTATTTTGAATCACACAAGTAACACAAACATTGATTATCAAGAGCTCTTTCACTCACAACATTCATACAATACTCAAACACACTTTTCCTTCCGCCGAACATTGATCAGTTGTTCTCGAAGGCTGGGGATGAACACCGTGCCGCGGATGATGCCAAAAAATGGAGATGACAGTCCAGGGCTTTTATACTTTTTTTCTTCTCTCTGGCTTTTGGCTGCTGAAGTCTTGCAATATTTCAGCCCATTACTCAACTTCCTCTATTTGGGAGGACAGACAGGTTGTTCAGATCAGTCCGTGTGCAATAAAGCAACTCGTTCTGTTCAAAGTTCTCCATTGTCCTGTCAGTTTCCTCATCATGGCATCATGGCGACTCAGGAGATAGGTTCTTTCCCGGTCATGGTTCGTCACACCTGGACGGCACCCCGCTTCAGCTTCCCAAGTTTCAGACTTTACTTCCTCGCCTCGGTTGCCAAATACCTTCGTCACATCAGTGCTTTTGCGCGGAACCATCTTGTTTGTGTTTCCTTTAGCTATGTTTAAAAGCACAATTCCTTGGTTCTTCAGTTCTTCAGCTCTGGGTTTAAGTCAGAGCTCACTCATTCGTCTTACATGTGAATGCTTGTGTTCACATATGAACATAGATAGATAGATAGATAGATAGATAGATAGATAGATAGACAGACATCTGCAAGATACACCAAAGTGCAAGGGGCGCAGAAACACCCATCCACCCATCCACTCTCCGTCCTCCATTGAGGCCAATGCTGCTAGAAAGCCTTACACTGCTGGATGGAGGATGAGGAAAGAAAGGGCCTTGGCTTTGCCAAGCGAAGGATGCCTCTGCGCCTTGGCACTTCCATGTGTATCTGTGTGTGGAAGGGGGATGATGGGTCCTGCATTTCAAGAGGCTGCTGGCTCTGTGTCCCAGCCCAGGGACTTAGCTTTGGGGACTACAATTCCCATCACATCCCAACCAACTCTCTAAACTATTGTAGTCATTTAATGTAATATTTATGTACAGTATGTTTTCATTGTCTTGCTTTTTTAACGTTGTAAGCCGCCCTGAGTTCCAGGGAGAAGGCAAGGATATAATAATAATAATAAATAATAATAATAATAATAATAATAATAATAAAATATAATAATAATAATATGTATTTTTATTTATTTTTATGCCCAAAAAGGGACCCAAGGTGGCTTTGCAATATAAAAGCACATAAAAACATTTTTAAAAATATTAAACATTAGAATGACCAATTAAAACAATGTAATGATAAAAATATAAAACGTACAAACACCCAAACAACACCACCACAAATTGC
Organism: Sceloporus undulatus; assembly: GCF_019175285.1. Lineage (NCBI taxonomy): Eukaryota > Metazoa > Chordata > Lepidosauria > Squamata > Phrynosomatidae > Sceloporus > Sceloporus undulatus. The sequence goes on along the minus strand of NC_056522.1, from coordinate 348,239,955 downwards.
ATGCATGAATACATATATATATATATATATACATACATACACACATACATACATACATACACAGACACACAGTGGAAAAGCTTGCATACATATATATAAATGCGCCAGAGTCAATAGTAATGTTGAAATGCTATCCCCCCCCTTCCACAAAAGGTTTGAGCCTTACCTCTGCCATATGGCGAAAGTGCGCCTTAGCCCCAGCGGTTTGTACTAAAGACGAAAGGGACACCCGGAAGGAGAAGGGGGTCATTCCAGTTCGGTGGTTTTCAGCGTTACGGCGTACACATCCTCCAAAGCAGCAGAGGTTCTGCGTTGGCCTCCAACGCGGATCGAGATGATCCCTTTTTTTTTTTTTTTTTTTTTTTTTTCTTTTTCTTTTTTTTTTTTTTCCCGGACTCGGCGCCGGCTGCCGTCATTTCGGATCCGGGCCGTCAATTCAGATTGGCCAAAGCGGATGAACATTATTTCGCGTTGTCCAAAGCGGATGAACGTTATGTCGGATCGTTCATTGCTCACAGGTGTGGAACTCCGTTTCTAAATCACGCGGATCCGGGTTGGCCAATGCGAAATAACGCTCAAAAAGCCGTCGTGTGGTAAGGTCCCTTGTCTACAACAAAACAGTGCTCATTCAAAGTTGAATCATTAAGGCAGTGGAAGCAAACTCCATTTTATCCCTGTCACCACAATGTTGCTACAAAATGCAAAACTGCATATACTGTACTCATAGTGTTTCTTTCTTTAAAAAAAAAAAAAACAAGACTGGGAAAAAGCTTAGATTGCTTTCCTGTTTTTCATTCCAGCAAGAAAGAAGCAGTTTTAAATTATGGAATAACAGTTTTGAAGTAAGGTGAGAAAAGAAATGTAAACCGCAGGCTTGACTATTAAAATAGTAAACATTGTCATCCAAAAGGTGACTCCTGTGAAACCATTTAAGTCTTTAGTGTAAAATTACCTAGACAGACCACTGGCCCCTACTTTTGGATAACTCCCCTAAAGCTTTCAAGTTCATGACCACTGTCAGACAAAGAACTTCCATTTCTAAAGTTTTTTTTCCTGGCTGTTTCAACAGAGAGGGAAGCTGGTCTCAGATCTCAACCAACCTTCCATCCTTTTTTCAGTGGTAGAGTTCCAAATTTCAGCTGTATGACCTCCATCTGAAACAATACATGGAGAGTACAGTCTTATTTCTGAATAAAAGACACACATCCGCAACAAAGTGAAAGGACTTAACATGTCCAGCAAGGGTAATGAACCTTTGACTGTCCAACTGTTTTTGCCAATAATTTGGGCATATAACACCAGTGCAGGAAAACAAGGATCCAAACTGAAAGAGCCAGGTCATGTGATATAAGATTATAATTCAAGTAGACAATCTGTCTTTTTTCCAACACAAAAAGAAGCAGCAAAATGGAGCTCCTTTTTGCACTGAAAAAAGGGTGCACTTTCTGCTGCCACAGTTTTTCGATGCTCCTGTGGTGTGCAGCATATAAATGCTGTGCTGCCAGAGTGCCAAAAAGCTGCCGCCACCCCCAAGCCACGGGGAAACCAGCATATTTTGCCGGTCTGTTCCAGTCCTAATTCTTTCATAGCTGCCCTTCCCATTCCTAGTCCTCTTTTGATTTCTTGTCTGCAGTCACCATTCTGATCAGTATTTGATCCAGGGTACAGGAAATCTTTATTTAAATTTTCTCATTATCTACTTTGAATTTATGCACATCCTCAGTACTTATTATAAGGAGCCCTGGTGGCGCAGTGGTTAAATGCCTGTACTGCAGCCACTCACTTTAAACCATAACGTTGCGAGTTCAATACTAGCGAAAGGGCTCAAGCTCAACTCAGGCTTGTATCCTTCCAAGGTCGCTAAAAATGAGTACAGTACCCAGATTGTTGGGGGCAAATTAGCTTACAGTTGTAAACCGCTTAGATACTGCTTAGGTGGTATGAAGCGGTATATAAATGAAGCTTGTTTGTTTGTTTGTTTTATTTTTTTCTTTATGTTCAGCAGTAACCCTGCCTTTGCACTTTTTTTTTTAACTTTCCTTAGTAATTGCTCAAAGTCTATGATGTTTTCTACTAATATTACAGTGTCATCTGCTTATCTTGGACAGTTGATGTTCCTGCCTTCTACATTCACTTCTCCTCCTTTTGGGTCTAAACCTGCCTTTGAACAAATAGCGTGATAAAATGCAGCATTCTCTGCCCCCTTTGCCTATTAGTAACCATTCTGTTTCTCCATATTCTTTTCTAACAATAGCCACTTATCCTAAGTACAGAATGATGTGGCACACCCATTTCTTTAGGAGCATTCTATAATGCATTTTATTATCTATACAGTCAAAGGCTTAGATTTATTATTATTATTATTATTATTATTATTATTATTATTATTATTATTTCTGTTGTTGTTGTTATATTTATTTATATGTCACCCTTTCTCAAAACTGGGACTCAAGGTGGCTCACAATATTAAAAAAAGTGCAGTTAAAGACATACAAAAATAGTACATTAAAATAGAATTAATTACAATATTAAAACAAGTTACATATTAAAAGAATAAAACACAATGAAAAAACGGCCTGTGTCAGATAAGTATTACCATAAATAAACTAGTGCAGCTTTGCATAACACCAGTACCCCAGTGCATCCTGGCATACTCTTTGGCTAATGACTTGAGGAGGGCAAAGCCACTCTCATCAGAAAACTAGGGGATTATACATGTCATGCCTTCCATTAACAGAAGGAATGTATGTGGATTGTAGAAGAAATGCATATTCCCATCAGATCTCAAGACCTGAACAGAGCAGTGGAGGATTGGGGGGTCTTGGAGATGTCTTATACACAGGGTTGCATGAATCAGGGTTAACTCCCACCAGACTGCACATGGTTCATGGATAATACAGAAGAGCTATGTGAGTTGTATATCTTGTCAGGGAATCAGTAGGGAATTTCCTGCTGGAGAACCATGGGGTATTGCAATACCATGATTCACTTGGGAGATCAAGAACACTTCTTCCACAACGTGGGGTTACTTACAAGTTTCAGGGAACCTTCGTTAATCTGCTATTCATTCTTTTTGGTCATCTTTGGGAGAATTGGGGAAGTGTAACAGCAGAAAAGAGAGGGAAATCAAACTGAGTGTGGAAGTGAAGACTATGAAAACTACTTACAAGTAGGGAAATCTAGCAACTTGCTGTACTCCATCTGTCTGTTCTCTACTCTGTTATCTCTATATCCAACCCTATTTCATATTTCCCTCTTGTATAAGAGTGGGGGAAACACAGCCTGTAGGCCACAGCCAATCTCCCAAGAGCCCCAGGAGTCTTTTTTTTAATGAAGAAAAATCAAAAATATTTTTGTTCCCCAATATATCTCATTTAACAAAGCCTCTGAGAAAGAAGGTTCTTTTTACAAAGCATTTTTATGCCTGTCCATGCTCCCTTCTTTTTCCTGTCTAGCTAGAAGGTGTTTAGCTGTTGTTTGTTTGTTTTGTTTTGTTTTTTAATAACACCGGGATTGAGAATTTGGTGGAGGAGGCTGGAGAAACACAAAGTTTTGATGTTGGGTTGCAGGAGCCTGTCTCTAGTAAACAATGAAATAAATATTGACCAGGGAAAGAACACAATTCTGTTCCAGCTGATCCAACTGTAGCCAAGTGAGCCTCCTTACAACAGGCTAGGTAAACAACAATTGCCTTTGGACTCCCTTAATGAGTATTCACAAACTCCAAAAAGAGAAAAGGAGAGAGCAGATAAGACCCATGAACTATACCCAGCATACTAAAAAGCATAGGTCTATAAATTTGGCCATCAAAATGGAAATTATTTGGAAAGTGTGAGATAGAAGAT
>NC_056522.1:348203854-348236100 GCF_019175285.1 Sceloporus undulatus | reverse complement strand
GATAGATAGATAGATAGATAGATAGATAGATAGATAGATAGATAGATAGATAGACAGACAGACGATAGGTAGACAGACAGACAGATAGATCCCTGCATGCATTTTGAAAGAAGATGTGAAGTAGTCTCTAAAAGATTCCAATTATGCTTTTTTAAAATGCATGTGATGCTTATCTGAGTTGGTTGTTTCATTTCACATGTGCAATATTTAGTTCTGAATAAGGTCTACTGAAACATGTTCATGCTAGTCGTCTTCTTTTTTATAACGTAGGAACCTATCCCTATTCTTTCTGTGTTATTTTTGCCTCTGGTACCAAGGTTTCTGTCAAAGAAATGACAGAAGAACACATCTGCTTCAATAACTGATGTATAGCTGTACATATTATACTAAAAAAAAAAAAAGCTGTAATATTACTAGTTACAGAGCACCTGTGTTTTACACGGGCGTGCCATATGCGGCTTTCAGCATACGCTGAAAGCCATGGCATTAGAGCCTGACACACACCCTGGAAGAAGTAATGGGGTGCGTGTCCATGGCGCGCGCGCTGCTGCAACACTATGCCACCACAGGCACGAGCCCCATTACTTTGAATTGGGCTCCAGCATGCGCGGAAATCCCCTTACACAGAAGGATACGCAACGGATCCCCACATAAGGGGAGAGCGTACTGTACAATGTTATTTCACAAAAACATTATTGTGATCCCTCGTAATCTCCCCAACACTGTAATGAAATTGTTACTTGTTACATATTTTTCCTGAGTATCCCAACATGCCTTCTAGTGATACTTCTGCCCCCAAATACCCTAAAATGCTCTCTAGTAATAATGAAATGGCCCCCAAATATTCATAATGTCCTCTGGTATACTGAATGCCCAGAGGTCAATTTGGGGGGGGGGGTGGCTTTTTAAAATCAAAACTTTTTTTTACCCGCAAATACCTTCTAGTGATATGGTGGAATTTTCACCACATATTTGGTCCGTCAGGACAAATTTAGGCTCACAGGAGACCTTTAAAAAAAACACTAAGTGCATAGGGAGTGACCAGAAGTCATTTTATGTTGTTAAAAAAATGCCTCTTCTGGGTCCAAAATGGCTCAGGGGGGCCTAAAATGGATTAGCCTCCCATACCCACTAGAGAGTGTTTGACAGCAATGTAGGGCTGCAGTGGGTTGAAAAGGCCGTCCAATGTCTCCTGGGGTGTTAATTCAGCCCTCTGGCCTTCCACGGTTGCTATCCCTAGTTTTGCATAAGGATATGAGATATTAAAGGAAATGCCAGTCGAAATCATTGATTTTCTATTGTGCATCACAGTCAATTTTTAAAAACAGACTTCACACAACACAGGGGGTTCACTCGTATAAAGACACCAGCAAGGCCAATTTTCTCGTGTTGCCTCTTTGAGGCATCTTCTCTGAGGAGCCCTGTTTGGACTAGAAAAGAACGTATTTCTCCATCTCCTCTCTTTCTCTTTGCTCTGTTCATGCCCTGACCTTTCCTTGCAGCTTGCTAATGAAGGTGACACTTAGCATCAATTATAATGAAGTGTGTTTTGACTTCCATTCCTTTCCAATCCAATCCAATAGGAATTGGATTACAATAAACAATCCATACCTTAGAGACCACTGAGCAAGTCTGATCAGATGGTAATGAAATTTTAGCCACAAAACATGACTTCAGCTAAATTACAACTGGTGCTGGACGAATAAACAAATCTTTGTTATCAATTGAGATAGTTACATTAGTAGATCCCATGAGCTTTTTTGTGAATATGAGATTAGTACTGAACACTGGATCTTTTCTTGTGCTTGATTTCTCCCACACAAATTAAAACTGGTAGATGATTAGCTGGAACATTTGCAAAAACACAGCAAGTATATCATCTTTACACTTTCTTTCCTTTCTTTCTTTCTTTCTTTCTTTCTCTTTCTATCTAGAAAAACACATTATAAAGTACATATTATGCCTGCCTACAAATTATTAATTAGTAAAATTAATAGATTCCCAGTGGATATCCTTACTCTTTCCCCCATAGGACAGAACAGCTACACACACACATACACACAACCCTCAAAATATGAAGAGAATGGTATGAATCTTTTCATCTATGGGGAAAGAGAAATAGTCCAACAATTTATCAGAAGTAGGAATCAAAAATAACAACGGCAGGAGCATACTCCTTCGCACTGTAGTCGCACCAAAAAGGGATACTACAGTATTTTCCATCATCTACAGTGTCCTTTAATGTCCTTCTCCTTCTCTTTCTCTCAATGTCCTTCTCTTTCTCTTACTGAATTTAATAGTAGGTTGACATTTTACATCTTTATGGAATATTGGGCAGAGGGACATTCACAATAACACATAGAAGATGTTCATAGAACAATCTCTATGGAATAATACTTTTTTTAAAAAAATGCAGACTGATATGAAGAAAAATCTCAGAAAAATAAATTTTTAAAAACCCAAAATATCTTCAGCTCTAATTTTTATTTGATGGAATGTTCCTCTGTTGAAGAGGTTTTTATAGTGAGATCATAAAAAGAGCCCAGTGGTGTAGTCCATTATCTAATTCACATAGGTGACAGTTGTCCCATTTCAGATGAGACAGGCATGTTTAGTCATCTGTTTTTCCACTCTTTCACCAGGTATTCAAAAGCCCCAATTTCTCCCTTGTCTCTCCTGCCAGTTTCCAGGCAGGGAATGAGGATGAACTCTCCTTGACACAGTCTTACACCAGCTCCGATCCGGCTCTTTTTTGCACCCTCAAAAGGGCACCTTAACCACGTTGCCATGGGTATACTACACTCCTTTGGCACTGCATCATGTGGACAGTGCCGGAGGAGCACCATGATGCTGTGCGCCATGTGGAGCAGTGCACAGCATCAGGGTGTCCTGGGGGCGGAGTCAGGCATGTGTTGTGAGTACGCTACACCCCAACTCTGCCTCCATGCTAGCCTTAATGGCCGGTGTGTACAGGGCCACTGCAGTGGGTAATAAAAAGAGAGTGGATGCTATAGACCACTAAAAACAATACAGTAAGGCCTGATACAGACTGCCACAAAGTGCCAGCCTGGGGCCAATTTTAGGGCTTGGGAGAGCAGAGCGTCTGCATACTCCTGAGCCCTACCGCACTGTCAGGATGCCATCATGGCTCACCCCGTCCACATGGTGCAGAATTAAAATGGTGTCACACCATGTGCACGTCATCGGTACATGTGAGGGTGCCAATGGTGCCCCATGTGTGGCACAAAAAGAACCTGCCAAGACCGGGTTCTTTTTAAGCCTTGTGGAGGCCGTACCATTTGTTTTCTGCAGCCTCCATCTGGAGGAGAAAGGGCCTCTGTCCGCCCCTTTCCCCCAATCTGTACCAGGCCTTAGTTCAAAACATCACCAAAAGATATGCAAAAGACATTCTAAGATGCCTAGAAAATGAGGCAAGAAAAGAGAAGCCTTTTTGTAGGGGAAGAAAACTTGTTGAGTAGCTGGAGGACAAATTTCAGCACAACACTAATATGAACAGGTGGGGAGGAAGGAAGAGCTGGGAGGCACAGATAGACAGTGAGCCAAAAGTAAGATTTAAAAGGAAAGTATATGAACTTAGAAATCATGCACCAGACTGTTATGTTTCCTGTTCTTTCACAGCACTGTGATGCTTTTTCTTACTAATTTAATAGTAGGCTGATTTTTTTTTACACCTAAGAAATTTACAAGCTCTTTTAAGGCATTCAGTCTGAGGGAAATTGACATATGTAGGTCAGAGTCCACTCTCCATCCTATCATGTTTATCATCTTCATGCTGAATTTTCAAGAAGAGTGAACGTCTTAATGGACAGAGCAGCACTTTGCATGCACATGTTCCCAATGTCTATGCATAGTTGTAAAAGCTACACAATGAAGAAAACTGAATAGTAAAGCAATAGCAACAGCAAGTAGATTTCTATACTGTTTATCAGTGTCATTAAGCACTCACTAAGCAGTTTACAATGTGTAAGCTAATTGCTTCAACAAGCTGGGGACTCATTTTGGTGACCTATTGAAGGATGCAAGGCTGAGTGGAAGGATTCAAGGCCCTGTTTGGGGATCAAACTCACAACCTTTTGGCTCTGAATGGCTGCATTACCAGCATTTAACCACTGTGCCACCAAAATAAACTCATTGGCAATGTGCTGCTGGATGCCAGATCTATGGACATCACAAGCCATTAAAAAGACAAATGAGCAGGCCCAAGAACAAATCAAGACTAAACTCTCACTAGAAGCCGAGATGACTAAGCTAAGACTGTTGCATTTTGGACATGAGATGTTGTAACTCTTTGGAAAAGACTGTAAAGCTTGGTAAAGTGGAGAGCAGTAAGAAAAGGGGAATACCATGCTGCAAGTGAATTGATTCAGTCAAGGAAGCAATAGCTCTGAGTTTATAAGACTGAAGCAGGGCAGCTGTTGACTGTCGCTCTTGAAGGTCTCTCATTCAAAGGGTCATCGTAAATTGAAATCAACTTGATGGCAAGTAGCAACAACAAATCTCTAGTTCAAAGGAGCATGTAACAGGTGAAGGCAAAAGAGAAGTCGGGGAAAATGTAAAAGAGAGATTGGCATATTAAGTGTAGAAGCAAGGTGGGAGGTCTTGTGTCTTCAGGTTATTTTCCATATTGAAGCCTTTCCCATTAGGAAAGTTATAGAAGTGAAAGTTGCAGTGCTATGTGGAAATGTTGGAACATAACGTAGATGATTTATAAAGCGATTCAGCTATATTCTGCCTGACAACTATTTTCTTGGTTGGAAAAGAAGTAACCCAAGCTGTCTCTAGTTTGAATTGTTGTCAACACATGTTCAGATATCAGTTGCTTGCTCACTAATGTCTTCCCCAAATTTCAGCATTAGAGGAAAGGGATAACAGTAATAAGCAACTCAGTGCTGTAACATATTGTGTTTGTGTGTATGTGTGTTCAAGTTGCCTTTTGACTTATGGTGACCCCATGAATTTGATAGGGTTTTCTTAGGCAATACTGAGAGGTGGTTTGCCAGTTCCTGACCCTGCTTAGCTTTCAAGATCAGAAAGGATCTGGTGCTTTTAGGGTAATTAGGTCCATTATTTACGTACAAGGTCCCAGACTCAATCAACCTCTCTAGTTAGTGAATTTCAGTTAACGGAACTGGGTAAGATCTCTGCTGCAGATCTTGGCCAGTTCATGTAAAATAGCTGCCATGAATGAATCAGAGTAATTAGGCTAATTCTATTCCATGTGTAGTATATTTGGTTCCTTCACATACTGGAGAGAAAGCTGGTTAAGTGTTTGCCTTTGGGACCCCTACCATTTCTATGAATTGGAACATTGGTTTAATGGAGACTTTTGCAGGTGCTGAAAGAGCAGTGGGAGGTAAAGCCTGTATGGAGCTATTTTTCTCTTTGGCTAAAGGAATTTCTAGAAAAATATGTTAAAGGAGGAAATGTATTCTCCTGTTTCTAAGAAGATGAGGGAGTGGGACAACTAGGCATACTGGTGAAGCTGAGAACGGAATTTACAAGTAGTTGGAGATCTTTATTGCAGATAGGGTGCTATCATGTATCAGTGTATTGTACTATCATGTATCATCATTATGAAGGGCTTTATTTTCTAAGAAGGACCACATCAATACTCAGCCATCAAGAGAGAAAACATTTCACATTGAGAGATTTGAATATGAATGCCAGTGTGTTTTGTACAAGAAACCTGAATCACTGTCTTGGCCATATGGTGATGAAATGTGAAATCTTTACATTGACACCATGGCGTGAAGTAAATTAAAGTCTTGAGAAAACATTTCTCCATTTATTCATTGCAACAATTACTAGAAACACAGCATTCAGTTTCTGCATTATAAGACCACCCCAAAATCTTTTCCTCCACAGTCTAGACAAAGGGGTTTGTTGACAGTGCATGGTATGTAATCAGGTTTTGAGCTTGGAAGTTTTACTTCTTTGGTCTAACTCAAAGCATTATTAATTTTAATAAGACCAGCCTTTTTCAGTAAGGGAAGGGGACAGATTGACATCCAGAAAATCTCAGAGTGAAACTCCATGCTAACAGTGGGCATGACCAGAACTCACACTCATTGCATCATTCTCTCACACATTGTTTACTCAGTCAGATATCCACCAGTGACACCACAAATATGCTTAATTCATGTGCATATGTATGCATAGCATTCATACTGTTATTCACACATGCCCTTCCCAACTCCAATTTTTCAGTTGGTCTGGTCTGGACTGGGGGAGTATTTTTCTTCCCCATTACTGAGAGAAGATGCATTTCTCAGTAGTGATGTTTCTGAGCAGCTGGAAGTGGTCTGTTTGTGGCAGGGAAAAGGTCTTCTCTCTGATCGGCAGATTGGAGATAAGAATGTTCCTTTCCCCAACCACAGAATGGGCTCAGTGGGATGGAAAAGAAAGATATAGCTGTGTTAGTCTGTAGAATCAGTATGTAGAGAGATCTTGTAGCACCTTTGAGACTAATTAAAGAAAGAAGTTGGCAGCATGAGCTTTCATAAACTTAAAGTCTATTTCCTCAGATGCATTTGGTAGTTTCAGATATTTTCTTAATATTGTTCAGAAAAAAGGGAAGGTCAGTAGTAAAAACTTTCTTTTTTTAATGCCTGGTTTCTGATTCTCCTACTAATGAGCCTCCAACGTTACAAATTCCCTATCCATCCCTGGTTTATGCACTGTGTGAAGAAATATTCCTTTTCTTTTTCCTGAATCTTCCATCATGCTCTGGGAACAGGTGCCATAACAGCTTGCTCACTGTTGAAAAGAGAGAGTGGCTGAAGGTGAAAAGAAGATTACTCTTCTTGCTTGTGTTAGCCTTCTCAGTGACTTCAAGTCAATGGTGGTCCAAAGTTACTAAAGCGTGGTACAGACTGCACAAAAGCGCCGTGCTGGCACCGATTTTAGGGTTAGGGACCGCACGGTCCCTAACCCTAGCATGGCTCAGTGCCATAACAATCAGGCCTCCGGAGACTGCCCTTTTTGGGCGGTCTGTCCTGCGACTATATTATTGTTGTTGTTACTGTTATTATTATTAATATTATTTTGTTTATTCATGCTCTCTATTTTTCCCAAAACACAGTACAGCTGAAACATACAAAAGATCAACATTAACATGGGATTAAACTACCATTTTAAAACAATAAAACAAATTCAAAAATCTACAAAAATCTACAAACAAACAAAAACCAAACAAGCAATACTTTTATTAGCAAACCAAAATGCACAAAGCATATCATGCAAGCATTTCAAGCTTCACTGGCTTCTTTATCAGGCAAAAAATAGCAAAAAATCCTACAAGAGTGGCAGAAAGTTTCTATGTCAAATATGCTTCCTGGATTTGAAGATAATGGATTTAGCTGCAAAAGGAGAATCCCAAACAAGAGGGAAGTAAGGATTGGAGTAAAACTCTTTCAGATAATAATAATAATAATAATAATAATAATAATAATAATAATATTAATATTTATTTGTATACCGCCCTCTGGCAAACCAATCCAGGCGGTTAACAACAGTAAAATATAAAATATGACAATTAAAAACACTTTATCCCTCCCCCCCCTTAAGACAGTATTAAACAGTATAACATATTAAAACACAATGTCAATGCATAAAAACAACAATTAAAAACTAAAAACCCTGATATCCCTCTGTTCCTGAGACAAGCCTGGCTGCCATATTTTGAACCAGCTGTAATTTCCGAGTCAAGCACAGGGGTAGCCCCATGTAGAGTGCATTACAGAAGTCAAGGCGTGAGGTTACCAGCGCGTGCACAACCGTCTCGAGATCCCTTACTTCCAGAAAAGGGTGCAGCTGGCGTATCAGCCGAAGCTGATAACAGGCACTCCTGACCGTCGCATTTACCTGATTTGTCATCAGGAGCGACGAGTCAAGGAGCACCCCCCAGACTGCGAACACAGTCGCTGGAGGAGAGTGTGACCCCATCCAGGACTGGAGGTTGCAACCCAATTCTTGGTTTCGGGGCCGCTACCATGAGCACCTCCGTCTTGTCTGGATTCAGTTTCAGTCTGTTTTTCCTCATCCAGCCCATTACCGCCTGAAGACATTCATTGAGAGAAGAGATGCCATCGGAATTCGAGGCTGACGAACGAGATACAGAGAAATAGATTTGGGTGTCATCAGCGTACTGATAACACCCAGCACCATAACTCCGTATTATCTCACCCAGCGGCTTCATATAGATGTTAAATAACATCGGGGACAAAATAGCCCCCTGAGGAACCCCACAAGTGAGGTACCTCTTACTGGAGCTACAGTCCCCGAGTAGCACCCTTTGAGACCTGCCCAAGAGGAAGGACCTGAACCACTGCAGAGCAGTGCCCCGATACCTAACCCCCTCAGGCAGTCCAAGAGGATGCCGTGATCTATAGTATCAAAAGCCGCTGAGAGGTCTAAGAGCACCAACAGGGTCACACTCCCCTTGTCAATGCTCAGACGCAGATCGTCGGTCAAGGCAACCATGGCAGTCTCAACCCCAAAGCCTGTCCTAAAGCCAGAGATGTCTACCTCTGATAATGTTAAAACATTTTCTTTTTTACTATAATTGGCTGAGTTTTACCTATTCAGCAACTAAAAGTGTTTCCAGAGGTAGCAGCACAAAGACTTCTCATGAAATTCAAAGTTCGCTGCTTAAGAAAGGGGCCTCACCTTACTACTGCTAATTAAGTTTAAATTTTACTGTACTTTGGCCCTGTGCAGACCAGCCATTAAGGATAGCCTGGGGGCAGAATCGGGGTTTAGTGTCCACATGATGCACATCCTGATTCCACCCCCAGGGCACCATGACGCTGTGTGCCACTCCACAAGATGTAGTGCCAAAGGAGCCAGTTTTTGCAGCTCCTTTTTGTGCCCTGGAAAGGCCAGATCAGGGCCACAGCGTGCAGTTGCCACAGCCCCAATCAAGCGCAGCTGAGGGCAGCTGCAGGCAACCCCTTTGGGGCAGTCTGCAGAGCCCCTAAGTCTTGGTCCCCATGTGGTCAAGAGAGGAATGTCATCTGCCTGTATTGAGATCCCTCCAAACCACCTGAACTACTGCAGAAACAACATCTGATACAAAATGGAGGCCTGTGGGTTCAACACTGTCACTCCCCCTGACACATGATATTTTAATTTTTTTTTGCCTGGTGAAGAAGCCAGTGGATCTTCAAAGGCATTCATGATATGTTTTGTGCAGTTCGTTTGACAAATAAAAGTACTGCTCTTTTATAGATTTTTGATTTGGTTTTATTTTGATGTATGACCAGCATGCCCACACCTAAATATTTAAAAACAATGTAAAGCATACAGTTAAAATGATGAAAAAGCAATTTTAAAAAAAGTACAGCTAAAACAGTGCATGCCATTCAGTGTCCTCATTAAAAGCCCCTTTCTTTTAAACCTTTGCCTCTCAAATGCCTGTCAGAATAATTTTATTTAAAAAAGTCATTGCCTGTTGATAGAGGAACTGCAAGGAGAAGTTTTATCCTTTATGAAGGGAGTACCACAGCCTTTTGACAGCCACCAATAACAAGTTTGCTAGGAGATTGCTCCTGTTGGCTAATCATATACAGTGTATTTCCTCTTCTTCTATAAGTATACAACATTATATTGTATATGAGAAGGCAATGTAGTTCCTGGGCTGTTTACAGATGATCATGTAGTGCCTTTTGTTCCTCAGATATAAGAATACACATGAAATCCTTTTGCTCTACTGAGTGGTTGCAAGAATACAGAGCTGCAGTACTCAGTGGCAGCTCCCCTTTTCCCAATGTTGTTGTATTCAGAAAGATCTCTGCATTTAATTGAGCAGTGTTCTCTAGTGTTTTAAAGGACACACTGTCAAAATGCTTTGCATATAACTGTGTTGTGTTTATATAACCTGCATTGTTGGTAATGGGTTTTTTACACCCTTTCTTGGCTTGCCAACTTTGTCCATTCTCATTTAGCAAATAGGCCTGTTTCCATCTGTGTAGTTCCTTGAAAAGCGTGAGCCAACACAGCTCTTTTAAAATTTAATTGACTCACTTGATTATGCACCGGAGCCATTAGTGTGCATGCACCACTAGGAATTATTGATGCTATGGTTTACTGTTGTTTACTTAAGATCTGATTGTGTGCCACATTGCACATTTCTTAATGTGAGTGTGGTGTGTGAAAACCTCACCCCAGAGAAAGAGTTCAGACTAAGGTTAAAGTGAAATTCAACCCTCCCCCAATTTCCCAATATCTACTGTGAATAACAGGGCCCCACTTTCTGTTAACAGGGCGAGAAACTTTTTCCACTGTTTGGCTTTTCTGCTTGTTGTGCTTAGGGGTTGGACACACTTTGGAGCAAGGAAGAGCACATTTTGGAGCAAGGAAGTTTTTTTTTTGTTTTTGTTTTACTCCTTCGGGGGTCTTTGGCTGTCATTTTGGTAACTATAAATGATGACATGGCACTTCCAGTTATTTTTCTGGATTTTTGGGTGGTGCACTCCAAAATAGCATGGAATACCCTCACCAATTTTTCCCATATTTCAAATGTGTGAACCTTTCGGTTGAAAAGCAAATTTTCTAAGCTGAAAAATATCAGAGGTTACCAGGACATTTAAGGGATTCCCAAGGTCTGCACTGGAACCTCCAGAGGACCACATGTGTCCATGGGTCAAACAGATTCCCATTACTGGTTTACCTGTTTATCTTACTCATATTTTTGTGGGGACAGCTAGACTGATGTGCACATAGGCAACAAGATTTTCAGGCTCTTCAAAAATAGCTGTGCTAGACATTGGGGGCGGGGGGGGGGGGATCTATCCAGCATGAAGCCACAAGCCCTGTGTCAGGATACTGCATTTAGTGTTTTGACATGTTTCAATATTCTCAGGTAGAGAGTGAATTTTAGAAAATGGAACAGGCAAAATCTACCAGCTAAGACTGAATCAGATTACTTTACCTGGTGCTGGATGGGTTAAACTCTTGGAAAAACAATTTTATTCCCGTGTGTGTGTGAAGAGAGCAAACTTTTCAGTATATCAGTTCCAAAACTGATCAGGGAGAGGAAATTTCCATCCCAGCTGAAACAAGCAGTGGTTAAACCACTTCTGAAGAGACCCTCCCTGATAAGAAACAACTACAGGCCGGTCTCTTTACTACCATTCTTGGGCAAGGTGATCGAGAGGGCAGTTGCCCTCCAACTCCAAGCTGTCTTGGATGAAACCGATTATCTGGACCCATTTCAAACTGGCTTTAGGATGGGATACAGAGTCGAGTCTGCCAGGGTCGCCTTAGTCAATGATCTCCATCTGGGCATCGACAGGTGCCATCCTGTCCCCCATGCTGTTTAATATTTACACGAAGCCGCTGGGAGAGATCATCCAGAGACATGGGGCACAGTGTTATCATACGCTGATGACACCCAAATCTACTTCTCTATGTCCCTGAATGCTGCAGTGACCAAGGATGGCATCTCCCCTCTCCCTGGAGTCAGTAATGGGCTGGATTAGGGAAAACAAACTCAAGTTGAATCCAGAAAAAATGGAGTTACTTGCGATAGGAACCCCTGGTCCAGGAATGGAGCTTTGCCACTCAGTCCTGGACAGGGTCACACTTCCCCTAAAGGATGAAATTCGCAGTTTGGGAGTCCTCCTGGACCCGACTCAACAACTGACATCTCAAGTGGAGGCGGTGGTCAGGAGTGTGTGGTACCAACTTTGGTTGATACGCCAACTGCGACCCTACCTGACCCAGAAGGGCCTTGAAGCTGTGGTATATGCACTGGTAACCTCGAGTTTAGATTTCTGTAATGAGCTCTACATGGGGCTACCTTTGTACCAAGTTCGGAAGCTTCAATTGATCCAGAATGCAGCAGCCAGATTGGTCACAGGAACACGTAGATCGGATCATATTACACCAATGTTAAAATCTTTACATTGGCTGCCGATCAGATTCCAGGCGCAAAACAAAGTGTTGGTTATCACCTTTAAAGCCCTAGATGGCTTGGGCCCGAGTTACTTGAGGGAATGCCTCTCCCTAAACAATCCGCCCCACACTCCAAGAAGCTGGCTTGGGTCCAGCTTACCTGAGGGAACGCCTCCTCCCATACAATCCTTCCCGCACTCTCAGGTCCTCTGGGAAGAATCTCTTGCAGTCTAAGAAAACCAGACTGGTAACAACTTCCCAGAGGACGTTTTCTGTTGCCGCTCCAAAAATCTGGAATGACCTGCCAGAGGAGATCCGCCTTATAACATCTTTGGAGGCCTTTAAGAAGGCAATAAAAACGGATCTCTTCCGACAGGCATTCCCAAATTGACCTCCTCGGAATGTTCACTCTCCAGTTGAGAACTGTCATTTTTAATGGTATTTTAAGGTGGGAAGGAGATAGGGAATTGGATTTTATATGTTTTGCTATGTTTTTACTTGTGGTTTGTTGTGTTTTATTTTTATTGTTCTTATGTTTGTTGTTACCCACCTCGATCCAATACAGGGAGAGGTGGGATACAAATAATAATAATAATAATAATTATTATTATTATTATTATTATTAGGGAAGAATTTGCTTGACTACCCAAAAGCAAGACTAACAACAACTTCCTACAAGGCATTTATGATTGTGGCCCCCAAATTGTGGAACAATCTATCGGAACAGATCCGTCTTATTGCCATCTTGGAAGCTTTCAAGAGGGCACTTAAGAGAGATCTCTTCTGGCGGGCCTACCCACCTAACCTATTATGATGACCCTGAAAGAACCCCACCCAACTATGATAAGACGGAAATAGACAGCAAGCTAGCTTTTAGCAATAGTAATGATATTGTGATATTGTGATTTTACTGAATATGTTGTAATGTGTATGTTTATATGCTGTGATCCCGCCTCGATCCGCAGGGAGAGGTGGGAAAATATAAATAAAACTTTTGTATTATTATTATTATTATTATTATTATTATTATTATTATTATTATATTTGGTGGGACAAAGACACTGCAAAATTTGAAACATAGGTTCAGTTCAGTTCAGTCCAGTTTTCATTCATGTATTGAATCAGAATTGTGAAGTCAATACATGAACTTAAACTGGACTGAACTGAACTGATCCTGTGTTTCAAATTTTGCAATGTCTTTGTCCAACCAAATATAGTGTTTGGGAACTAATATACTGAAAAGTTTGCTCTCTTCACGCACACATGGGAATAAAATTCTTAGATGCATGGGAAATTGCATATAGAAGAAAATGCCTCATCAATCACAAGTCAAATCCTGAATTTGAAAGGTTAGGGAGATAGAGTCATAGAGCTGAAAGAGACCACAAGGACCATCCAGCCCAACTTTCTGCCATGCAGGAATGCACAATCAAAGCACTCCTAACTGATGGCTATCCAGCTTCTGTTTAAAATCCTCCAAGGAAGGAGACTCCACCCTCCTCTGAGGCTGTGTGTTCCATGGTTGAATATCTCTTACTATCAAGAAGTTCCTCCTAATGTTTTGGTTGAACCTCTTTTCCTGTAGTTTGCATCCGTTGTTTTGTGTCCTATTATCGGAGCAGCAAAAACAAGCTTCCTCCTTCCTCAATAAGACATTCCTTCAGATATTTAAGTATAGCTATGAGGATTTACATAAATTCAACCTAGATAACAAGAAAATTGAAACAGTTAAAGATTTCCCATATCTTGGATCAAACATTGATCAGAATAGAGACTGCAGTCAAGAAATCCTAAATAAAATCCTAACGTGTAAAGATATAATAATAATAATAATAATAATAATAATAATAATAATAATAATAAATCTGAACACGAAAGTTAGCATCGTTCAAACCATTGTATTCCCTATTTCTATGTATGGCTATGAGAGCTGGAGAGTGAAGAAAGCAGATATGAAGAAAATTAACTCATTTGAGATGTGATGCAGAAGAAGAGTGCTGAGGATACCACAGGCAGCCAATAAAGACAAATAAATAGTTCCTAGAACAGATCAAGCCAGAAATCTTCCTGGAAGCCAAGATGAGTAAATTGAGGCTGTCATACTTTGGCTAAATAATGAGAAGGCATGACTCAGTAGAAAAGGCAATGATGCTGGGGAAGGTGAAGAGAAATAGAAAGAGAGGAAGGCCATATGCCAGATGGGTACACTCAAGTCAGGGAGACCATGGCCCTGAGCCTGCAGACTTGAACAGGGAGGTAGAAGCTTGGAGACATCTCATTTACAGGATCGGCATGAGTCAAGATGGACTCGAAAGCAGCTAACAATAACAATCATGTCACCTCTTAACTTTCTCTTTTCAAAACTAAACATACATAACTTCCTCACAGGCATGGATTGCTGACTTTCACCATTTTGGTCAACCTCCTTTGGACATGATCCAACTTGTCAATAACCTTCTTGAATTGTGGTGCCCAGGAATGGACACAGAATTCCAAGTGAGGTCTGACCAAAGGAGAATAAAGTGATATTATTATTTCTCTTGATTTAGACACTATACTCCTCTTGATGCAGCCTAAAAACATATTGGCAGTTTTAGCTACTGTATCACACTGTTGACTTGTTCCTTTACACTCCAGCAATATTGAAATGTGTTCATGGGGGCTGCACTACTTAAAAGGTACGTTTTTTGGAAGGGGGGTGGTTTTATGTGGTCTATAGAGACATCTAACTTGAGCAATGACTGTAATAATGAACTACCATTCTGCCAGACATGACACCATCATAATTTGTGAACAGGATACCATCCTAAAATAGATAGATTATGAAAGCATGGCACAAATTGAATTTAAGATTAGAGAAGGGAGAAAATGAGAGAAATTGATATTGATGGATTTATCCATTTCTCATTTTCATTAGGATCCCACATTTTACTGAATGCATTGCCAAGTGGCGTATATGAAGAACCACAACTGCTGATGTTCAGAAGACCCATACCTATTCAGATTTTTGTGGACTAGAAATCTGAATGAATTTAGCTCTAATTATTTATTAAATTCCAGTCTTTTATTGGACTGGATGTTTTTGTCTTATTGCAAGCTCTTCTTAATTTTATATGAAGCATATTGTTATCTTGATCATGACAGAGTCTGGAAACAGTAGTTGCAGCTCAATCTTAGCCAAATTTGTGGATAATTAAGGCCCACTGATTGATGTAATTAACTCCTAAGTCTTCACCAGAAATATCATTCTTCTCATAAAATTCTTCTGCCGGCTGTTCTCAGAAATTTGCCAGAATAGCTTTTTCTTAGAATAGCTCTACAGGCAGAAGAACCAAAAACAGAAGAAAAGTGGTGGGATGAGGAAGGTGCCCAGTTATGCAAGATTCATCTTTTCCCATAAAGTCCTTCAGCCACAATGTTTCCACAAAGGTATGCCAGGACAAAGATAGTCCCAAATAATTTCTAGCATTCCTAGGCTGAGAAGGGTTTGGATTTAGCAGTTTCTCTGGCCTAGGTTTGGCTCTGCTGACCCTTGGACACTTTGGTCAGTTATGATTATGCTCCAGTTCTAGTAAGATCATAGCTACTTGACTAGACAGAGTGCAAACCAGTAGACATTGCTACCATATAAGTACAGTTCCACTGAAACAGCTCTTGAGACTCTGCATTAATATCTGACAACTTTGCTTTTATTACTGTGTGAGGGATGTAGATTGGAATTATATTAAGTCACTCAATAGTTATACTATCAGCTAGAACTGGGGTCTGGACCTGAGTAATACCAACTTAATATTATTTTCCTTGCTTCCAGACAAAGGAAAAAAAAATACAACTTTCACATGGAAGGTATGGACCTATGGGAGATTGTCCATCCTTTATTGGCAAAGACATCTACATTTCTTTGTTCTAAGATCTCAGTTAATGGCCTGCAAATTAGAAATCAGCTGCTGAAAAGCAGAGGTTATGCCCCAAATCATGTAAGTTTTGACTGCCATGTCAGTAGGATAATAAACAATCATTAGCGCTGCCCAGGCTTATGAACGGCCCATTCATTTCCTATTGGTTACTTTCCACATACATTTCTACTTAAAGTGCAAGTTAAACCTGACAGGGAACTAATTAGATTCCCATATTAATCATTGATCTTGTAAGGGGCTATCAAAATGCCTACCATTTTAGGAACCTGGAAGAAAAAAGTCTGTGTGTGTGTGTGTGTGTGTGTGTGTGTGTACACACACGCACATGTACATATGGGTGTGCATATGTAAAGCCAAGAAAAAAAATCTGCCAACAGTGGTCTTTCAGAAAGTCCTGCTTATTTTAGGGATACATTATGTGAAAGTTCAATCTGCTAAATTCTGAGTCTGGTTGAAGTAGGAGTCATTGCTGCATTTGGGACTATCAAGGAAGGTGAATCATTTGGGCCCGTTACAAACGCCCCTAACCCTAGTACGCCCCTTTCCGGATGCCCCTAACCCTAGTACGCACTCCGCACGTAGAAAATGGTGGCAGCCATTCCACATGGCCGCCGCCATCACTACATCATGACCGTGCCGCCTCCAAATGTGGCGGCGCAGTTGTGACGTATTGGCAAGGGCGCCTAGGGCGCCCTTCCCACGATCCTGGAAGGAGCTCCGTTTCGGAGCTCTTCCTGGCTTTGCATCGCTGGGCACAGCCTGCAGACAGCTGCGCCCAGCAACGCAGAGGAGAAGGGGCCAAGCGGCCCCTCTCTCCTCTCCGGCCGTCACGGGGTCCTTGGGGCTTGGAGCCCCAAGGACACCCCTTTCCAGGCGGCAGGGAAGCAGCATTTTGCTGCTTCCCCGCGGCCTGGAAAGCGGTGGATTGGGGCCTCAGCGGCTGCCGCTCTAGCTGCTGAGGCCTCAATCCGGCAGGGAAACGGACGGGTGCAGGCCGCCGCTTTTCAGCAGTCTGTAACCCGCCATAGAGAGCAATTTGGAGCTCCCACGCCAAAGTTATCAATAACTGGGAAACACCTTTTCTTTCATCAGCTTTGAAGACAGAAACAAGCAACTTCTGAAAGATTCACTCCCCCAAATCAACAGCTAAGTGCTCATTTATATACATTATTTGTAGATCAAGTGTTGTCAATCAATCAATCAACTGCAATCAATGGGGGTCTCTTCCCCTGTGACTCAAGAAGCAGCTGGCTTCAAACTTTTAGCTTTTAGGCAAGGAGAGAATTGTCATTTTTAGTTCATTCTGCATGAAATGAATGAAACAACGAATGTTAAAGATTTTTGGTACTACAGTTAAATGTCAGTTTCATTGAAAGCATAAGCAAGTGCATGGATGCACATTTCTGCAATTCACTAATAGGGTTTTGTTGCATTCCTGTCATGTAGCTACAGATTTGAAAAATTACAAAATGTAGACCATAATGTAGAATTTTGACTCTTCCTTCCTGCTCCCATTTTATTTTTGTGTGCTAGTTTATACACATCTAAGCATTTTTTTTTTCCTGATGCGGTATTTTATGCACTTTCCCACCAATAGCCACAATTTTTCTGTATAATTTACCCATTTTGTATGTTGTTGCTTTTATTTAAAGCATAACTGCATTCTTTTGTGTATATTGTTTTGGAAAGTATGGATCTGGTAAAAACTTTATTGAAATGCAAACTGAACATTCATCAACAGCCATAGTTGCTCATAGCAGAAACTGCATTCTTTTAAAGACAATGCAAATTAGGTTTGATTTTATAAACATATTTTATTGGATTTTTAAAGTATAAATGCAAAGATAGGAGAAGAAAAGAAGACAGGATGGAGACAAGTGCACAGGATATGAACATGAGCTTGATTTGACCCACTGTAATGGCTAGAGAGCCTTGGAACCATGACAATTTGCTGAAACATTTATATAATTCAGGAATATAAGGAGATTGGAAAGGAAATCAGCCCATAAGCTGTACATTTAGCCAAAACTAGCTGATCTTGATTTTTAAAAAAACAAAACATGTAAACTATATTACATATCTATCTACTTAATAATGACCAGCATTGAAGAGCCAAATGCAGCTTTGAAGTTCTGGTGATAAATTATCTCCAGATTCTGTTATGAAACCGCTGGGTTGGCTGTACATTTAAATTCAATTTTGAAGAATATGAAAATTGTAGCCATCTGCAGACTTCTATGTGTTGTACACTTATGTATGTACATTTCTGTGCCAGCACCCATTCAGCTAAGTATCTGAAAAGAAAATGTATGCTATTGGAAGTTTATGTGAAATGAGAGCCTTTCATAGCATCTTTTGAGACAAACTCAACACATAATCCTTTGTATATTACCCCAAATTTGCTAAAAACACATATCTTGCCTATGGCACATGTCTTGTCCTGTACTGTATAGGGAATACTTGAGGAGACCATGGTAAGGAGTATTTTGGAGGAGGAGGAGGAGGAGGAGGAGGAGGAGGAGGAGGAGGAGGAGGGAAGTAATGGACCATGCCTCTTTTTTTAAAAAAAGGGAAAAAATAATAACTTGGTTTTCATAACTAAAAGCAGTCTCCTCTGAAAGACTGCATTGTGCTCTAAATCAACATCAGCTGACAGTAATGCCTATGAGTTTTTTGTTGTGTGGCATTATACATACCACACATCTGGTTAGCTGAACTTCAGGGATGAAGTAACCACCCTGCCGAATGCAGGTTTATTTCAGACAACTTATTTGGAGTATTGTGAAAGGGCAGAAAATAATTAATTATGTAATTGTTTATGGTTGTATTTTTATTCTGAAAATAAACAGGTTTGTGAGTTTTTTTTCTGTCTCATCAAAATAACTTCGTGAATATCTCCCCGATTTTGTCAACAAATCATCTTGGCCCATTGTTACCATACCTCGGGAGGTTGTTCTCTGAAAATGGTTACTGTCAATTTGGCGCAGTACAGACCGCCCAATTGCGCTGTGCTCCCAGTGATACTAGGGTTAGGGAGTGTGCACCAACTGCATGCTCCTTAACCCTAGTACGTGTGGGGAGCTCCATGATTGCACGGCCCTGCCTATGTGCCACACGTGTTGGTGACGTCGCAGCTGCGCAGCATCCAAATGATGCTGCGCAGCTGTGACATAACCGCATTGTCCTATGGCACCTTGCTGTGTTGCAGCTGCGCAGCAAAAAGGAGCTGCTTCTAAGTGCTCCTTTTTTGCTGTGCAGCGGTACCGCACCATTTGGTTGCTGCGGTAATGCTGCACAACAAAGAGAGGCAGCTCTAGCCCACCTTTTGCAGACGGTGTGTACCAGGCTATTGTTAAAATGACAGGCCATTATGGCTGATAGTGAAAAGGTTTCTTTTACTGAATGTATTATTTCATTGTGATTAAAATGGGGTTGGGATTTAATTGCATACCTAAGACCCTTCCAGCAAAATCTCCATTACAAGTGCTCCAACTTTCTTCTGTAATGAGGCAAAGTCTAAAGTCTTGAACATAATCACTATCCTTCTTCATTGCTTGAACATGAGCAGTATCCTCACAGGATCAGGAATCCTGCATTTTGTATATTATCACTCATGAAAAGTCTTCTGTTTATATTCAGGTGACCATGAATAGTATGCCACTAACTGGAGAATCTTGCTGGAGATCTGGGAAAACCACAGCTATTATCCTTTCCTAGCTGTAGGTCATGCTTCTGGATGTTGCACAGGCATCTCACCCACTTTTCCATGCCTCTAAATGGTCGTGTGGTGTTTTTGGAACTTGAAAGCTGCTTATGGGGTGAGCATTGCATGGGGATGTGTCTGATGCCTCCCTCCACAGTGTTGCAGAAATGATAGAGTGTACCTCCAGGTTACACTTCTCATTTGACAGACTCATAGAAATTGAGGGCTCATTCCCACAACAAAATAATTCAGTGTGGAAACCCAGTTATTTTGTGACTGAATCTCTCCGGAGCTGTTTACTCCCCTTTGCTGTTCATACTTGAGGGAAGGAGGAAGAACGGCTGCCATGGAGAGATGAAGAGGTGGAGGAGGAAAGAAAAGGCAAATTCCTTCTGAACAAACCATTGCCAAGAAAACCCCACAACAGACTTGAATGCACACAACAATAACAACAATGACAACAACAACAGAGGACAAGTTTGTGCCGCAGTGGATTGTCCTCCACCTGCTCCAGATGGGCTGCACTCTGGTGCACACTTCACCTTGCCGTCTATGATAGCAGCAGCAGTGGTGGCGGCAGCTGCAGTGGTGGTAATCCATCTCCCTCTCCTCCTCCTAACCCCAATCCACCCTCAGATGCCTTAATCTGGGAGCCCGGCCAGAGTGCTCCCCAAAGGTGAGAGCACTCTCAGGCCCTGATCCAGGGCTCTCCAGGCCCCCAGCCCGGACCCACCCTTGGAAGCCTGAACTGGGGGGCCTGGCCAGAGCACTCCTGGGTCCTCCCCTGCCTCCTCCTTGTCATCCCCTCTGGATGAGAGAGTGTGACTTGCCCAGAGGCACCCAGTGGATTTCCATGGCTGAGCTGAGAAAGGCAAAGGAAGGAAGAGAAGGTGAAGCTGCACTCCAAGGGATCTGGTAAGGCTCTCGGCTTGCCTTGACTTTCTCTCCAAGAAGGAAAGCCTCTCAACTCCCACCTTGCTGAAGGGAGGAAGGAAAGATGGACTGCCCCATCTGCCAGCCTTGGCTGAGCCCAAAGAGAGAACTGTGGGAGAGGAGCCACCCAAAATGGTGCCCCATGGCTGCGCTCCCAAGAACAGCACCAGAGCACGAGGGATGGCTAAGAGAAGCTGGCAAGAGCCAGTGCAGCCCCCTGATGTGAATCTGATCTGTCATTTCCATTTGTTGAATATGGTTCATAGAATCATAGAATCATAGAATCATAGAGTTGGAAGAGACCGCAAGGGCCATCCAGTCCAACTCCCTGCCATGCAGGAAATCCAAATCAAAGCATCCCCAACAGATGGCCATCCAGCCTCTGTTTAAAGACCTCCAAGGAAGAAGACTCCACTACACTCTGAGGGAGTGTGTTCCACTGTCGAACAGCCCTTACTGTCAGGAAGTTCCTCCTAATGTTCAGGTGGAATCTCTTTTCCTGTAGCTTGCATCCATTGTTCCCAGTCCTGTTCTCTGGAGCAGCAGAAAACAAGCTTGCTCCCTCCTCAATATGATATCCTTTCACATACAGTATTTAAACAGGGCTATCATATCACCTCTTAATCTTCTCTTCTCCAGGCTAAACATCCCCAGCTCTCTGAGTCGCTCCTCATAGGGCAAGGTTTCCAAACCTTTCACCATTTTAGTCGCCCTCCTTTGGACACGCTCCAGTTTCTCAATGTCCTTTTTGAATTGTGGTGCCCAGAATTGGACACAATATTCCAGGTGGGGCCTGACCAGAGCAGAATATAATGGCACAATTACTTCTCTTGATCTAGACACTATACTTTTATTGATGCAGCCTAAAATTGTATTGGCCTTTTTAGCTGCCGCATCGCACTATTGACTCATGTTCAACTTATCATCTACTTGGACTCCTAGATCCCTTTCGCATGTACTTTCATTCAGCAATGTGTCTCCCAACCTATATCTGTGCATTTCATTTTTTCGCCCTAAGTGCAGTACCTTACATTTCTCTGTGTTGAATTTCATTTTGTTAGCTTTGGCCCAGCTTTCTAGTCTATTCAGGTCATTTTGACTTTTGATCCTGTCCTCTGGAGTATTAGCTATTCCTCCTAATTTGGTCTCATCTGCAAATTTGATAAGTATGCTCCCAATTCTGTCATCCAGGTCATTGATAAAGATGTTGAATAGCACTGGGCCCAGGACAGAGCCCTGTGGGACCCCACTGGTCACTTCTCTCCACGATGAAAAGGAGCCATTGTTGAGCACCCTTTGGTTCGGCCGGTCAACCAGTTACAAATCCATGTAACAGTTACCTTGTCTAGTCCACATTTTACAAGCTTGTTT
Source organism: Sceloporus undulatus (assembly GCF_019175285.1). Lineage (NCBI taxonomy): Eukaryota > Metazoa > Chordata > Lepidosauria > Squamata > Phrynosomatidae > Sceloporus > Sceloporus undulatus. Next base: position 348,214,260 of record NC_056522.1, on the reverse strand, counting down.
GCAAGAATGTCATGGGAAACCTTGTCAAAGGCCTTAGTGAAATCAAGATATACTATATCCACAGCATTCCCTTCATCTACCAAGTTGGTAATTTTATCAAAGAAAGAGATCAGATTTGTCTGGCATGACTTGTTTCTCTGAAACCCATGTTGACTTTTTGTGATTATGGCATTGCCTTCTAGATGTTCACAGACTCTCTGTTTAATGATCTGCTCCAGAATCTTTCCTGGTACAGTGGTGCCTCGGGTTACGAAAGTAATTCGTTCCGCGGCCGCTTTCGTAACCCGAAAAGCCTTCGCAAGCCGAAAACCCATAGGCGCTAATGGGGAAAAGCCGCGTTTCGTGCGAAAAAGCGCCGAAAAGCACCAAAAATTTTCTTCGTAACCCGAAAAAACATTCGTAACCCGGAACAGTTATTTCCTATGGGATTTTTTCGTATCCCGGAAATTTCGTAACCTGGGTATTTCGTATCCCGGGGTACCACTGTATTGATGTCAGACTAACTGGACGATAATTGTTGGGATCCTCTTTCTTCCCCTTTTTGAAGATGGGGACAACGTTTGCCCTCCTCCAGTCTGCTGGGATTTCTCCTGTTTTCCAGGAGTTTTCAAATATGATTGCCAATGGCTCCGATATTACATTTGCCAGTTCTTTTAATACCCTTGGATGTAGTTCATCTGGTCCTGGAGATTTAAATTCATTTAGATTAACAAGGTATTCCTCTACTATCTTTTTACATATTCTGTGCTGAAATTCCCCTATTCTGTCCTCTGCTCCATTATCCTCAGGTTGAGCACCCTTTGCCTTTTCTGAGAAGACTGAGGCAAAGAAGGTGTTGAGTAATTCTGCCTTTTCTCTGTCTTCTGTTAGCATTTTGCCATCTTCTCCACGCAGTGGCCCTACCGTTTCCTTCTTCTTCCTTTTGCTGCGGACATATCCAAAAAAGCCCTTTTTATTGTTCTTAACCTCTCTAGCAAGTCTGAGCTCATTCTGCGCTTTAGCTTTTCTGACTTTATCCCTACACATGCCTGCTATTTCTTTGAATTCCCTTTTTGTGATTTCTCCCTTTTTCCATTTCTTATACATGTTCCGTTTCAAACTTAGCTCGGTTGAAAGTTCCTTAGTCATCCATCCTGGTTTCTTGAGACACCTCCCATTTTTCTTTCTCACTGGAACGGTTTGAAATTGTGCCTTCAGTATCTGTCTTTTGAGAAACTCCCATCCAGCCTGAACTCCTTTCCCTTTTAGTATTTCTGACCACGGGATCACCCTCAATACTTCTCTAAGTTTACTGAAATCCGCTCTCCTAAAGTCTAGGATGCGTGTTTGACTATGCCTGGCTTCTCCTTTCCACTGTATTACAAACTTCAGGAGAACATGGTCACTTCCACCTAATGATCCCACCACTTGCACCCCATTAACCAAGTCATCCTTGTTGGTTAGGATCAGATCCAAAATAGCTGACCCCCTTGTTGCCTCTTCCACCTTTTGGACCATGAAATAGTCTTCCAGGCAAGTGAGGAATTTGTTAGACCTTGTGGATTTGGCTGAGTTTGACTTCCAGCAAATATCAGGGTAGTTGAAGTCGCCCATCACTACTATATCTCTCCTTTCTGAGTGTGTGGTCATCTGTTCTAGAAAGACATCATCCAATTCCTCCGTCTGACTTGGAGGTCTGTAGTAGACTCCCACCATAACATCCTTGTTGTTTCCCTCCCCTTTGATTCTTATCCAGATGCTCTCCACCTGGCTTCCATGATTGATGTCCTGGATCTCTTCACTGGTGTAAATATCTCTGACATATAGTGCTATTCCTCCTCCTTTCTTGTTTGGCCTATTTCTCTTAAAAAGGTTATACCCCTCTATTTCCACATTCCAATCATGAGACTCATCCCACCAGGTTTCAGTGAGGCCTATTATATCATATTTGCTTTGCTGTACTAGGAGTTCAAGTTCATCTTGCTTATTTCCCATGCTCTGTGCATTAGTGTAGAGGCATCGCAGACCACGGGTCCCATTTATTTGTTGCTGGTGCAAGTTTATTTGCCTCCCACTGTTGTGTCCTTGCACTTTTTTTCTTGTTTCCTCTATGTCTGTTTGACTATTTCCTCCAGCCCTTTCGCCTTCCTTAATGTTGTCTCCCTTCCCCACGGAACTCAGTTTAAAGCCCTCCTGATCAAGTTCTTGAGACTGTTGGCAAAGACATTTCTTCCAACTGGCGTGAGATGCAACCCGTCTGTTGCAAGAAGTCCCTCCTCATGGAACCGCAGCCCATGATCAAAGAATCCAAACCTTTCTCGGTGGCACCACCTGCAGAGCCAGTTGTTCACATCCGCTATTTTCTTCTCCCTTCCTGGACCATGCCCTTCGACTGGCAGAAGAGACGAGATGACAACCTGTGCATCCATTCCTTTCAGCTTCCTACCAAGCGCCTCGTAATCCCTTTTGATGTTCTGCAGGCTGTGTCTTGCAGTATCGTTGGTTCCCACGTGGACCAAAAGGAAGGGGTATTGGTCAGTAGGCTTGACCAGTCTTGTCAGCCTCTCTGTCACATCACGGATCTTTGCCCCTGGGAGACAACACACCTCTCGAGACATCTTGTCAGGCCTACAAATCACTGCTTCTGTACCCCTCAGCAAGGAGTCCCCCACTACGACCACACGCCTCCTACGAAGTTTAGCATCGGCTGTCCCCTTGGGTGGGACTCTCATGCTTGCCTGCTCTGTCCCTGAAATCTGTCCATGCTGCTCTTCTTCATCCTCCTTGATAAGGGAAAGAGCTTCGAATTGATTCTCTAGCTGCAAGTTCCCCGAACAATCCCTTCTTGGCCTACTTCTCTGTGTGACATTCCTCCAGCTGTCTGCCTCCTGTGTATGTGAAGTGACCTCCTCGGCTCCAGCATCTTCCTCTGCGTGGTATTCGTCCAGGATTGTTAGTTCTGTTGTGTCCAGGAAATCCTCCTGCTCCCTAATATGTTGAAGTGTAGCTACTCTGGACTCCAACTGCTGCACTTTCTCCTCCAAGAGGTCTATCAACTTGCACTTGGGACATGTGAAGTTCTCCACTTCTGTAGGCAAAAAGAGAAACATCCCACAAGTGTTGCAGGTGACTGCCGTGGTCCCGTCAGTGTCCATACTGATAAGTCTTAGGAAATTACTGGAACAGGATTGTGGGCTTCCTCCACTTAAAATGGCTGCCCAGCTACCTCTCTCCTCCTCTTCTCTGTAGCAGGAACTGTTCAGATATGGATCTTTTCAAAATAACCACCCAAAAACTAGTATCAGGGAAGAGTGGTTCTTTTGTATTTGCCTTGCTTCATTGTGGTTGAAACCAAGCACAGTAGGAGTGGAACCAGTTTCAAGTGGAAACAACGGACATATAACCAAATCAGCATTTCACTTTAAACCCTAGTGGGAACAAGCCCATAGAATTATAGAGCTGGAACAGACCATTGCATCCAACCTCCTTCCACGCAGGATCACCAGTCAAAGCTCCCCCAACAGATGGCCATCCAGCCTCTGTTTAAAAACTTCCAAAAAAGCAAACTCCACCACACTCTGAGGCAGCATATTCCACTGTCAAACACTTCTGACCATCAAAAAATTCATCTTGAGATTTAAGTGGAATTTGTTTTCCTGTAGTTTGAATCGGTTGCTCTTTGTCCTAGTCTCTGGAATGCAGAAAACAAGCCTGTTCCCTCTTCAACATGGCATCCCTTCAAATATTTAAACATGACTATCAATGGCCACTCCAGGAGGGCCAGGAGATTATTGGACACTGCTCTGGGAGACAGAGAGATTGGTGAAGAAATGGGAAAGCTGCTTTTCTAAGATGTGGAGTAGGATATACTACTGCTATTCCTTCCCGCCTTCTCTAATCAACTGAGGTCACAGTGGGCTGATTATCTCTACATGTCACACTCACCATAATCTTCTTTTAATTCTGCCCACTCTACCTTTCAATCATTACTGTCACTTAAGATGTATCTGCACTATAGAACTAATGCAGTTTGTCATCACTTTAGGTACTGTAACTCCATTCTATAGAATCATGGAATGTGTAGTTTTACAAGGTCTCTAGTCTTCCCTACCCAAATGTGCTGGTACCTCACAAAACTGGAGATTCCAGGATACTGTAAGATGGTGTCATGACAATTAAAGTGATGTCAAACTGCATTAGTTCTACAGTGCAAATGCACTCTTAGGCTTCAGTTCTGCTCTCCCTCGAGGCAAGGGCAGAATGGTTAGAAGACTTCAGTATTTTGTAATACTGTATAGACATTTGCATTTCAGTATTATTTTATTTGAAATTCAATGATTTTACAATGGATGTCAGAAATAATGGACAAATAATGATACTATCAAGAAAGACAAGTCAAGTCATAGATGCCCTTCCAGCTCACCAGGCCTGCACCTGGACCTCCTCTCCATCAGTCCTGATGGTTCCCAATGAGTTTCTGGCCTGGTACAAACCACCCCAAAAGGGCGGGCTAGTAGCAGCCTGTTTGCTTGCAGAGGCACACTGCAGCAGCCAAACTGCCCGGCTTCCCTCCCCCGCAAAAAGAACCTGGAAAAACCATTGTCACACTCATGCCATAAACGACGCGCAGTGACATCTATACACTACACATCACTTACACCAAGATGGTGGGCCCCGTGTGGACGGGAGGCTGCCATTAGGCTGCCGCTGTGACATGTTAGGGGTGCAGAGTGTGTGGTCTAGTATCGGTGGCGGCATGCCAATTTTGGCCCATCTGTCCCAGGCCTCTATTATCTTTTTTACAATGAAACCTTCTTTTTTCCTGAGCAATAAAGTTAATAGATTGGTTCCACGTGGGTTCAGCCATTTGTGACTTATTTATTTATTTATTTATTTATTTATTCTTCAAACTGTGAAGTTTCTCATCTAAGAGGAAAGAAATCATAAGCCCTCTTGACACAAGTGTTTTTTGCACAGTGTTTTAGCATGGATACATTCTATGATCCATATGCTGGTACCATTAGTCACAGGTTACAGAATATACATAAGCTATAAGAACAGGGATTTCTGGGTTCATAATTCTGTTCTAGTGTTCAAATTTCATAATTAAGAAAAAATGAGAAACAGGGAATTTTGTGAAAATTGATCTTTCTTTTTTAAAAAAAGAAAAGAAAATTAAGCAATTTTTCTTAAAAGCACTTCTACTACCCTACACAAGAATAATTCAGAGCATGTCTAATGGGGATTGCATTCTATTCAAACCTTTATAAACATACAGTCAGCACTTCAGTATTGTGAAGTGGTGTTTTTTTCAATCTAGCCACTAACTTAAAATAATAAGAAATTCAGAAAATGGAACAAAAATATCAAAGAAAGTTTTTATTTTAGAATGTTGAATAGAATGTGTTTCATAAGAAAAAGAAAAGGAAGGAAGCAGTAGGAATAATTTAACTAACTGTACAAACAAAAGGGTCAGGATGGAGTTCAATATGAGTTTCATCTGGCTTATCACTGCTCCACAGTCTTGGGCTCGAATGTCATAGGCCTTGTCCTGCCACTCTTTGTCCTCAAAGCTGCTGCTAGAAGAGCGCTGTATTCAGTTGGCCCTCCTTATTCATGGATTTTTTTATCCATGGATTTAAGCATCCATGGCTTGAAATCTTTTTAAAGACATATAAATTCAAAAAAGCAAACCTTGATTTTGCCATTTTACATAAGAGACACCATTTTACTATTCCATTGTATATAATGGGACTTGTGCATCTACGGATTTTATTATCCATGGAGGGTTCTGGAACCAAGCCCCAGTGATACTAAGGACCACTGTATTAGCTGTAATTATGTTTTCCTCTATCATCTCTAGTTGGTGCTTTTTATACACACAAGTTCACTGTGTTCTCTTTTCTATGGACTTGATTATGGCATAGAAAGTCACACCCTACCCACATTAGATTAACCCATGCGCCCTGGCTTGTTGTTGTTGTTGTTTAATTGTTGTGTCCCTTCAAATAATTTCTAACTCATGGCAACCTTATCATGGGGTTTTCTTGTCAAGATTTGTTCTGACAAGGTTTGCCATTGCCTTTTCCTGAGGCTGAGAGCATGTGACTTGCCCAAGGTCATCCAGTGGATTAATGAGAGCGAAAGTCCCATTAAGACACTGAAAGGTTGCACATTTTACAGAACATTTCCTAGAGTCATACTTATAAAGAGTCAACACTAGGCATTTTAGCCCCTTGTAACCATGTCCAACCATTGTGATTTTCAGTATGAGCATGACAAACAAAAAGAACACCAGGTCTTATATTTCTACAAAACAAGTAATCCCCTTTCTTCTGAAAGCATATTCTGTGTTGATCTTTACTGGCTTCAGAACTCCTTTCTCTTCAAGTGCATGTTTTTGAAACTGAAATTCGATTGAAGTTTATCCAGACATGCAATCTGCTTTTGCAATATTTTGTTTATACTTTATGTCTTGTTTCAGATCAGAACAAAAGGAATACATGATATGCTTTCTTCTTCATATGAACAGATATTTCAAAACATTTCTTTACTAGATTGTTACATTTAACTCCTCCTTTCCTCCAAACATTTCAAGATGATGTACATGGTTTTTCCACCCCACATTTTAGACTCGCAACAATCTTATGCAGCTATGATGGCCCATAGGTCACCCAGGCAGTTTTATTTATAAAGGGGGCAGAGGAAAGATCAGATCCATGTGTACTCTGAGTCCTAATTCAGTGCTGTAACCAGTACCCCACTGTGACCATGTGAGTAGAAACCCTACTGGTTGTGGGTCATCATTATTTAACCTAGTTGCTGTTGTTGATCAGCTAAATTGTTGTGATGTCCCTAAATCTCCTGTTGGTTTTGTGAATAGAAGTAGTGAGGGATGAATCTTGTATCACTTTCAGGATCATGTGGGCTGGCATCCTTTTAATGACTTATACAGGCATTAGCACTTTATGCATATGGTTGTACTTTTTGGCCATGGTGTAAGGGTTGACCATGTGGTATGTAGGTGGTATATGCAAAGGTACATTTCACATTGCAATAATGTATTTCATATTTGTTTGTGCATTCAGATGTGGAGTGCTGCAATTCACTAATGTACAGTCATCATGTAACAATGTAACAATGTGATTTTAAAGTTGTACTGTAAAGTTGCACTTGGTTCTGTGTTTATGTGTTAAAAAAAACAACATCAACATCATTCCTTCCCAACCAGCCATGTTATTAAAATTGTGCTTTCTCACAAAATATAGTGCAGGAGTTTGACGGACTAGGACTCCAAAAGATCAGCGTTCAAATCTTCATTTGGCCACAGAAATCTACTGGGTGAAGTCAAAGGCTTTCACTGCCGGCATCCATAGTTTTTTGTGGGTTTTTCAGGCTATGTGGCCATGTTCTAGCAGAATTTCTTTCTGATGTTTCACCAGCACATCAGAAAGAAACTCTGCTAGAACATGGCCACATAGCCTGAAAAACCCACAAAAAAAATCTACTGGGTGACCTGTGGCAAATCTCACTGTCACAGCCTCAGAAGAAGGAAATGGCAAATCAACTCTGAACAAATCTTGTTAAGAAAAACCCATTGCTGTGGAAGGGGAGGCACCACAAGGAATGACCACAATACACCCAATTGGAAGGGAAAAGGCCACAACTTTATTGAATACAAGTGACAAGGCAGGGTTGGTCCCAATCACATGAAGTCTGGATCTGGCATTCACCAACCTCTAGTTGATCACTGAAACAACTTGCGTGGTCATGGCCAGACTTCGGAATGACAAAAGGGTAACTGGTTAATCATATGTTCGCATCTCAGGTAACTGGTCAATCACAGGTCTGCATCTCTAACACTTGTCATCGGAGGATGCTGATCTGGCGTTGTTCCCACAATGGCAACACCACACTGCTCTTAGCATTCCTGGGTCCCTGATGGACTCCCGATCCAATGCTCCTCAGTACAGTAAACCATGCCCACCAGATCCAAGACCCATGCTACCACCCCTTGGAAAGTTGTGACAGCACATCCCTATCCCTTAATAGAGGGAGGGAGGGTGGGGAGAGCCACACTGGAATGGTGCTGCTCACCCATACCACGTGGCCTTAAATAGGCTGATCCACCAATCACAATGCTGGAAGCCTGGAAGTCCCACCCCTTCCCGCCTCCCCCATCAATCTGGCTGCAAAATTGCCCCGGCGCCAGCCAATAGGGAGGCACTTCCACCACCACCACCACCACCACCACCCGTTGTATGCTGGGATTTGTAGTCCTGGGGTTTGGCCAGAAGCACCACCCTCCCCAACCCAGCCAGCCAATCCAAGCTTCACCAATCCATTGCAATGTCTTCTGGGATGGTGCTGGGGACCAAGAGGACCAGTGAGACATGACAGCTCCCCCCCCCCCACAACAACCAGGGTGACCCATTGAATCGGGCGGCCTCATTTATAGATTTGCCTTAAGATTACCAAAAGTTGGGAAAGGCCTGCATTCACACAGATTTTCTAATAGCATGTGGCTGGTTCTGTACAGTATTTAGATTTTATGATTTTAACTTTTATTGACAGCTGCCAAGAGAAATGTCTGAGTTGGAGGTGACACATAAATGTTGCAAAACACATTAATTTGTGTAGGAATCTGCAAAATGGAATTCACAGAGGAAAGAGCCTCTGTCAAAAAAACTGTACTTGTCAGAAAGCTGTGCATATTATTTTGTGAAGCTGTATTTTACTTATTGATATGATTATTGTCAGCTTTCTTGTAGAACTGGGATCCAAGCCATAATAAACTTATAACATAATAAGGGTTGTCAAGTCTCATGAAGCACATGAAATCTCAGGGAATGTGTTTTCCTGAGCCTCTGGCTGCGAGGTAGATCTCAGAGGATGTAGTGTTGGAAGAAGAGAAACTTTGATTTGGGGGGCATATTGTGAATTTAAACTCTTGACACTCATCTGTCCCTTATCCCAGGGCTTACTAGCTCAATACAAAGGTGTTGGTGTGAGTGTTGCACTTATGAACACATTGGTACACTAAAAAGCCATGGGAACAGAATTAGGAGGTTGACCGTCAGGATATTCCTTTGCTATCTAGAGCAAGGCAGAGGGTAGAGTGCCAGCATCATGATTCATGAGCCATTTTGTTGTACATGCCCTGGCAGCTCAGGGCCTAGGAAGAAAACCTTCCACAGTGTGACATTGACCATACCATAAAACCCACCAGAAGCATCAGACCTGGAAAAACTCCCCATTTTTCATTTATTTAATAAAGACTATCAATGATGAAAGCTGTACCTGAAAAGATGGCAGCCTCTGCAGCTGGTGGGTGTATATTGCAATTTGGATTGTCAGTGCAAATATGGGAGGGGGAGGTTGTGCTGTATTTTCTGGTTAGCTGGATTTTTACCGTGCTCTGGACTTATTTACTTAGATTACCCTGATGTCCATTTCTATAACCACCAGACTACCACCAAGTGTGTGACTGTCTCATCTCTGCAATGTCACAAGGACCCAGCCCTGTGATATCAGGGAAATCTATTAATATGACATCACAAGAGTCCACATTGTAGATTCAGAAATGAATCTGAAGGATTCTACTTCCACCTGTGGACCATTGATTGGCCCTTCATGCTTCTGCCTGTTGCAATGGGGACCACACATAGAAACAGGAGGTAAACCTCTGCCAGTTGTTTCCCTATTGACAGGGGGACAGATCCCTGTTGCTAGCAGTGGATGCTGCAAGTAAGTGAGGATGGGGGTGGGGGACAGGACACATTACTTAGCTCCATAACAAAAGTTGGTTATGTAGCTAAGTAGGTGACAGCGGTTTCTGACCATTGTCTGAAAACATACATCCCCTCAGTGTAGTGTAAACATCTATATGTGGAGATGTATTGTGCCAGCACTACCTGTTCACCATGCGGCATATCTTAGTATATGCCAATAAATTAGCACCATTGTTCAATGCACAATGTGAAACTGCAATGCACAATGTGTAATACACAACTTTGTTGTTGTTTGTTATTATACACCCTCGAGTCGATCTCGATCCATGCCAACCCTGTAGATGAGACATCTCCAAGATTTCTTATGTTCCACTGTTCGGCTTAGGTCCTGCAAATACATACCCATGACCTCCTTAATAGAGTCCATCCACCTACCATGTAGCCTTCCTCTCTTTCTGCTTCCCTCTACTTTCCCTTGCTTTATTGTTTTTTTCCAGTGAGTCGTGCCTCCTCATGATGTGGCCAAAGGATGATAGCCTCAGTCTAGTCATCATGGCTTCCATAGAGATTTCTGGTTTGATCTGCTCTAGGATCCATTTGTTTGATTTTTTTGGCTGCCCATGGTAACCTCAGCCCTCTTCTCCAGCACCCACCACATCTCAAATGAATTAATTCTCTTCCTATCTGCTTTCTTAA
>NC_056522.1:348153646-348203844 GCF_019175285.1 Sceloporus undulatus | reverse complement strand
CTGTCCAGCTCTCATGTCCATACATGGTAATAGAGAATACAGTGGCTTGTATGATTCTAACTTTCATGCTCAGCTGTATGTCTGTCCAGCTCTCATGTCCATACATGGTAATAGAGAATACAGTGGCTTGTATGATTCTAACTTTCATGCTCAGCTGTATGTCTTTACATTTTAGGATATTTTCTAGTACTCTCATAGCTGCCCTTCCCATTCTTAGTTTTCTTATGATTTCTTGACTACAGTCCCCACTCTGATCAATATTTGATCCCAGGTATGAAAATTCTTTTACTATTTCTATTTCCTCATTGTCTAGACTGAATCTGTGTAAATTTTCTGTGGTCATTATTTTTATTTTCCTTATGTTCAACAATAAGCCTGCCTTTCCACTATCCTCCTTGATCTTCCTTAGTAGTTGTTTGAAATCAGTGATGTGTTCAGCTAGTAGTATGGTGTCGTCTGTGTATTTTAGACTGTTGATATTCCTTCCTCCTATTTTCACTCCTCCTTCTTTAGAAAATTGATTCTTTCTGAGGGGAGGGACAAATAACAGAGGTGTGATGTTTCAACAGATCCACCATTCCCCCCCACCACCACCACCTTTTAGTGCTGCCTATGTACTTGTTTTTTTTAATTAAATTGATAGAATATGTGATTGTTTGATTTTGTAATTACTTGCAAGGCAAGTAGTTGCAAAATCAATCAATCATAAATTCTATATACAGTATTTAAAAAAAACATTGTCTTCTCCTTCATCTGCCTCCTTCGTCCCCCTGGTGCTTTCCTTCCTTCCCCACTTGGCTTCCCTGGAGCCTGCTTGCTGTCCCCGGCCTTAGCTCTCCCCCCCCCCCCCCCCCCCGGCTTGTGCTCCATCACTGGCTTCCCCCATCACCGGCTTGAACCAGCACAAATGGGGACAAAAAAAGAAAACCAATTCAAGTGGCATTAAAAAGATCCCCTTTTATAGTGAGAACAAGGGATCTTTTGAAATCAGTTACAGACACTGAATCCCAACCTGTGTTATTCTGCCAGTGGGAATGAGCCCTCTGTTTCCACCACTGTCAACAGAATGCATCTATTGAACTGGGTCAAATAATTTGCCCCACATGCATAGCACAACTTACGCATCTGTATCTCCCTAACAAAATGGCAGCTATTGTTTGTTTTGTAGAACTATGTAGGTTTTTTTAAAGTAAAACCATTTTAATTAATTGAAGAAAGATTAGACAAAGGAAAGTATCCTTTAATCTAAAACCTCTCTTTGCAGAAAACCATATATTAAAATGAAATATTATTTCCATTTCTAACTATCAAAGCTACATACATTCTTTCCTATTTCCACTCCATTTAGCTAATGCTTTATACATTATTATTTACTCCACTGGATGTTGATGTTTCCTTTTGTCTCCTTTCCTTGCCATTTTCAGGTGTTAGGTTTTGGCCTATTACTTTTTATCGACAAATGAAAATACTGAAAGTTTCACCTTCTCAGATTGCCTTGAAGATGGTTTAGAATTTAACTTTATCCTCACCATGTCCCTATGAGTCAGACAGAGCTATTTATAAATGATTGCAGATCATTTCTCTAGTACTCTTGAGCACACAAAACATTTCATAGTTATTGTCTCATTTATCCTCACTAGAATGCTATGAGAGGCTAAGAGATAAAATAAATGACTTGCCCAAGGCTAATTGCTGAATTTTGAGATAGCATTGGGGATTTTACATGAGAATTTTCCATTCTTCTGAAATCAGCTTCCTATCCATTGCAGTGCATTGACTTCAGGCCCATATAGGGAATTATCTATGGATAAGTTTTCTTGAACCTTTTCCAATATAGTGAAATCTAAACAAGTATAATTGGGATGTACACTTGCAGGTTTGTCACTGAATTTTAGAAGGAATGGAAAAGCTATGGCTGGTTCAGACCTCAGGGGTTATTATGTGGACATGTTCTCCTTGTTGAGGCCCAAGGGTGAGGAGGCTGGAGCAGTCACCTCTTTGAAGAAGGGCAAGAAGGAGGCCAAGGCCCAATCCAGGGAACGGTCCTTTGCCAACTGAATAGAGGGTTGCGGGGTTTTCAAGGGGATGGTCGCCATGGTTTATCCTAAGTGGCTTGGCACCTGATCAATCATATACTCAATCTCCTCAGGGCCAGGTCCACTGGGGGAGAGGCCGCAACGATTGTCTATGACATGGCCTTCCACTAGTTAGCATCCTAGAGTGATTCTGAAAGGTGGGACCTCATTGAGAGCGACATCTGGTTGCTGGAAGTAAGCCCCCATGCTAGGCCCCATGATAGTCTTTCTCATAGTGGCTGGAATGATCCCTTGGTCCATATAGCATTTCTAGGGGTGAGCCCCTCTCTGCCCCAGGATGCCTCATTTTAACTATCCATTAAGAAGCCAAGCTCTTCCTCCAGTCCATCTCCCTTGGTCTAGGCCTCGGAGGTAGAGAAGAACTGCTGGACCTGATCCCCTTCCCCACCACCATTCCCTTCTTCTTTTGTGTTGTGTAATTTTAGATTGTAAGCCTGAGGGCAGGGAACCATCTAATTAAAAAGATTGTATGTATAGTGCTGTGCAAATTTACAGCGCTATATAAATAAAGGTTAACAATAATAATAATAATATAGCTTGTTAACCTGACAGGACACATGGGGCCAGGAAGGATGGCAGAAGGCCAATTTGCATCAATCTACTTTCCAGGCTCTCTGAACAGCTGGACCAGGTATACAATTCTGAGGCCAAGGCCAGCCTGTTCAGTGCAGCTTTCATCATGGCATTCTTTTGGGCATTCATGGGCAGGATACAGACCGCCCTTTTGGGGCAGCCTGCACCCACCCCTTTCCCCGATGGATCGGGGCCTCAGCGGCCACAGTGGCAGCCCCCAAGGCCCCGATCCGCCGCTTTTCCAGGCTTCGGGGAAGTGGCAAAATGCTGCTTTGCCACGGCCTGGAAAGGGGTGTCCTTGGGGCTTCATGCCCCAAGAACACCCCGACAGTGGCAGGGAAAGGGAGAAAGGGGCCACTCGGCCCCTTTCTGTCTGTATCACTGGTGTGGCTGTTTAAAGGCCGCGCCAGTGATACACGTGGCGGAAGGAGCTCTGAAACGGAGCTTCTTTTGGTGCCACTGAAAAGGCACCACAAGCGCCCTTCAGTGGCGCCAAGATGTAACGTAAAAATGGCGGCGCCCGTGTGTACAGGGCGCCGCCATTTTGACGACCCCGTCACATGCTAGGGGTGAGGCTGGTATGGATGCTGCATCCTCAGCCAACCCCTAGCACGTAACAGGGGCGGCGCAAAGGCCCGTTTAAATCAGGCCATGGTGAGCAAACTGTTACCCTCCTCCAAATGTGATACTTGCAAAGGTTCACTGCAGAGGGAGGATGTTTCGTTGTCCTCCACAGGTCAAAATGTGACCAGTATGAAAAGAGATCCTCCATTGTGCTGAGAAGTTTCCATGGCTCCCACCTGTGCCCTGTTCAAGCTGTTCATCTTGTGCCCAAACCAAGGGTCCTCTGTTCACTCACACTGATGGCTCTCTGCTGACACTGTTCCAGGTAGTGTTCCACCTGGTTCTGCAACACGTGGGGCTACCATTGAAGGACTTTGGAGGTCACTCATTCCACACAGGATGTGGCTTACCAGTGGACTTATAAAAAGACTGGGAAGGTGGAAATCCAGGGCTTATGCAGCTGTATCCAGGCATGGACTGTTGTTCGGGAAACTCATATCACAGCTGCTTAGGGTTGGTGGAAGATACCTCAGGTGGACTGTCTTCAGTGGTGGTAGCATAGGTCTTGGATCTGTTTGGCATGGTTTGCAGGACTGTGTAGCAATGGATTGGGAGTCCAACAGGGACCTGGGGATGCTGAGAGCATCACGGTGTTGCCATTGTGGGGGCAACACCGTCAGGAATGGTGATGCGAATAAGTGATCAACTAGTTACCAAGGAGGCACGTGGGTGATTAACTGGTCACCCCTTTGTCATCCTGAAGCTTGGCCATGACTGGGGATTGGTTGATGACAGATCTTTGGTAGACCAACTCTACTTCACAGCTGTTATTAATAAAGTCGTAGACGTTCCTTCCAATTGTTGTGTGTTGTTTACTTGTGTTGACCCCCCCCCTTTCCATGGCAAATGCACATGACTGAATATGTGGGCATTTGAAAAATGTGTTCAAACAATGTACAGGGAACTTTAGTAGGCTCTGATTTTCATGTTTTAAAAAATCTCTCTCCTCTCCAGTCTCTTCTCTTCTCAGTGTATCTGCATTATGTAGTTATAGCAATTCAGTACCACTTTAAATATCCTGACTCCATCCTAAAGAATCATGGGGTTTGTAGTTTGGTGAGATGCTTAGACTTCTGTACCAGCAAGATATAATAGTGCTGTAATTCAGGGGGTGCAGTAGACCTCTAGAGAACAGAATTCTAAATATCTCACCACATTACAAATCACAGGATTCTAGAAGACAGAGCCATGATTATTAAGTTTTTGGCCCAAACAGACAGGCCAAAAATAAAGCTGCTTTGGTTCACTTTGGATGTATGCTGTTTAAATGATGCATGTGTCCTAAGAGGCTGGAAGCTCCGCCAAAGCCACGCTCCAGTCCTAAGGACTGAAGTGCAGCTTTGGAGCAGCTTCTGGCCTGTCTGTTCAGGTCCTTAGTATACAACTGCTATGTGATGCAGGTTGTCATTTAAACATGTATATTAGGAAAAGTGAATCCCAAAGTATAAACTTCCGTACAGGAAGAAAGGCAAAATAAAATCTTGTGTCCTTGAATGGGACAAAAACACTGGTATTCTGAACAATGAGAAAGAGACTAGAGATTTTTTCAGTTCCCTGGAGACATTTCTACAACTGTTCAAAACTTGTAAGTTTTCTGTACTTACTTATACTCACTACCTGGAACGAACAATCATGATAGTCTTTCTTATAGTGGCTGCACTTGCATCCTGGAATGATCCCATGGTCCATATAGCCTGTTAACCTGGCAGAAACCAAGCTAGATTGTAAAACATCCCATCATGCAGTAAACTGCATTAAAACAGTTTGCTTCGAAGACGCTCCTTCTTAACCCAGCTGGCAATCACCTTCTGCCAGGCAGTTAATAACCCATGTCATTCTTTTGTGCAGTTCGTGGAACTGCAGATGTTGTTATCATTGATATGCATTTAGTCATAATTCAAATCCATTTGAACCAGTAATTTCCTGGAGCTCTGAGTTGTGCAATCAATTGCATGGAAAAAGAAAGAAAGGATGTCTTTTTGTTTGATTTACATCAGTCACCTTTTAAAGCTTTAGCAGATACCCCCCTCCTTCACTTTGCTTCTTCTCATGGAAAATGTTGCAGATTTGCAACTGAAAGACATATATTGTCAGCACTAGAATTTTATGCACAGATATTCATCAATATCCTGTTCACTGCTATGTAATATCTATGAATGTGGGACATGAAGACTCTTGCCTGCTCCATCTGTTGTTAAATCCTCCCATTCACTTCCTTCAATATGGGTAGGACTGCATTACCATGACATTTACTTTTAAAGCTTATACACTTGTTATCATTAATAGAATCCCCACTTCAGGCATAAGCATACTTTGAAAGGATAGAAATAAATCTTTAGGCTTGTTTGGGATATTAGCTTTTAGCAAGGACGAAGGAGGGGAAGAAGCTCCTTTGACATCCTATGCAATATTCCTCAGAAATGAGTTTCACTTTACTTAGTGGAAGTTACTCACAGAGACACTTAGCCAGAGTGGAAGGCTAATTTAATTTCAAGGATTTACTTCTGAGTAAATTCATTTCAGATTATGCTGAGAGTCAATTAATATACCCCTCTTTGTCATAGGGGGGGGGGGGAATCAAAACACAACAAATTAACATTAAAATGGACAAGTAACAATACTAGTAGCACAGTAACTTAAACAGTAACATATCATCTGAAGAACAATAGAAAATTATAGAATACTACAAATTAATGTATCAGAGACAAGTGATTCTAGGTAGTGTATCAATAAAGGCATTTTTTAAAGTTAACAAATGCTTTCTTTAAAAAAACACAATAAAGGTCTTCTTTAAAAAGCTTGGTGTCTGAAGATAATAGTGATAGGTCCTATCTGACCTCCTTAGAGAGCACCTTTTACAAAGCTGGTGCCACCACTGAGAAAACTCTGTTCTTAGAAGCCATTTAATTAAATTCATTTGCAGGAGGCAAAGAGAATCCACTCAGGTTAAATCTTTATTGATATATACAGGAAGCTTGGTGTGACCCTGAAATATAAGCTAGGAAGGCCTTGTGCGTTATAGAATGGTGACACTGCAATGCATTGTGATGTAAAGAAATAATTTCAAAATATCCATATTCTTTCTAATGGCCACTTAGCTATACAACATGGCAAAGGAGGTGTTCCGTTCAAAGGACATGTTTAAAGCTTGCCTCTTTCCACTGAGAAACATAATTGTGCTTCATTTTGTGGCAAAGTGTCAGTCCTGATTCACATTTATATCCAGTCCTGCATGCACAGTTGCAGAAGTACATGTACAGAGATAGATTTCCTCATGAAATTGGTTGAATACTGTCATACAATAATTTACTCACAAAAGGCACTAGAATTAGGTGTATCCAGGTGAAGTTTTCTGAATTTTGTCCTGCATATTTATTTATTTATGTTGTACAGCATAAGTCTCAAACAGCAAACAGTCATTAAAAACTGTGCTGTTTTCAACTATTTTATCACATTGAGGCAAAAAACCATAACATTATATGTTCTTGCTTTTAAGAACAAAATTTATAAAGATTTAAATCCACACTCAAGAGCTGTAACAGTGGCCTGCCACTTCTTGTCTTGTTCCAATTGACCTGAATATGCCCATGTGCATGAAACCAGGTTCCCCCATCTTTAATTCCCTACCCTCACACCTGGCTTTTGAGTGCACCAATATTTACACAAACACAACACACATATTTATATAAACACACAACACAAGTGAGTCCACCTCACTTTTGAACTGAGCCAAGCTTAGCCCCGAAATCCCCTGGGAATAGGTAGAGACGAGTCCCCAGGTTTTCATGCCTCTGCACAAACATCAGAGTTTCTCCTCCTCCAATAGCACTTGCAATGAGATCAGTTTCTCAGTCTGGAGACACAAGGAAACATCATTGCAATCTGCTGAGATGTAAGACAACACTCAAAAATCTGACAACTTTGATTACAGTCCCAAATAAGAAAAATAGTAATAATCTGCTTTTTTAAAAGTTGCAAAATTCAAATTCCTTCTGTAATTACAATGGTGGTATTTAACAACAGTTTGTGCTCATATTTTGTACATTCTAAATGAGGTTTCCTAGTGTTTGTACAAGTGGTTTTGTTCATTTGATGAGGTAGCAAAGGTTGAGATCTCAGTTCTAAACTGTTCAAATTCAGGTAAAGCTAAATGTTCAGACTAGCATCTATGGCTGTATCCACACTGCAGAACTGCATTTTTGTGGCACCAGAGCTCTCTGCCAGTGAAAGCTAAATGTCTCACAAAAGTACAATACCCAGAATTCCATAGCATTGATCCATAGCAGTTAAATTGGCATTGAACTGGATTATTTCTGCAGGGTGGGTGAAGTTCTTGTCTTGTTCATGCAACCAGCAGGAGATTGGATCCAAGGACAGATCCAGACTAAATTTGTTATTATAGCCATAGACTATTCATGGTAGATCCATTGGAATCAGTGACTGAAATTCTATTGGCATCTTACATATGTATACGTTTGCCTATGGAAATCAGTGGTCATTGTTATCTAATGTTGACTATCTTCATTCAGTTCAAGGTTGTCAAAGTGGAGTAGCCCATGCATTGCCATTGTGCATGCATGTGTGTATTTCACTTGGACATAGGAATTTGGTTGTTCGTGTGTTGTTTTGGCTCACTTATGTAATCTTTCTTTTCAGCACAGTTAATTTGTGACTCAAACAAGTGGAGATTTACTGTACATAATCCTGATGTAGGATTTCTACAAATAAGTGTTAAGTAAATCTTGACTACTTAAGTCCCTGTGGTTACAATGAGCCTATTTGAAAATGGGTAAGTTCAACCCATTCAGAATGAATGGGTGTGTGTGTGTGAATGGATGAGCAGTTAGGTTGTGTTCAAAACAGTGACGAACATGTGAAGTGCAAGAAGAGGGTCTGCCACAAGGTTCCCACTTCATCTCCCCATGGATTCAATGTTTCTGGAATGTTCTATGAACAGGGTTATCATAGATTATCACTACACAATTCAGTGGTGGAAGGATTAAAAAACATAGCCAAGTTAGTCTGGAAAATCAGTATGCAAAGGGATCTTGCAACACCTTTGAGATAGAAGGTGGTAACATGAACTTTCATAGACTTGAACTTACTTCCTTAGAGGCTACAAAAGTTCATGTCTGTCTTTCAGTTAGCTCAAAGGTGCTGCAAGAACCCTTCGCACAATTGAAGATTAGCCTCTATTGCAAAGTTCCACTTTTTAAAGGTGAAGTTTGAGGCTACCACTTTATGCCTAGTTCATCAAATGCCTATAAGCAAAGCAGGACACTGCTTAACATGAGCAACAGGAGGTAGATCCAGACTTCATCATGCACATTGAAGCAATAAGTTTTAAGTTATTCATTACTTCCTTGTGCTCTTGATTTCAGTGGATCTGCTCTATGGGGTTGCACAACTATTAGGCAAAGTGAAATCCTTGCCTCAAGCAGCAGGTGCTACTAGACAGCAGTAAGGTATGTGCCATCTACCCTGCCCTGGCACTCATAAATTAGGCTGCACATTATCACTCTAAATAGCTTTTAAAAAGCTATAAAGACGGATCTCTTCCGGCATGCTTTTCCTGAATAGTTCTCCGGCTATCAGAAGGAAAATCTAATTGCTGACCTCTGACTTCACCACAGTTATTGTATTGTTTTTAAGTATGTTTTATGTTTTAAAGTCTACATTGTTTTATTGTATTTTAAGGGGGGTGGGTTAAGGGTTTGGACTGTATATTTGAATCTTGTAAGCCGCCCCGATTGCATTTTGTAGAGAGGCGGGATATAAATAAATAAATTATTATTATTATTATTGCTGCTGCTGCTGCTGCTGCTTCCAGTGTGGTAGACAACACTGTGCTATTATCAGTGTTGAAGTGAGACTGAATTGCCAATCCAGTCAGTTTTTGTACATGGTATGGGAGAGAGGGCCATGTTGTTATTCACATCAGACAGCAAAATGTCTTGGGCTAGCTCTGTCTAGATCTCACACAGGAATCAGAGCAGTTGAAAAGGAATAATGGATTATATTTTACCTGTATTGTCAGTTATGAATACATAGCCACAGATTTGTAATTCTAAATGTGAATTTGGATCTTCAGCAAATTACTCTGTATGGTATTAATAATTACAGCAGCTATGGAAAAAAAAAACCTCTACTGCTTTAGAACAGGGATCCCCCCCCCACTCAAAACCAGCTTTCATATTTCATGATGGACCCAAGATTTGAGACAGCTTTGAACGTGCATTCACTTATGAATGTCTATTCACAAAACTCTCCTTTTCCTGCAAACCTTACTGCCAAACATAATTTGCCTACACAAAGAGGTGCAAAAAGAGATTGAATGAAATTGCAAATCATGTGGAACAAAGGTCAGTTTTTTGCTCAAAGCATTGTTTGTGAATACATTCATTTAGCACTTGTCCAGCTCTCTGATTTTAGCTTACTGTCAGCCTCTTTTCCCCCCTTAGGAATTGCCAATTATTCTCTTTTATTATACTTGAGACATGCTTTAAATTTTGTCTATTGATTTCCTCTTCTTTGTAATTGGATGTAGTGATTGGAATATCTTCTATATTACTTTGCACTCTTTTTTTTAATTAAATCTGAAAACTGACTCTGAAGAGCCCCACTGAAATTTCAAAGTGTAATAAAAAAATATGAGTGGAAAGAAGATATTGTGATACTGGTACCCCTATGGACTTTAATAAAACTCTTTTCTCAACAGATGGCTATCTCTCTGCATGCCTATATAGCAGAGCTATTATTTTTAAGATGTACATGTGACCGATATCTGCATATTTAAGCTGTATAAACTAGCCATGAACTTTCAGAAAAAGATTTTCCCACCCCTGATGTTGAGCTTTGATTTCAGAAAACAAATCTTTGACTTGGACTATCGCTATCTCTAATAGTAACGCTTGGGTGCTGAGTGTAGACAACTAAGTAGCCACAATGGGCTCATTGAGTGTTATCATAATTTCTGGGCCAGCTGGCATGGTGTTGTAGTTGAGTGTTGGACTCAGACTCCAGGACATTGGGTTCAAATCTTCATTGAGTCACAGAAGCCCACTGGGTGACTTTGGGCAAGTTACACTTTCTCAGCATCAGAGGAACTCAATGGCAAACTTCCCCTGAATAAATCTTGCTAAGAAAACTCCATGAAAGGGTCATCATTAAAAAAAAATGTTACAACAACTTCCTATTCCCATGTCTGGCTGGTTTCCAGATATTTTGAAAATTTCAGGTAGTTGGGGATTGTGAAGAGAAGAGAGGAAAAGGCAAACTGCCTCATTTTGGGTTAGTTTCTCAAATTCTTGACCATTTTGGAGTGGAAAAATGCAGAGAATTTTCTTTAAAAACTGTGCTTTGAGAGCTTCATATGGATCCTGGAGCCACACGTAGTTGAACACATGTGGAGTGCAGGCCATGCTTTCCCTACCTATGTACTAGTGGCATGCTTTTGTTTGGGCTGTTTTTAGTACTATCCAGTTGACTATATTTTTCAGGATGTGATTTGTTCTGAGGGGGCTGATTGATTGGTTGGTTGGTTTGATTTATATCCCACCTGTCTCCTTATACAGGACCCAAGGTGAAAGTTTTCTGGCAGATTGGTGAAAACATGGAACATTTCTCTGGCAGATTGGGGAGAATACTAATTTATAATGTGACTGTACACTTTTCTGCTCAGAAGTAAGCCAAAATCAAGATGAGGGCCACATTCATGTTACATTACACAATTTTAGAGCTATGATTGTACAGTGGGCCCTTGGTATCCATGGGGGATCTGCTCCAGACTCACCCCCCCCCCACAAGGATACCAAAATCTGTGGATACTCAAGTCCCATAGAACTCAATGGTGGTGCGGCCACATAGCCACACCACCATTGAGGACAATGGCACTTTGTTCCCTCCCCAATGCCAGCTTCGCCATTCGCACTGCAACAGGCAGCAGGGGGCTACCTCTTCTTCCTCCTCTTCCCCACCTCCACCCCCTCTTCTCCTACTCATCTTCTTCCCCTATTGCTGCTGCTGTGGCTATTTCTCCACCTTCTCTTTCCTGCCTCCTCCTCCTTCCTCTTCTTCCCTCTTCCTCCTCTGCTTCTCCTCCTCCTCTTCTTCCCCATCATCAGTGCTGCAGCTCCTCCCCCTCCTCCCCCTCCTCCTCCCTAGCTTTCTCTACCTTCCTCCTCTTCCTCCCTCCATCGCGCCATCACCGTTCATCCTACTTTTCTTCCTCTTCTTTTTTCTTCCTTCTCCTCCTCTTCCTCCCCACATCCTCCACTTTCTCCTGCTCCTCTTACCCCCCCCTCTGTTGCCTCTTCTCCGCTCTTCTTCATTCTCCTTCTCCTCTGCCATCTCCTCCCTCTCTGCCAATGCCACTCCCCTAGGCTTGCCATCCACGTATGCTCAAATCCACAGATGGCAAGTTCACGGATTTTAGGACTTGTTTGTTTGGAAAATCAGTATGCAAAGGGATCTTGTAGCACATTAGAGAGTCATTTGGGCCCAAAACAAATGGACCACTCTGGGGGCATGGGGTTTAGATGTCACATGCCCCCGGAGCACCCAGAGGCTGCTCTGGGGCCATTCTAGGGCCTCCTAAGGCTGCCCAGAACTGGCTTTAAAGGAGCATATCTTTTCCAGTCCTTTCCATGGTTCATTTGGGACCACAGCAAGAGGCTGGAGACTCTTGGAGCCACAGCATGTGTTCACTGTGGCCCTGGGGCAATCAGGCTGGGAGTGGCGTCTGGCTGTTCCTTTCTGCCCATCTGTTCCTTTCTGCCCTTCTGTTTCTCCCCTGAAAGAAAGATACTGGTCATATGAGCCTTTGTAGACTTGAGTCTGCTTCCTCAGATGCATCCAATTTCTTACTTTATGTCATGTCCTGCCATTCTGCCAACACTGGAAACCAAGTCATTTCACATCATAATTTTGAAACAGAAACATATGAAAGCATGTAAAAAACAAGAGACAAATTTGAACTAATTTACCTCTGGCAGCAAAGAGAGGAATGCAAACCATCTTGTTCCCCAGTAAAGCCATTTCCTCACCACTGAGCTAGTTACCAAGTGCTTGCTTGATTAAAAATGCCTTTGATTTTTGGCAGAAGGACAATGTGGTGAGAGCCATCTCCTTAGAATCATAAAATCATAGAATCGTAGAGTTGGAAGAGACCACTAGGGCCATCCAGTCCAACCCCCTGCCATGCAGGAAATCCAAATCAAAGCATCCCTGACAGATGGCCATCCAGCCTCTGCTTAAAGACCTCCAAGGAAGGAGACTCTACTACACTCCGAGGGAGTGTGTTCCACTGTCGAACAGCCCTTACTGTCAGGAAGTTCCTCCTAATGTTGAGGTGGAATCTCTTTTCCTGTAGCTTGCATCCATTGTTCCGGGTCCTGTTCTCTGGAGCAGCAGAAAACAAACTTGCTCCCTCTTCAACATGACATCCTTTCAAATATTTAAACAGGGCTATCATATCACCTCTTAACCTTCTTTTCTCCAGGCTTTTCCAACCATTTAATGTTGTTTCCATCTATTTTGGTGAAGGTGAGACTCACCCACCCAACTTCTTTTCTCTGATGGCAGCACAATGGGTCTTTTTGATCCAACCTCTGCTACTAATATGTCAAGGGATGGCAATTATCCCACTAGTTTGCTGCCAGATTTGTGACATGACACTCAAATTTAGTTCTCACCTCTAGTGTCTCCCACACTATAATTCTCTTCAGATGCTAGCCCTCTGGTTATCAGCTTGACACCACCAACAAAATATCTTCTGAACCTAGCATTGTTTAGGGGCATTATATGGTGGGGGCGGGGGTGGGGTGGGAGAGAGAGAGAGAAAGAGGAAAAAATGTGTCTGACATTGGTCTAGTAAATTTCAACTAAGCAATAATGGCAATAGTGTGCATAGGTCAGCTGACTCAGAATCCAGATAAGATATAATGCAGAAAGGTAGATGTTGTAAAATGACTCTGTATGTATTAGTGAACAACATCAGCTTCTTTCATATAATATATATTTCATATAGTGATGTCACCTCTAGGATCTTTGTTTTGATTGGATATCATAAACAAGAAATAGCCAGCACCTTTGTATTAATTATTTTGATTGGTCATTTGATAGTTGGGTGGAGGCCAGAGAGAAAATAAAAGGAGTGAAGAGAGAGCTAGCAATTAGACTGGTCACAGTCTCCATTGTATGAAGAGATGACTATAATGTAGCCTCTAAGCTGTGCTGTTCCTGACAACTGATAAGCTGCCCAAACATGCCAAAAGACATGCTGAGAAATAATACTAGTTAGAAACATCTAGAGTATGCTAAAATAGATACATGTCTATCTGTTTCGCTTTGAAGTGGGTTCTGGGGTTTACCACCTATATTTTCTATCGTATGTGCCATGTCATATCATGTAATCTGATAAAAGCAATGTGCCCTGACTGGGAACTTTATCGCACCGGGCTCCTGGGACGCGGCGAGAATGGTCCCAAAGGAGCCAGGAAGTGAACAGAATGAGGGGGGAGGACACATTTTACTGCACACAAGTCCCTCGCTCATTCCATTCCCTGCCTTTCCGTTCCCAGTCCTTTCCAGAGAGGAGGAGATTTTTGAGAACTGTTGAAAACAGTTCTCAAAAATCTCCTCCTCTGGAATGGATGGGAAATGGATGGGGCACGGAACGGAATGAGTGAGAGACTTGTGTGTGTGATAAAATGCATCCCCCACTTGTCCCTCACTCGTTCCTGGCCCCTTCCTTTCTGTTCTGGGAGTGGTCCATACGATAAAGTTCTTTGACATGTCTGTATGTCTCTCTAAGGGAGATGAATATGTTTGCATATCTATAAAAGCATATAATAAATTATATAAAGGATTACCAAAGAGCCTGATTATTATCCCATAGAAATATTGTGAGATTTCAGTGTCTAAGATTGCTTACGTGGAGTGTTGATGTTAATTTTGCCTGTCTGATTTTAATCATCATCATGAATTGGTTGCCTATGGACTCAAAAGGTGACAATGGTATCACAGAAAGAATCCAGATTAGTTGAAAAGTGGCAAGGATCATCAGTCTCTCAGTCTAAAGAGATAGAAGTGTTCACCCTTGCAAGGGTTTTTCTTCTACGCTTGAAGGCCTGTTACAGTGTTTTCATGAAAGGTTTGCTGTTTCCTGCTGTTACATTTCATCCAATCCCTGTTTTCAGGCATGATTCTTGCACAACTGCTGAGGAAAAGCACAGGAACATAGTGAAACTAGACATCATAAACAATGACAATGATGATGATGATGTAATCTAGTCAGTACCATCTGGAAGACTCTGAGTATCATCAGCATCTGTATCATCTGTATTGTCCTTTAATAAAAGAAACATTTAATTCATAAGAAGTTTGCCTCTGCACAATTTCTTTGGCCCACCTTTCTCTCGGTATACACTAAAGGAAACAGTCTCAAGGGTTATTTATGGCCTAACCTGCTCTGACCTAAAAGGAAAAGTTTGCTCCAGCTTCAATGTGATATTCAAATATTTAAACATGGTTATAATGTTACCTCTTAACTACCTCTTCACCAGGCTAAACATGCCCAGCTCACCAAGCCACTCCTCATAGGGCATGGTTTCCAGAACTTTCACCATTTTAGTCATCTTCCTCTTGACACACTCCAGTTTGTCAACTTCTTTCGTGAATTGTGGTGCCCAGAACTGGACACAGTAGTCCAAATGAGGTCCTCCCACATTTTATGTCTGTACATTTCTTCAGTCTTTTATTCTTGATCCTTGGGTGGTCAATGCAACTTGTGCTCATATTAGATTTTCTCTAGATGAAGTAGTAGTGATGCTATCTGTCTGATCAGCTCCTTGTTTGTA
Organism: Sceloporus undulatus; assembly: GCF_019175285.1. NCBI lineage: Eukaryota > Metazoa > Chordata > Lepidosauria > Squamata > Phrynosomatidae > Sceloporus > Sceloporus undulatus. The sequence continues at coordinate 348,188,693 of NC_056522.1, read as the reverse complement.
AAAGCCCTTTGGCCTTTAAAGATTCATAGTGGACATTAATTTGTTAGTGTTTCCTGCACAGTTGGTTAGTCAGTGACATGATGGCTCAGGGGAACAGTGATGGAACAGTGATGGAAAAGGGAAGTCATTCACCACCAGGACGTAACAAAATCTAATTACAGTCTGATGTCTGATTGGCAATCTGTATGAAATAAATGGTAATTCAAGCCTGTTTCCTAATTAGTGGAACATGACTCTCACTGATACAGACCCAGATTCAATGGGGGGGAGCACAGAAGTGGATTTACTTAAGAATGCTTAGTACAAGCAATAAGAGGAATGTGTTCAAATGACACTTCCCAAAATGAAGAGGAGGGGATAGAAATAAACATATTACAAATTAAAAAGTGAGGAGATCAAAAAAGAAATTTTGTGTCACCTCTGAGACAAACAAATTTATTTTAGCGTGAGTTTTTGTGGATTACAGTTCTTTTCTGCACAGGCACTGGGGAGAGTACTAATGTTCTCATGCTGGGTTTTCCTCAAAAGCCTTACAGTTCTATGCTCCTTGAAACATAATGACCTGAATCACCATAGTTAGTCTAAACCAGCCTTTCTCAAATAGTGGGGCGGGCCCCCCAGGGGGGGCGCGAGGCTCCGTAAAGGGGGGCGCGAGACTCTGTTATGCAGAGGTGTACTTATAACAATTTTATAGACAAATGATACTATTTACAGTTGCGCGGGGGGTGCGAAATGTTTTCTTCTTCCTAGGGGGGGCATGACAGAAAATAATTGAGAAGCACTGGTCTAAACTCAAGTAAACCCATGAAATTAACAGTTGAATGGTGAATCAACACATAGGTAAATCCGATTGGTTTAATGCAGGGGTAGGCAACCTGCGGCCCACGGGCCGGATGCGGCCCGGCGAGGCCTTGGGACCGGCCCCAGCCCAGTCCTGCTGCCGATTGCCGCCGGGGTCTTTGGTCTCTCGAGCAAGGGATCATGGTGGGGCAATTGTCTATAGAAGCCTCAGAAACATGCATTTATCTTAACATTTTTTAAAAAACCAGCAAATTTTTTCAAGTGTCCTCCATTTTTTGTTAAAAAAAAAAGGGTCCTCCATTTGAAAATTTTGTCCTACATCAGTCCTGGTTTATTTATTTATTTAATTTTTTAAAATTTTTAAATTATTTATTTTTTGGCTTCGGCCCTCCAGTTGTCTGAGGGACAGCAACCCGGCCCCCGGCTCAAAAAGGTTGCCTACCCCTGCGTTAATGGGTCTACTCTAATCAGGATCAACAATAAGATTCAGACCACTGAGACTGGGCATGTAAAGAGTGGGAAAGAACTCTGCTCAGACCTCTCTATTCTTCCCTAACTAATTTCTCTATGGCAGTATGCCAGACAAAATGGTGATGACTTCCTATGTCCATTTTCACCTGGATATGACCAAAGGGGAGGGGGGAAGGGAGGAATTGTGGAGGCTTGTGATGGTTACCACATTTCAGTATTGCTGTATTGCAGCATTTCTGAAATGTTTTTGTATGGTTTAGGGTCAAATATCGACTAAAAACTTAACAGGGTTTTTAGTGCCTCTTCTACATAGTTAAGTGTATGCAAATTTACATTGAGTGATAGGTCCTATAGGATTCTGGCATACATCCCTAATGCACACATCCACTAGCTGTGCATGTGTGTGTGTTTTATAAGTCTATAATATAATTCAAATTCAAATTCTGGCACCTATTTCTCTCATCCATTTTTCTTATCCATTTTCATCTCATCCATTTTTGAAAAAACAGCAACAGTTTTGATTATGTGCAGTACATCCAAGGAAACATACTATGGTTCCATGATATACTCTGAGTGAGCTTCCTCTAATCTGAGCCCGGTCAGACACAAATGGCAAACAAGTCACTCAGGCAGACCCAGTGAGTCATACAGAAGCTTCTTCCTGACACAGCTGCAGCTGAAAAGGACCACCCAATTGCATTAATTCTCTGGCATTGACTCTCATTACAAAAATTCTTATCACTGTAAGGATAGTCATTAAAGGCAGCTGCTCATTAACTTCTGAAATATTATTAGTGGCGTGGAATGCTGTTTGTTTTTAATTAATTTTTTCCTAGTGCTAATGATTGGAATGACTTCAAAACTTGCTGATTAAACCTTTTCCCCAGTGAAACTTCTTTCTCTCCCTATCACCCCCATTTTCCTTGAGGAAAATATTAAAACTGGAGTGTTTTTCCCCCATCTCATTTCTGAACTGAAATGTTCACAGTGGCATAAAAGTATAAAATAGTTCAGCTTTTCTAGTTGGGTTTATTTGGTTAATTCCACCATCTCTTTGGAGCAAAGAGTTTCCACCTATCCGTATTATGCTGGCTCAGGCTGGTGGAAAGCTAGTAACATCTGGAGAACTAAAATGTCCCCACCCCAAACCAATATTTTAAATTATTCTTGGCATTAACATTGTCTCTCCTCCTAGGACATGGAAACACAGTGATGGCGGGAGTATAACTATTTTGACCACTCCTTCTGCATGATCTTTGTGTTCTTTATTTTGGTGGGACTGTGAGAAGAAATGAAACTACAGCAGAGATCCCATCCAACAGATAAAACTGAGCCTTTACACAACAGATATCTGACCTCTCCTCATGATGATACCATCACAATTCAGCATTAAGACCAAATTAGGTACATGATGAGTTTCCTTTATCTGAAATACATGGGACGAGAAGTGTTATGGATTTTACATTTTTCATATTTTGGAATATTTGCATAATGAAATATCTTGGAGATTGGGGCCAAGTCTAAATGTTCAATTTTTTAATGTTTTGTATATACCTTATACACATAGACTGAAATTAATTTCATACAAAATAATTTTAATAATTTTGTGCACGAAACAAAGGTCATGTACACAGAACCAAGAGAAAGCAAAGGTGTCACTATCTCTGCTACACATGTGGACAATTTTGGATTCTGCATTATTTCAGATTTCAGACTTATAGATAAGGTATATTCAACCTGTATAATGTTATTCACAACTTTCACCCTGGTGTGTTTGCTGTTTAAAAAAAAAAAAAAAATAGCAAGGAAGGGAAGGAGGACCCAAACTGGTGATGATGGAGCTTTTAGCCTTTGTATCTCTATGACCCTGATTCCTCCATCCACAGCTGCTAGCTAGAAAGCTCTTACTGATGTCATGAAAGGAAAAAATCCACTGATGGTAATAACGAATTTTCTCATATTATGATCAGAGGCTGTGGGTGGTTCTGTTACTGTGAAGTGGAGAATCCATCCTCAGGTTTAACAGCAGTGCTGCAACAGGCACTCTATATTTTATGGGGCTTATCCAAATGCTAAAATCTCAGAAAGGTCTCATACAACTCAGAGCAGCAGTGGAGGTGCTGCTGCTAAAACCAAGAACCTTAAAACTAGTGGTGGAGTCCTTGCCTCTGATAGAGCCATCATCTGCCTCTGATTATGAACATCTGGTATCTGCATGTGGTGGGAGAGCAATAAGATGAGAGGCATGGTGGATGCACAGGTCAAAACACCATGGTCCTGATCTGCCTCTGTCCAATGCTGACTGTTTTGTTAAAAAGAAGCAGCATATCACAGCAAAAGACATGCATAGTATCACATCTATTTAATGTCTCCCCAAAGCCACCCTTGGACCTATTTATAAAACAGAACAACCTCTTTTCCACTTGACTGCATATCTTATAATATTTTAGCTGACCTTTCAGATGAAAAATTAATTTCATATTCAGATATTACCAGTTATTTTCCTCTCCTTTTACCATGACAACTGCCATCCAGACATGCCTTTGAATGTGTTTTGATTATTGAGACATTTTGTGATGATATTCACACATGAGATGGCAGGAGGACATCTAGGAGCAGAGTCTTAGGCTACAAGGGGACTACAAGTTACAGGAAAAGAGAGTCCACCTCAACATTAGGAGGAACTTACTGACAGTAAGAGCTGTTTTACAGTGGAACACACTCCTTGGAGGTCTTTAAAACTGAGGCTGGATGTAAGGGATGCTTTGATTGTGAGTTCCTGCATGGTCCTTGTGGGCTCTTCTAACTCTATGATTCTGGAAAGTACATGTGAGATCTAAGAGGGCACATGTGCTGAGATTGCTGCTAGAATATAGGAGAAAGCTGCTCTCTCTCTCTCTCTCTCTCTGACTTAGGGACTGAGCAGGAGGGTCAGAATAACACAGGCTAAGCCCATGCTATTCTAGCCCAGCTGCTCAGATAGGTTGGTCCCCAGGTCAGTGGAGGGATGGGAAGGTGTTTACACAGCCTCAAGACCATCGCTCCTATTGGCAAGTCCCCTTCACCATGTTCGATGCAGAAATGGGGCACCTGGTTGCACCCACATGGCCAAATGCCCTGTTTCCATGTCACACATGGCAATTGGGAGCTTCTTAGTAAGAGCTACAGTTTGTTTTATATGCCAAGGTAAATGGACTAGTTTTAATTATTACTTTATATACTCATGTATAAGTCTAGAAATTTTAGTCAAAAAATTGACCTAAAAAAGTCTGAGTCAACTTATCCATGGGTTAATGTAAATACTGTACTTTAACTCTTATTTTAAAAAGAACTATTACCTGGCAACCCCTCCCCCCAGAGTATAATGTGTCCTGGAAGCACTAACACCCTCTACTCTCGCATCCATCCACCCTTTAGTGCGGTGGTTCCCAAACTTTGATCCTCCAGGTGTTTTGGACTTAAACTCCCTAGCCAACTTGGAATTCTGGGAGCTGAAGTAAAAAACATCTGGAGACTAAAGTTTGGGAACCACTACTTTAGAGTGAGCACAGTTATGCTTGCCAGAATTTTGTAGGTTTTTTGGCATTTCCTTTGCTTCATCCTGTAAAACTTTGTTATATCGCACCTAAATTTTACCCTCAATTTATCCACAGGTCATATCAAAATCCATAATTTTCCCCCCAAAACTTGCTCTTGTCTTATATATGAGGTTGACTTATAGTTGAGTATATACAGTATATATCCTGACTTGAGCAGGGACCACCAGTTGCTACTCCTCATCAGTGGGGATGGCCAAAACTCTTCCACTGCTTGAGGTAATGTGAGAAAAGTCATGCTGCTGCTACCAACCATCACATCACTACCACTACTGCCACCCATTCCTGCAACTGCTGTTTCTGACTCATCACTTCTGAGAGTTAAGCCAGAAGGGGGAAAATCTATTAATACTGGTAGCACAGGATTCCTTAGAGTCAACTGTTTTCCAAATATGAGGCTTGCAGAACCTCACAGAAGAAAGTTTTTCTGGTAGACTGACTGAGGACATTTTCTGAATAGGTGTTATCCTAGCACTGTCCAACCACAATCCCAGGCTCTGCGAAGCCCTCAGAGCCCAGCATCTGGAAAACAGCCAGCTATGGAGAGCTAAAAAGGCAACATATGACTCTCCAAAGTGATGCAGGGGGGAAATGTCACTGAGAGAGAAAGGCCAAATTTGCTACTCCTGGTAGTCTTTTGCCTGAAGCAACCACCTCACTTTGTCTGATAGGAGGGCCAGCCCTGCTCCCCGGGCATCAAAATGTCTTCAACCAGACCTGTTGTTTAAATTATTGGATCAGTTCCAAGCTCAAAGGATGTGTAGGAACAAATCTCTGGCCTGGTTTTCAGAAAAGCCATCATTAATTAGATGTTCCTGATGAGTTTGACCTCATTGTCCTTTAAAGTTTCACCTGGCATGCATTTTTTTTATCTTTGAATTGGGGAAGGTATCATGCAACTCTCCATGTACGGATGCATCTCTCAGCTAGTGTCTTCTAATGCATTGCTTCATCTAACATTGGTTGTTGAGATCAGGGAGTGGAGCTGTATCCAGTGCCATGGCTTCCACTGTACAGCTGGCAAAATGATTGCACTAGAAAATATTAGATGCTTCCACAAACAATATCCAGAAATGTAATTACGTACACTGATATGAATCCCAGCTATGCTTCTGTATGCCACCAAGAGGTGTCCTTAATTTATTTACTTTTTTAAAGTCAGGTAATTTTTACCCTGCTTTTCAGCTAATAAAAGGATCACATCATAGAGTATAAAGACAATTTTTTTTTTAGAAAAGTCCCCATGGTCTAGCTTATAATTTCAGTGACACAACACAAAAGGAAGAGGGCTTGAGATGGCACTGGTACTTACTCATAAAACTTTTATATGAACTACATAGAATAGGAATAGTTTTTATAAAATCTCTCTCGGAAATGTGGAAGATGTAGATTGGAATTAACAGAATTCCAACAGAAAGTTTTACTGAAGTGAAATACATACTTGGTAGAAAGAGAGAGAAAAGGGGGTTCTGTGGCTACTACCTACATTTTTATTGAGATTAAGTCTGGAAACAGGTGGAAAGACATGAAGTTAAGGCTGAAAACAAGGGAACAATGAACCAGAGAAGAGAAAGACCAAAGAATGCTAGTTTTATGTCTTGAGAAACATCTTTAGTTTGTGTGGATAACCACTTTCCTGACTATGGAAACAAATTTTCAAGCCTGTGGAAAGCTGTTATTGAAATGATGGTATCTAAAGGTCAGCTCTTTGCAGTTCTTCAGGCAGAAGTCTTTCAGACTCTGGCCAATTAATGATGTTACAAGAGAAAACATGATAAAAATCTTCAAATAGCTGAACAGTTTCCAAGCAAAGGATGGGTCTATTGCTTCAGAGTGTAGAAGCACTGAATAGAAATTCCTGGATGCACATTTCAGGTAGAGATTAAGAGAAACTTATGGCAAGAGTTGTTCAACAGTAAAAATAAATATCATGGGAGGTGTCTTGGGAATGCCACTGGAGTCATTTAAGTAAAGCTAGGGGGCCACCTGCCAGGGATGCCACTATTGTCTGGCTGTGAACATCCTTCCTGGGTGACCAGGCACTTGACTCAAATAAATTTTGCTCTTGCTGCTCCTGTTGCTATTCAAAGTATAATGGACTCATTAGAAGGAAGGCAAGGTGGGAATGCAACAAATTTGAAGAAATAGTGAGGATAGGTCCACATACACAGAAGTATGCTTTCATGAGCCCTGGAGGGCACTCTTAGACACAATCCATTTTAGTATTCAGAAGAATTCTATAATAAAGCTTGAGGAGACTAAAGATTGAAAAGGGCTGCAATTAAGCATTCCCCTAGAGACAAATTCTGTTCAAAAACACATTGGAATCAAGACAACATGTTGAGCTCTCTTCCTTTCTTTGCCTCCAGCAGAGTAGTAATGATTTCTATGAGCTTGGAACATCTGTGGACTTGATGAAAATCTGACTTGATCCCCAAAGTCCCATCACATTTCAAAATGTTATACAAAGAAGTTTCAGAATGAGTATCTCCCCCACCATCCCATGTATATGTTTGTTGAATATGGGCTAGACCAGGTTATTTTGCTAGTTGTTTGTTTGTTTTTAAACCAAACAAGATAGTGTCTGTATAATGAAACATTTCATGGACTGTAAAATAGTGAGTGTATATTTAATGTGATATTACATGGTATGTGTGGTTAGAAGGGTGTGAGAAGGCTGTGAGGCAGGTGTACAATATTTGCCCAGAGTGAATTTTCATGTGGGTGATGCCTAGTAGTGAAAATGAAATGGGATTTGCTGTTGGAATAATGTAGGGGTAGTGACAATAAGGGAGTCAGACAGCATGAGGAATTGGGTGAAGAGAATGAAAGGGGTCATGGCCTGGAGTGGATTTGGATGAGAGAGAGGAATATTGCATGGTAAATGATGGCATTGTAATTATCCACACAAACTAAGGATGCTTCCCGAGTTATGTGAACTGCAAAGTATAGCATGAAATAATGTACATATATTATCTTGTAGTGATATTTAATAAAATAATATTTATTATTTAATGTAAGCACACCTGCTTTCTGGTCACTATTATCAGTGCTATAGATAAGTATAGCTAAGAGCAAAATAAGAGTCTTATACAAATTATAGCCTAATATACAGAGGTCATCTTGGATTCTGGAGACAACACAATAAGGAATAAGGACAGAAATGATATTTCTAATTATATTGTTTTATAGTTTGCACAGTCTTTTAATTGTTTTTAAATAACTTTTATATTTATCCTTTTATTGATATTTTGTATAGGTTTTTTTAAAACTTGAGTCCTATTACTGAGAGAAAGATGGGATATTGTGAGCATTTTCTCTGCTTTCTACGTTGTCCTATATTCCATCCTTGGGGGCGGGGAACAGAAGCAGAGGACCCAATGCCAACATGGAAAGGTTCTCTGTGGTTCCACTCCACTCCTGCAGAGCTGGATGGGACCCCTTGAGACCACCGTAATCCCAAAAACAATTTGCCACCACCACCCAATGATTAACCTGTTACACCCCAGCAATGCATTGGGGCATTGCTGGGCCTTCTAACCGACAATCAGAAAAGCACTAGCCGAACTAAAGCCGTTAAAAGGAATGAAGAAACAGGCAGAGTACTGAAGGGATATATTTTATTCTAAAATGAGAACATTAAAGAAAGAAAACAACATGGAGGACAATTGGTCCTACAGGCACAAACTAAAAGTATCAGTTACAAAATGATAATCATGTCAGCCAAACATATCCCAACCCTGACTAAGAGACAGGCCCAGTCTCCCTCCGTTTGTCCCTTGTGCATAGGCGAGGGCCACAAGTCTGAAGACCACAAGAATGGAGGGAGGATTGTAGTTGCTCTCAAGTAAACAACAACAATAACAACAAAACCACAGGGTGTTTTTTGGTAGTCAGGAAACACTGTTGGGAAAAAATAACTGGCCTGCAAGAATTTTGCATAATTTTTGCCTGATATTCAAATGCCACGATGTTGCAGAAGAATTATTCTGTGGGGTTTTTCTTTGGCACAAACCCCGTTTTCTGTCCAAAAGATGGATTTGCTGCCCAGGGTTTTGTGTGCAGGAAATATGTTTTCTTTGTACACAAAAGGTGTATTTCTCCACAAAGGTAATTCCTCTCCAATACTTCAGTACATTCAAATACAGGGAAAATACTATAGAGGAATATTCATTTTCTGCCATTACATGGACAAAACTTATCGTAAAATGTTCATCCTAACATTAAGAAAGGAAATAGTTAAAGTTTTCCATCCCTGCTTAGTAACAGTGTAGGGATTTGAGGAAGGGCTGGCACAAGTGGCAGGCATCATTGTAATGTGCAGGTGTGAAAATTTTGTGCAGTAGGAAAATGAAATGTGCTATAGTTTTCTGTCCAGTTGGCAATATGGGCTTCAGTCAGGAACAAGCTGACATGTTAAAAAAAAAAAAGAGGAGTAAGAGATAAAGAAATGGAAGTAGAATATGATTACAGTTACCTTTCAGACTTCTTTACCTAACCTTTTTTTTATGGGTACCAGTTATCTGACTACTCCATCTGTGACCTAGGAGCATTCAGCTGTGTTGGTTCAGGCATTGTCTGCTGCATTCAGCATTCCTTTGGCACTATGGCCAAATGCTTCACTGACATCTAGAGAATATATGTGTTGTTTTTTTTTGTTTCCAAATTTTGTAATTATTCACCTTTACATGTTGTTTTGTCCATTCTAGCTCTGACCACAGTGTCACCACACATCACAGTTATTCTGATCCTTATCAACTGTGTTTTGAGAATCCCTGATCAATATGAGTGTCATTGCCATATGGCTGCAATCCAAGCTAATGTCAAAAGGAATTCCCTGAAGGGAAGGAGGAAATCCTTTGCTCTGGATGCATGTGGGATTCACAGCACCTTCTGTGTCATGCTGGGCAATGATGCATATCAATTTCCAGTGTCTTTCTATCTTGAGGCCTTCAGGTTCATCATTCAGGCAAGCAACTCTGACTGAAACAAACAAGGCTTTTATAATGAGTGAACAGAATTTCACAAATGAGAAGCCTTTAATGATTTATTGCCTTTCTAATTAGCCCCTTTAGGAACTTAGCTTTGATTCCAGAAAACAGTTTGAAGTCCCTGACTGCTTCTTGCCATTGATTTGATCATTTCTGTGGTGTTGGTTTTATTCTATTGGCTTTTCTGTCAACTGCAAAATAAATAAAGAAATAAATAAAGCCTTGGGGGGGAAATACTTAAAATGCTTCAGCCACAGTCAGTGAACTAAAGTGCTGTGCAATGTAGAATATTACCACCTCTGCCACAAATCTCACAAAAGAAACCTAAAGCCTTGTTTCCTGGTATTTCATTTCCTGCATTTAATTTAATTTCCCTATTTCTAATCATACTTCAAGATCTTCCTCCTTTCTTTCAATTAAATGATTTCGTATCTGAGAGAATGAAAGAAAACTTTCATAACATTACAAGGTTCCATATAGGGTTTGTCTATGCTGGTGGAAAATGCCACACTCACCCCAAAGCCAATGCTGGCAATCCTAATGACACATGGCTACTTATTGGGAGAATCCATGTGTTTTTTTTCCTGCCCTTAATTTGACTTTGTTCTGAACTATGTGTTCCTGCAAAGCATGCTGTTGGACAAGATGACCCTTGTGATTTCTTTCAGCTCTATGAGTCTAAACAATGTTGGGGTAAATCTTGATGTTTCCTGAAAACCCTAGAGTTCTTTTGAAATGTGGCATCTGGAGCAGGTCTGATTTGGACCAATCCACTCATCCACATGTCAGGAGCCACATCATCTCCCTCTTCTCCATGCTGAGCATCACAGGGAAAGTGGATGACCTGTTTCTGGAGTTGCTGCTGCCACCTCTTCCTGTAGGCAGGAGGTCTATGTAAAGTCTGCCCGGTGTGCCACTGGTTCTGTTGAGGACATAAATAGGAACCTGGTTTCCTTGTTGATCTCATGTCAGGGCAGCCATTTCTCACCTCAGCAGAAGCAGCAACATGCCAGGCAGGCTTTACATGGAGCTCCTGCCTAAGAGGAAGCAAGAGCATAAGCTCTGAAAACAGGGAATGGGCCAGTGGGAGCAACGCAGTATCAGCTCAGCATTGCACCAGATTTGGACAGTGCATGTGATTGCCATAATGGTCAGTCCAAGGCTGATCTGGGGCATAATGCTATGGATTAAGAAGAAGGTAGATGCACCCATGAAATAATATGTGTATCCAAATAATCTTCCAGTCTGTTTATAAATGTATGCCTACTCCTTTGGTTTATAGCATTCGGTGCAGTCATGCTGGCCACATAATCACCAGAGCAGTCCTCGGACAATGCTGACTCTTCGGCTTAGAAATGATGAGCACCGCCCCTTAAAGTCAGTTACGACTAAATCTTTACTTCTGTTTATAGATTATTTCACACTAGTTGGGGGTAGTGAGGGTGGATTTTCACTTCCTATACATACCTTGTGGGATCTGAGCTGGTGGTGAAGGACCTGGAACCATTTCACACTGCTACGGTTCCACTTTAATTTGGCATGGCAACATTGTATGGAATCCTGGAATCTGTCATTTAAGGAAGAATATTTAGAATTCTCAGTCAGAAAGATCTGGTGCCTCACCAAACTACATGCTCAAGGATTCCATAGGTTTCAGCCATGAAAATTACAGTGGCATCATAATGCTATAATTGTATAGTGTGGAAGAAATGTTTTGAATAGGTGGTGAAAATGCTGACCCATTATTTGGCTGTTTTGGAAAAAGTAAATGCTGTGTTGGAGATCATAAGGAAAGAAGTGAAAATAAAACTACCGGTATCATAGTGCAATTTCAAAACTATGCTCAGGTCTGGTCATGTCATCTCATAAGGATACTGTTGCATTACAAAGAGGGGTGGGAAGCAACAGAAATAATCAGAAGGCTAGAGTCTCTTATTGGTGTTGCTGTGCTCCTTCAAATTATTTCCAATTTATGGTAATCCTAAACTTAACCTATCACAGGTTTTTCTTGGCAAGATTTGCTCAGAGGTGGTTTGTCACTGTCTTTCGTTGCCTCAGCCTCCATCTGGATAAGAACACTTTCCCCCTACAAACAGGAGTTTTCTCTTCTCTCAGTCATGAGGACAACAGTAAGGGTCGCCTCTCTCTTACAACTGTGTCAGTGTAGATATTAGAAAGCAAGCCCTTATGGTTTATATAACCACCACTTATGGTGGCATCTCTTTGTCTTGACCTGATGTAAAAGAAAGCTGGCTTCCCATCTAGGAGATTTAGTGGGACCAGGAGCATGTGCCCTTCCCATCTAGGAGCATCTAAATCTCCTAGATGGAAAGCCAGCTATCTTTTTCATAGAAACAGGTCAAAAAGATGCCACCGTAAGTTCCATGTATTTTCAGCTGTCTGTCAGCTCTGTTGCTTTCAGCTAAAATAATGTGATAGAACTTTCTTTGCTTTCTATTTCCCAGGATTTTCACTCAGAGAGGGAGATTTAGAGTTTTCTGCCAGGGAACGACAGCACTTAACTATATTACAAACCGCAGGATTCAAGAGGATGAAGCCATGACAGTTAAAGTGGAACCATAGTGCTATAACTGTGCAATGTGAAAGAGCACCAAGATTCTAACCCTGAATCTGATCTATGAAAGAGTTTATTTCATTCACAACCCCATCTTATTGTACCTCCTTCTTTTTACACCGAAAGGATTTCTGAAAAAATTCCACCCATTTGCATAAATTTTCTTGGAGTTCCTCTTACTGAATCTGAGAAATTTGCATTAAAAAGTTTCCTTCGTGCAATAAGATACAATGACTAATTTATCATATGGAAGCAGATGAGTGTAAATTAAAAATTAAAAATCAAATAAGCATATTTTGTCTGCTGCTCTTTCTTTCCTCCTTTCATTATTTTTCTTCTCTTAGACACTGAAGATATATTACCAATCACACGTTGCTTCAGAAAATAACATACCTATGTAATCATTTATTCAATGCATCCCACACAGCTCTGAGACTCTCAGTTCTGAGAGAACGTCAATAAGCTAATTGAGCTTGAACAAAAATAGAGGTGAAAATTTCAATCTTAAATAGCAGACAGAAGTAGATAGATTCCAACAGCAGAGAGAATAAAATCTGGCTATCGGTGATACAGTAGATACATGCCAAAATGCAATAGCAAATAGAACAATCCTCTAAAATTATTTACTGATTGGGAAGCTAGAGGGCAACCAAGAAAAGACACAATAAAAACTGAAAAACTTGTGAGAACAGAAAGGACATGCATTTTGCAGTGACATAAAGATGGGTTAAGTAGTTTCTTCTAGATCTGGCTAAAGATTTCTGTAAAAGAAACAGTGTATTGATGTGGCTGGAAGAGGCTATTTCTAAACTTTTCAAGGTCAGGGGCAGCAATATATCTCTTCAACCTTTAAGAATAAATAGTACCTAAACAATATCTAGGTATAAAACCCAGGGTAGTGAAATGGCTAAATTGCAGTACTATTCTCTTAAGGTTCAGATCTACACTTAGCAATGAAGCTCATTGGGTGAACTTAACCTCAGATTGAATTTGTTTTGTGTCATCATCTTGTAGCCAGATCTGGCTTGATCTGATGGTTAGTAATAACATGTCCAGACCTCCCCAGTCGCAGGACACACTGAAACAGGCAGCTAAAGAGACTCCTGCTGGCAAAACCAAGGTTTGCTTTGCTGGCCAACTGTATATTTATTTTTCCGTTAACATAAGATTGTTAAAAAATGTATTTTGAGTTATTCTTTATTTGTGTATAATTTGAAAGGGGGGTGTGTGAAAAAATAATTTGCCTCTTGGGATTTCTTCTCAATGACAGGAAACCAGAAGACATGAACATGCTTTCTTTCACTAACAGTCTCCTAGGCCACAAACTGAATAAAACAATAAAATCATTCATTTAATGTGAATTTATTTTCCATTCCTAACTAGTTACACAGTTAGCCATCTCACTTTCTATTTTCTTCATTTGCTCAAGTTTCTTCAAAAGCTGCTGTGTATAGTTCTGATCAGCCAAGTAGATATCCATGATTACACATTGGTTTTAACCAACCAACTAAATGTCCTATCTCTGGTGCTGGAAATAAGACCTATATAACCCACAGGTAGCTGGTCTTTTGCTTTTTCAGTATGATAAACTGGCACTATTTAATTCAAAAGGTTTCTTCTGTAAAATAAAAGACTAGGGAACAACTTTGCTGCATGCGGATTTACTTTCCCCTGGCACTCACTGCCTTACAATAAATATGCCCCCATCTTGGCTTCTGTGTTCTGCTCCACGGAAAGGGAAAAATGAGAGTGCAGTCTCTGTGCTTGTTCAATCTCCAACCAGGCTTGGAAAATTGCTAACGTAGTGGCAAGAATGCAGGCTTTTATGGAAGGGCTTGCTGTACAAACATTTGTTACTGGGATGTCTAAATTGGGCTGTTGAAAATACAGCTTTCTTAAAAATGAAGCCATTTCCCAAACAGTGCTACTCATTTCATATCACCCAACGGATGGCAACAACTTCCAGCCACTCGCAAGTACATAGATAAAAATCTTATTACGTTTTAACACTCTCCCATTTGTGCGCTGTCATAAGAGGTATTTCATCTGCCTTTGAATCTTTCAGTACAAGAGGATGGAGCTAAACATGCAAGTACTTTTTTGGGGTTGCTGTGTGCTATAGAAGAATAGGCAGAAATGAATTTGTTTGTGTTTTGTTTCTGAAAAAATAAAGATAGAATTCTTAAAACCTAAATGGGGATACTTATAACTCACTGTCATGATTTGAAAATATATGGTAGGGGACATGGAGCTCTATCATCTATTCAGTGTCACCCTCCCAATCCCAATCTGTGTATAAACCATGCACCTAGCATTTTTAATTTTGCTGGTTATTTTATGTCACAACTATTACTGTTACCATTCAGTGATATATGGGAATTATGATTTATGAGTATACAAAAAAGAAAAACATTACTAAGGATTCTGCATGGTGTGGTATGGGAGGAGGTGGTGGTATGGGGGTGACACCGTGAGTTACCGTACCAGGTGACACCAACCCTAATGACACCACTGATCCAAACACAGGATAACTTCTATAAGTGACAAGTTCGATAGGATGAATCTCACTTAGGGATGCCATTTTCACTAGCATTTTCAAAGCATATCTAATGTGTAGTTCTACATTTAGTACAAGGAGCAACTCGGACATCCCCTCAGTGAAGTGGCTGGTGATTTAGGTCATGTTTCTAATCTCTCACTCCATCTTCTATTCTAGGTGCATGCAGTGCTCCAGTGAGAAAAGTTATTCCTCTGTGCTGACTTGTTAAACTCATTGGGAAATAAGGATCTGGGTAAATAAAGCAATATTACCATTTTCAAAGGCTAAGTAATGAAACTTTATGGAACCATGGGCATTGGTAATGTATACCTATTAGGTCATCATGCCCAGCCCTTTCCCAAATAACTTAAATGAGTTTTAAATTGTCTCTGTTGTGTCTCTTGGGAAGCTATTCAGCAGCCTTTTAAAGCTCACTTAGAGAAATTGTTTCCTGATACGCAGCCTTCATTTTCCTTTATTCATTTTCTCCTCATAATGCTGGGCAATACCCCTGGAGCCACCATAAACAGTTTATCCCTTTCAGTGGTAAATATGCCCTTTATTTTCATTATGGCTGTGCTAACATTTGAAAGACCCAATCCAATATGTCAGTTCTTTAAGCTCTATTACTGAAGGTGATATGCAGTTGCAGTCTTGGTCATTAGATCAGAGCAGTTTCTGAACTCTGTCCCCATATAACTCCTTTCTATGTGTAGACATAAACAATTCTGGTGGTCCAGTGGCAGTCTGAAAAAAACTCCAATGGTGTCTCAAAAACAGAACCGATATTTTGGCCTTCTTGTAATGTGCTCTCAAATGTAATGCAATTGTGGAGATACAGAGAAATGATTGATAAAAATCTGCCAAAGGTTACAATAAAAGAAAAGGAGCATGGAAAACGATACTAATTACTCATGCATGTTACTTCCCTTCATTCTATAGCAACTTTTGAAGGCAAGGGTTGGGAACCTATGACTTTCCAGATGTTGATAAGTTACACTCCCATCATACATTCACATTGGCCACACCGGTAATGTGAACTGAAGTCTAACAACATCTGGAGGGTCAGAGTCTCCACTCCCAGTTTAAGGTTCAGTACTTCAGCAATAATTCACATGGTTTGCATGTATAGATCTTGAGGTTTAGTGTCTACTCAAAGGGATTTTCAGTTAGAGGCTGCCAATGGGAGTAGACAATACTAAATTAAACAGACGGGTGGTCTAACTCATTTTAAGGCATCTTTATATGTCCATGTGACTTTTTCATAATGAGGAGATAAACCTGGAACTGTCTTCTATGGAGAGTAAACAATGTGTAAGAATCTGATATTATGACTCTAATGTGGACATTATGAGATGAATGGAAGATGTTCTTACAGCACACAAGCTATGTCTACTTCCTCTGTTTTCACATATAAATAATAAATAATAAATAATAAATCGTTTATTTATAGCCCGCCTTTCCTTGAGATCAAGGCGGGTTACAACATCTTGGGAACAGCAAACGATAAATATACACACTACAATGTTCAATTCAAACATTAAAAACAAAAGTTAAAAACACAGATTAAAATCATACAAAGACTAGCTAAAGTGCAAGTGCAAAGGAGGGGGGAGAGGAAGCGTTACAACAATTGGGGGAAAGCTTGTCCGAAGAGAAAGGTTTTGAGCCTCTTCCTGAAAAGGTCGAGGGAGGGGGTCGAGCGGAGCTCTATGGGAAGCGAGTTCCATAACTGCGGGGGTGAGATTGAAAATGCCCTTTGTGCAGTCCCAGAGTGTTTCGAGGGTGGAACCCTCAGAAGTTGCTTCCCGGCTGACCTGAGTGTGCGGGGCGGATTATATGGGGAGAGGCAGTCCTCCAAGTACCCTGGGCTATTTAGGGCTTTATAGGTTATAACCAACACCTTGTATTGCGCCCGGAAGCGAATAGGCAACCAATGTAGATCTTGCAGAAGAGGTGTTATATGGCTGGTCCTGGAACATCCAGTGACCAGCCTGGCTGCCATGTTCTGCACTAATTGAAGCTTCCGGGTTTGGTACAAGGGTTGCCCCATGTAGAGCGCGTTACAGAAATCCAATCGAGAGGTTACCAGAGCATGTACCACTGTTTCAAGGTCCCCCCGGCCCAGGTAGGGTCGCAGCTGGCGTATCAACCGAAGCTGATAACAGGTACTCCTGACTGTCGCGTCCACCTGAGATGTAAGATGGAACGACGAGTCCAGGAGCATCCCCAAGCTGCGAACAGAATCCTTCAGGGGAAGCATGACCCCATTCAGGACAGGTGGACAAATCTCCATCCCTGGGCCCGGGGAACCTATCACAAGCACTTCCGTTTTCTCTGGATTCAGTCTGAGTCTGTTTTCCCTCATCCAGCCCATTACTGACTCCAGACAGGCATCTAGAGGAGAGATGCCATCCCTTGTCACTGCATCAGTCAGAGACACAGAGAAACATCTTTGGGTGTCATCAGCGTACTGATAACACCGCGCCCCGTGTCTCCGGATGATCTCTCCCAGCGGTTTCATGTAAATGTTAAATAGCATAGGGGACAGAATGGCTCCTTGAGGGACACCAGATGTAAAGGCCCTCTTATCGGAGCGCACATCCCCCAGCTGCACCATCTGGAATCTACCCAAGAGGTAGGAACGGAACCACTGGAGCGCAGTGCCCCCAATTCCCAACTCTCTCAGGCGTTCCCTTGAGATGTCCAAGAGCACTAACAGGGACACGCTCCCCCTGTCCATGCCCAGACGGAGATCATCGACCAAGGCGACCATGGCAGTCTCAACTCCATAGCCCACCCGGAAGCCAGTTTGAAATGGGTCTAGAAAATCGGTATCATCCAAGACCGATTGAAGCTGAATGGCAACCGCTACATGGACAAACATTGTTGTATGCCTTCAAGTCATTAACAATTTAAGGCAATGTTAAGGCCACCATGGAACCATAACACTTAAGACAAGATCATAGTGCTATAATTCTGTAAAGTGAAATGGTTCTGAGTTAGGAATCAATCCCTATCCCATAGATCATAATTCACAATAGCTACACTATAGATATTCACAGCCATTATACTGTACTAGTTGAGAGTCAGAGGCATGCTGTCCTTCTGATTTTTGGGGTTTTTAAGCTGCCTGGGAGGGGATCCATAAGGAATGATATCATAAATATCCCCAGGAGAGGGCTTTTCTCAGACCCTTATCACACTAGCGAGATCCCAATGGCAAACGAGATTTAAACACGATTTAACTTGAAGAAAACCCAGAAATGACTGAAGTTTATCACAAGATGTCACAGTTAACATGAAATAACATGAAGTTAAACCATAGTTAAAGTGAAGAAAAATGGTAGCTTTTTACATTCAGAACAACCCGAAAGTAAAAAGCTGCCACTTTTCTCCACTTTAACATCAGTTTAACTTCGTGTCATTTCAATTTACCAGAAATTCGGTGTGATAAACTTCCTGAATTTGTGGGTTCTGTTTACATTCAAATTTAACTTAATTCTTGTTTAAATTCCATTTTCCCATAGGATCTTGCTAGTGTGATAAAGCTCATAGAGTTTCCTTGGCAAGTTTTTTCAGAGGGGATTTGCCATTGTCATCTCCTGAGGCTGAGAGAGTAGGCCCCATGGCTGAGCTAAGATGTTGCTGCTATCTAACAAATTAATATCTAGTTGGACTCAAAGATTTGTGGCAACAACTTTCTGAAGGCTCACCCTGACAAGAACAAAGAGAAGAGCAGCACCACCTTCCATTTTCCTCAGGTCAAGTTTTGACTTGAGAGCATGACCAATCCCAATTCACTACTGAAGCAAACTGTTAATGATTCCCACCTGCAGACCTGTCATACTAGTTGAAATTGACTATCCATAGGGAACCCATAGATACCTATGTCTGGTGGCACCATGCTAGGTCTACCACTAACACATTGCCTCCATATAAATTGTGTCTGCTCAATGCAGCATAGCTGTCCTAGAAGCAAAGAGTAAAAGGTTTAAATCTCCCTCTGGTCATTAAGCTGGCCATATAAACCTGGACTAGTCACTACATCCCTCTCAAACTTACCTGAGACGATTGTTGTGAGGACAAATGGAGGAAGAAGAGCCATTTAAACAAACCTGAGCTCCTTGATGAAAGAATAAAAATAAATGTAGTAAGTACATATGTTTCCTGCATATTCTTGGTGATGTAGCCAGATTCTTGTTCATAACCAGAGCAATGTTTTACCCAGCTGATTTAGCTGCTGTTACTTTTTTTTAAAAGAAGCTTTTTCTTTAATGCCAACTTCCCTGGTTGCTTTTTCAGACTGCAGTCTCTGATCAGTGCCTGGCATGTCTAACTGGCTCCAAGAGGCACTGTCTCAGACAGAAGCACTGTGTGCTATAAAAGAGACAAAAGCCATCCAAGTCAGCACCTGCCTTCTAATGCTATTATTTTTCTATCAAATAAAGAAATTTGATAAGATCGGATGCAGATGCAGTCATATCTCATCTTAGCTGAAAAACATAACATGAGTTTGTTGCATGATTTTTTTAAAAAAAGAAGCTCAAACAGGATTAAGAAAGATATTAAACTGGGAAGGAAAAAAAGGACATGAAAGAAAATGTAATACACTGAGATCTACTCAGTGTGAAACATGAACTGGTCTGTAGCATCCACAGATCTACTACAAATGGTGGTGATCCCAAATCTAAGCAGACAAACTTTCTATATGACATAGCATCATAGAATCACAGAGTTGGAAGAGACCACAAGAGCCATCCAGTCCCCTGATGTGCAGGAATACACAATCAAAACACTCCCAACAGATGTCCATCCAGCCTCTGTTTAAAAACCGGCAAAGAAGGGGACTCCACCACACTCTGACACAGCATATTCCACTGTGGAACAGCTCTTACTGTAAGGAAATTCTTCCTAATATTTAGATGGAATCCCTTTTCCTTAGTTTGAATCTCTTGCTCTATGTCCTAGTCTCCGGAGCAGCAGAAAACAAACTTGTTCCTTCTTCCATATGACATCCCTTTCAAATATTTAAACATACGGAGTGACATTTCTCAGGTTGTGTTTTCCACACAGTTACTTCAATTTAACAATCCCATAAGGAGTAAATCCTTGACTGAAACCATGGAAAGGTAATGTGAGACAGTAGAGAAATTAGTAAAAGGAGTAAGTGGTTGGATTTATCGTAAGAAGGGTGACAGACAGAGGAAAATGGTATCAAACAGCACTTTTGAGATGACCAATATATCTTAATATAACCTTTTGTGGACTCTGATCCACTCCATCCTAGGCATGGAGTGTAGCTTCTGCAGACAGATATAGAAAGGCAATGCAAAACATGTTGATGGGGTGATGGGGTGACCAGTACCATCTTAATAATGGTCAAAAACATTTGTTTAATGGGATAAAACTGGGAGACCGGTTTTGCATACATGCCTACATAAGGAGATGAACAAAGGTATAGTGGAGTCTTTTTCTAGTATATTGGTAGAGTCACAGAAATAGTAAAATATGTCATAAAGCATGAAGAGGGTAATCTTTTTGCGACATGTGTCACTCTGGTGAAAACTCATGTTTTAATATTTGCAATTTGCCAAGAAATCAAATCAATTTGTGTTTGTTCAAATCACTGCTAATGGATTGTAAGTTGTGGATATATCTCAATTCAGTGGTTTCTCTTTCTAGTTTCCCTTAACCTGTTTTTCTTTTACTTTTAGGTCGAAGAACTTCTACTTGAGGAGCCAAAACTAAAATACTCCGGAAGGTTGAAGTGCTTTGCAAGTAATTTTTGTGTATTCCTGTCTCTAATGTCAGTTTTATGTCTATTTTTCCTCTTACTTACTGTCCTCTTTGCCAATGGGTATTGCAGAGGGCAGCATAAACCACATTAGAGGATGAACAAGTAAAAGCAAATTTGATACTGAGGTGACATTCTGAGGCTCTATAATGTTGCTGCAAGGGTAGTTGTAGCGACAAAACTGGGACCTTGGTTGGTAGCAAGGCCTTGTCTCTTGTTTGTTAATTCCTTTATGAATGTACACATCTATCAAGTCTGTAACTCAGATTTCCACCATTTTGCACAGGGGTGGCTGAGAATTTCATTTCAATGCATTATTTAATCTGAATTTACCAAATTTTCAAAATCCCACTATGGGAGAAAGTGAAATGGACAGATTTGCTCTTCTCTATAATTGTCTCAAATAGTATCAAATAGACTACATAACTGGGTGCAGAAGATGAAGTAGTTCCATTCTCTTCAGACTGTAGTACAGACCATGAACTGGTAATTTTTTAAAAAAATAATAATTGAAGTAATATAAAAAATTCAGTAAAGCTAAAGAAATAAACTAAATCACAGAGCCAAGCTATAATGTAACGAACATCCTTGTAGAATTTAAAGATGATGTAAAAAGCACATTTGCACTATTAAGGCAAATTGATCTGCAACCTGAAGAACTCTGGACCAATGATGTTATCATGGAAAATTATAAAAAAGATACAACCTGTAGCCAAAAAGAAAAAAAAGATGCATTGGATGAATAATAAAATTCCTTGAGAGGTTAGACAGGCAAGAAGCAAAACTAAAAAGTGGCAGAAACAGGTCAGAATCCTCAGCACAACTATTAAGTAGTTTGTACATAGGGGACTATTACAGTATAAGAGAACTGTTATAATAACCAATGAAAAAAAATTAGAACCAAAATATAGACCTAGAGATCTCTTCCATAACATCTAAACAAAACCAAAGGAAAATTTTAAAAAAGAATAAGGATGTAAGAATAAATATCTGCAGTCATCTAGTAACGTGCAGATCCCAGAATGCAAAGTGCTTCCAGTCAACATCAGATCTGACAATGTGGACTTGAGAAATATACACAAACCCTTTCACACATTTCAAAATTGTGCATGACTAAAAATGTGTGCACATTGGGGGGGAAATGTACAAACACCCTATGGTCAATTCAAAGTGTATAGATTATGTTTAAATTTTGGTGGAGTCATGTAGAAATGTCAGATTCAGTGGGGGGATTACAATCTTGCATGGAAATCTTGAGACATTCTGTTTCTCTAGATAGACCAATGGTTTGATGTGGTATAACTCAGTCTTCCCTATGTTTGTGGTATATATGATCATCCCATAAGAACAGAAGAAAGTTTGTGATAAATCATATCAAAGACCCATCTACTTGAGTATTCTGTCTCCATGGTACCCATCAGATGCACCTGGAAATTCATTTTTTTTCTTTTTCAAAGAAAACATATGTTTGGTAGGTTTTTTTTAAAAAAAAAACAATTTCTCCTTCTTCCTCCCATCTATTATAGGGGAAAAAAAGCCAGACTGACTACCCAGACCTCACTAGTTATTATAAATAGTACACCAAAGTAATATGTTGGATCATAGCATTTCAGTGAAGTGTAACCTTGCCCAGGGTTAATGGGCTAAAGGAGTCAATGCAACAGCCATCCCTCTTTGGGATGTTAAATTGCTCTGGAGACAGGAATCAATAGGTATCAATATATTATAATGCACTTGTGTCATGGAATCATTCATTTTCCTTTCTAACCGGAGCAATTTCATTTAGTAGGTGAGCCAAAAATCTACAGAAGAATATACGCAGTGGACGGAGGCAATGACACTCTGTTGCCTTCTCATGCAAAATCCAGCATGGACCTGTTGTCTTGCTCTGGTTTCTTCTGCAATTTGTTGGTGCCTTTGTACTGAAAGACCCCCTAGTGCAGTAGTGTCTTTGACTCTCTTATTTCTGCAAATCTAGGAGTGTTTACCTAACTACTGAAAAGGGCTGAGAGAGGAAGGATTCTCTCCCCCCCCCTTTCCATCTATCTTCCCTACCTTTCTCTCCCTATCACAAAAAGGTAAATAACCTTGGGTTTCTCTGATCTGTGACAAGTTAATTGCTTCCCTCTTCTTATCTCCTCAAGCAGAGCTCTGGGAGGATTTCAGATCTCTAGGTCTCCATTATGGGCAGATGTGACAAACTATTAGCCTTCTGGAAGAGGTGGGAGGTTGCCTTTCAGTCTGCTCTCCTGTTAGCATGCCCCATTCCCTGTATTTCCCTAGATGGCAAAGCAACATAAATGACATATAAGCTATTACTGAGAAAGTGCTGTCGTGAGCATAAGAGAGAGGGGATTGATATGAAGCAACAGAACTCTATTCCCTGTCCCGTCACTGATCCATTTCAACATGGTATTTAATTATTCTGTGCACCCACTGATAGGGTGCATACAAAGGCATTTCTCAAAACACATGAGGGGGTTGAATACTAAGGGAGACTATTTGACAATTCAGAGAGCAAAAGAGAATATAAAGAATATTCATAATTTTCATTCTTAGGTTAAAAAAATGGGTTTCCAGAACAATGCAAATTTTTGTACAATATTATGTTGCACAGAAATTATTCTCTAAAGAAAAACATGTGTAGTTTTATTGTGCAAAATTCTCATTTAAAGTTTTAATAACTGAGGTGGGATACAGACTGCCCAAAAAGGGTAGTCTGCGCGCCTTGTTTTGCTGCGTGAGGGAGCCGCAGTGGACAAACCGCACAGCTCTCTTGCGCATCAAAAAGAACCTAGAAAAAGCGGGTTCTTCCTGCGATGCCATAAGGATGTCACAGTGCGCCAATGGCGCACTCATGACATCCTTATAGGGGCGTGATGTGCGGACGCTAAGCGTCCATCACGTCAAAATGGCGGCGCCCGTGTGTATAGGGCGCCGCCATTTTGATGTCCTTGTCACGTGCTAGGGGTGAGGACAGTATGGGCGGTGTGCCCTCAACCAACCCCTAGCACATGACGGGGGTGCTGCAAAGACCTGTCTGGATCGGGCCTGAGGTAGTTTTCTCTTCACTGTTGTAGAGAATGAATATTCCCTCACAGTATTCTCTACATATTTGACCACCTTGAAGTATTGTGCTGGGATTATTATGTAGACAAAATCATATTTTTTCATGCAAAAACCTTCACAAAGCTTTTTGTTCAAAAATGACCCCTGTATTTTCTCTACAAAACAATGCCTTCATGACATTTTGAGATAGTCAAAGATGAGGAGAACAGTGTAGAGGAGCATTTTATTTCTCCTGCAATGAGGAGAAAGTTGCTTTATTGTTTGTTCTCATGTACAAGAATAAAATGGCAACAAAGATGGCCCACTGAGCCAATATGACGTCAGTTGATGTTGTGCAGAATCCAATGTCCTGTGAAAATATAGGTGTTGGAAATTTATTAGGATTCTCATTGCCCTGACGTGGTTTTATACTATAATTGTGGCCCTGTCCCTTGGCTGGAGGAGATAGGGCTTCTAGAACCACCAGCTAGAAGCCCCGTTTCTGAAATCACATGGAATAAAGTGAAGACTGGACTTTCAGGAGGAATGGTCCAGGATCCACCATGTCCAGATGAAGAAGGCTATATAGCAGATTCAAGTCAAAGAGCTTCTCAGATCTGTGAAAGAAGTGGCACTTAAAGAGACTTGCAAGGCTGTAGCAGAAGACTCCTTGGGAGAAAGGGCTTCTTTTAACAACGACTTCTTTCAGCAGCCTCTTGATCTGCTATATGGGTACTATAGATGGGATATGGCAGCCCCTCTATAAATATTTCTGGCAGTGGCAGTGGAAGCTGATGAAGGCAACCTATGAATGACTAGTATTTTCCTGGACCCTTGTATTTCAGAAATCCCTGCTACATTTGACTCTATACTGAAATGTGTCTCTAATGTACCCATGCAATTTATGTGCTGGTTAGACTTGATTTATTATGATTCTGACACAACCTCTTGGACTCCACTTTGGTCTGACTCTTTTCTGTTTTGTCTTTTGATTTCATGTAGTCCTTGCCCCAATTTGTCTTTCTGGATATTATTTCTGGTTAGTATTTATTTGCTTTGGTAATCCACAAGGGCTACTGGGACTTGAGATCATCTAATATTCTGCCTAGTATTCACTGCCAGAAACCAGGCATCTCCTTCACCACTTCCTTTCCCCACCCATTTTTGGGTCTTCTGTCAATAGTTTTCCACTAGCAAAACAGTTCTGCTGGCAGATCAGGCTGTTAGAACAGCTCTAAAAATAGCTGGTACAAGAGGCATCTGCCACAGAACAGCTAGCAGAAGGGTATTTCTTCAAGCACATGTTTGAGCTAAGATCAAACTGATATCTCAATATTGTCTGTTTTAAGGTACATAGCTTGGTACCCTCAAGAGGGTTCGTCCCATATCCAACATTTCCCATAAAACACCTCCTACTCAGCCCAATGGTTAAAACTAGCCAATGGTTAAAGATTATGGAACTTGTCCCAAACTTTTTCATGTGCATTGTTCTCATACAAAGAGAACACAAAAAGCGGTTGCCCGACTCGGCGGGCTGACTGCTTTGCCGCTAGACGCAGCAAACGACTACAAGCCCCAGAGTGCTCTGGGGCTTGCCCCAGCTCCCTATTGGTGTGCAGGGTGAAAGGGAGGCCCTTCCGCCCAGCGACGCTCTGGGAGCTGGGCTCGGTGACCGGGAGTTCCGGTCCTCCAGGGCAGATGATTGGTTCAGCTGCCCTGGAGGAGGAGTCTCCTGGTCAGGTGGTACTGAGGCCGGGGCTTAGGCCTATACAGGCCGTGCTGCCAGCCTCTGCCCTCAGTCGGCGCTTGGCTCCGGATGGTTAGGAGCGAAGCAGGAAGGGAGGAGGAGCTGAGCCTTCTCCCACCCACCCACCGCTTGGGTTTGGGTTTTTTGTCACAACTTTGGGGCGGCAGCATAGGCCAGGATCTGCACGGTGTGGTACCAGGGCTACGGAGCTCTGGTTTGGGAGTCAGTCGGGACCCGGGGGCGAATAGGGCAGGCGTATGGCCAATGCGGGGGCCATAACGCGAGAGCGCCTCCCGGTGACTAGGGGCTTAGCGAATATGTGAACACATGGCAGAGATGCGGTCATATGGTGTTCCTTAGCCCCTAGTTCATCCCAATGCCTGATGGGTGCCAGGTTGTGGTTAATCAGACAAACGTGGGGTTGTTTGATTTCGCAGATCCTGACCTCATGCTTTGTGCCAACCCTACCAATGGTTTGCTTAATAAAGTTGTGGCCTTTCCTCCAGCATGGTCTCCTGTGGTTATTCGGCAGCAGCATCTGAGGCAATAGGAACAGCAGCAACAACTGTGGGGCATCAGGTTGATGCCCTTGGTCTTTCTAGAGTCTCTGATAACACATACAAAAAAAAAAAAAGCAATTTCAAAAATATTTATCATAGAGGTATCAAGGATATTCTAGTTGCATTGCTAGGATTGGGTTGAAAGACCTTTTGTCAAGTTTATAAACAATATTTCCCAAATTTGTAAATATCCTTATTAATGTGAAATAATGTGAGGATTTTGAAAAATGTAGAAGAAAATGAAACTAATAGAGACCATACATGGTACATTATTTTAGTGTAAATTTTCCTTTAACCTCCATGACAACATACCATGTGAGCTTGGGGTTTGCAGTTTGGTGAGTCACAAAGATTTTTCAGGCTGAAAATTTTAAATATCCCTCCCTAAACTCCAAATAACAGGATTCCTTATGACTGAAGCATGGCTGTTACAATGGAATCATACCACTATGCTATGAATTGACTCACAGAGTCAACCAGCAAGGAACTTTTACTGCTGATTGATTCTGAAAAGTCTGTCTCCGAAACCTATTTATTCCCATGGTGTTTATGGTGCTGAATTAGGGTCATTATCTCTCTTTTCTGGTATGTCCCTCATCTTTAACAGTTACATTGCAGATGAGAACAATGTGATTAATGTAACACAACTATAACCATTGAATTTGGCGGGGAAGATGTTTTATATATAATGAAATCTTTCCAAAATTGGCTTATGTCACTAGCTATTGGCTATAAAGAACTTGAATTTAATACTTTTGAGATAGATTCCCCATTTACTTGTGGAAATGAGCTACAGAAAAACCTTATATTCATGGAAACTTCACATATCTATTCTTGTGATTTCTTATTATAAACACAGGAGCACAGGATAGTGTGTACCAGCTTGCTGGCCAGCTGCATAAGAATAGTTTTCTTGAACTTGAACACAGTCACAGCCACACAACTGGCAAAATATCCAGTTGTGATCATAGTGATGAAAAAAATATTTTGTTGTTGTTCTTTTGGTATGCAAGCTGAAACTCTAGTTATTGTGTTATGGTACAGTTTCCTCTTTATGCATAGGGCTCCTGTAGCAACTTTGAGACTGTGTAAAAGCAGATGGTTTTGTAGACTTGGGGCAAGTCTACACAGACTAAATGAACCAGTTTCCATTTGCCCTCACTGCAACTTGCCCTGGTGGCACAGTGGTTTAATGCCTCTAGTGACTGATGCTTGGCACCTCACTTGTTATCTCAAAGGGAATAACTTCTACCAGTGGCACCAGCACAGGGTACCACAGCAGGATGCATGTGTGGACCTAGCATCATTCCAGAATGAGATGATAATGGGGGGAATTCAGGGCAACTTGGGGGTCAGAATACTCCAGGAAATGCCCTGACTATTCTGGCCAGTGTAGACCCGCCTTAGGTCTACTTCCTAATTTGCAATTTTCTGTTCTATTTTATTAATTTTTTTTTAAAAAAAAACCTGACAAGCTATAGATTTAGTTCTCCATCAGCTTCCATCACCATTTTGTGCCAAAATAATGGCCCTTTGTAGAGTTAATGTGTTCTTATGCTAGACTTTAAGCCATGATTCATTTAGCAATTGCTATATTAAGACTCCGAGTAGGCTACTGAATGTTGCTACTGCATGGGAAGCCTCCTCTCATGTTTTACTACTGAGACATGCATGGAAAAAGAAAACTTTATAAAATGTAATTAATTGCCCACTTTAAAGGTCACCATTAATAAAAATGAATGTGCAGATTATGAAGCCCATAGAGGAAATCATTAGCAGTGCTTTTGGATGTTGTTAGAGCCAAATCCACTAAAATGTTATATCTGGAAGGTTTGGCTGATTCCTTGTCCTCTGTCACAGCAGAGAGACCTTCATAACGTATGGCAGCTACATCATTCATTGAATTATGAGGTCTCTGAGAAAAGTTGTTCCATAAATTTCAAGTTTTGTAAGGTGTGCATAATGTATCCTTCAAAGCTTCATCAGGATGATCCATTATTCCTAGGAATAACCAGATAC
Source organism: Sceloporus undulatus (assembly GCF_019175285.1). Classification (NCBI taxonomy): domain Eukaryota; kingdom Metazoa; phylum Chordata; class Lepidosauria; order Squamata; family Phrynosomatidae; genus Sceloporus; species Sceloporus undulatus. Next base: position 348,160,549 of record NC_056522.1, on the reverse strand, counting down.
TGCTTTGCTTCCTAGATGGAAGCTTGTGTATTTCCTCTTGTTTTTAGCATCCCTCTGTCTGTACACTTATCCCCCTAATACAGACATTAGTGGGCATCAATACCAGGAAAAAAAAATACAGGTAAAGGCTGAGACAATCAGCATCTCTGCTAAAGTCAAAGGATGATCAGCTGAAAATCTGGCACCCATGACCTATACATATTCATCTCTAAGCCTACTACCAGAGGTAGACCCCATGGGCTTGTTGCTAACAGTCTGAATTCCCAGGAAGGACTACCACCTATTACTGCCAACCCCAAACAGTACTTAGTATTTCTTTCATCCAATGCCAGTTGAAATGTTGGAAGCCAGACATGGTAATTGCCAGTTTGATGGACTGCTTACCTTTCTTTCTTTCTTTCTTTCTTTCTTTCTTTCTTTTGGTTGTGGCAATGCTGCTGCTGCTGCCATATCTTTCTGCCATCTAGAAGGGGCATCATGAAGGAACCCAACCCTAACACAAACCCTGTTCATATTTGTCTAACCATAGCCCTGCATAAACAACATTATCTACAATTTCCTTCAAATATTTGGTGTTATGTAGCATAGGTTGAGATGCAATGGCTTTGCTTCCTCCCCATTTCTATTGAGTGTGCTATTCAATAAAAGAATAGTATTCTATTAATTATAATGATATGAGCCAGCTTGACATAGTGGCTAGAGCATTGGACTATGACTCTGAAGACCAAGGTTTGATTTCCAGCTTGGCCATGAAATCCACTGGCTGACCTTGGGCAGAGGAAGGCAATGGCAAACCTCCTCTGAACAAAACTTGCTAAGAAAGCCCCATGATAGGTTCACCTTATGGTAGCCATAGGTTGCAAACAACTTGAAAGCACACAACACACTTGATGATGTCTCTATTTTAACATGTCCCCCCGCAAAAAGAAGTTAGATAAACAGACCGAAGCCTAATCTTTTTCATTTAGCAGAGAGAGAGAGAGAGGGAGGGAGGGAGGGAGGGAGATTAAAGTCTTTAAAAGGGAGAGAGTGATGTACATGATGCTGTATAAATATAAAACATTAAAAGACATCTCTGCTTATGGTATACAATGTAATTTAAAAACAGGCAAATATAAGTGAATGAAGGGACTAATTCAATTTGGACTTTTTTTTAAAAAAAAAAGTTCAAATACACATAACCTGAATATACAAAATTGTAAGGATAAAATTAAATCAGATTTTCAAAGGCTTTAGAAAAAAATTAAAAAGAAATTTTAAAACAGTAATTAAAGGAGGTAATGGGACAATATGTACTCTTCCTTTTTTTTGTTAGACTTTTAAAGTTAATATGTTTCAGAAGAAAGTCAGTCTCCTCACCACTTAGTATTGTTCTTGAATAGCTATTCATACCACAAGCAGAATTCATAGTGAAAGACATGCACTTAACAGCTTCCAAAGAACCATGATTCCCAAAATATATGAGCTCTGTGTTTAACTTTTAGCTCTTTCCTTTTCCTGATCTGTAAGCACCTTGGTTTTGGCAAATATGATAAAAGAATAAACTGGATCCATCCAGATATCATTCTGGAAACCATGCTGTATGAGGAAAGACTTAGGGAGCTGGGTATGTTTAGCCCGGAGAAAAGAAGGTTAAGAGATGATATGATAGCCCTGTTTAGCTATCTGAAGGAATGTCATGTTGAGGATGGAGCAAGCTTGTTTTCTGCCACTTCAGAGACTAAGGTCCAAAACACACTGCAGAAATAATCAAGTTTGAGACTGCTTTAACTGTTCTGACTCAGTGCTAGGGAATCCTGGGAATTGTAGTTTATTGTGGCAGCAGAGGACTCTGACAGAGAAGGTTAAATGTCTCCCAGAATTTCCTAGTATTAAGCTGGGTCAGTTAAAAAGGTGTCAAATTGGATTATTTCTGCAGTGTGTTTTGGACCTAGGACACAGAGCAATGGATGCAATCTACAGGGGAAAAAATTCCAAATAAACTTTAGGAAGAACTTCCTCACAGTAACAGCTGTTTGACAGGGAAACACATTCTCTCGGAGTGTGGTGGAATCTCCTTCTTGTAAACTGAGAGTGGATGGCCATCTGTCAGGGGTGCTTTGATTGTGAGTTCCTGCATGGTAGGGGGTTGTACTGGATGGCCCTTGGGGTCTCTTCCAGCTCTATGATTCTATGCTTGCACATGGTGCTGGCATAACTATGTTGGTGAAGGCAATGAGGGAGGTGGGAAAACTTCTCAGACTCTATATCTGTGAAATAAGTAGGACACAGCAGAAACAGGCTGCTCTTTGCCTTTTGTTGCCAGACTGTTGCATGAAGGAGGCAGCAGTGGTAGCGGCTGCTGCTGCTGCTGCTGCCGCCACCACTTTGGGTTCCTTCTGGGTAAATTAAATAAATAAATAAAATTGTGTGCCTTCAAGTAATTTCTGACTTATGGCAACCCTAAGGTGAAACCATCACAAGATTTTCTGGGGCTGAGAGTGTATGATTCACCCAAGGTCACCCAAGGAGTTTCCATGGATGAGCAGGGAATCGAACCCTGGCCTCCATAGTCATAGTCCAATATTCAAACCATTACCCCATTGTGGCTCGCTTGCATGACCCTAGAAATGGAAGTGCAACCAGGAGTGTACTCCCTGCAAGAATTCTGGACGATATGCAAGTTCCTATGGGGAAAAGGTCTACTCACTAAGCATTATGATTACATTTGCCAGGGCCTGGTGATGTCTTTAGAGTCCTGAAGTTCTTGGCACTAAGAATGTAGGCTCCTCAGATACATAAAAGATGCAGACTTCATTGTTCGTTTATTACTACCCTATCCATGGCCACAGGCCAACCATTTTAGATTTCCCAGATTGGCAATAAAAAACTGAGGTAGGCTATCTGAACTTACTCCAGGACATTCTGACCAAACTGGTCTGGAACAAGGAAGGGATCTGCTGCAATCATTAAACATCTGCATTTCGGTCAGTTTGTGTGTTCTTGAAATAAAGAAGGCTAACATCATTGCTTATTGTGTTTTTTATGACAACAATCAATCATTTCAAGGCTTTCTAAACTCTGATACTTGTACCACTTTCTTTCTTCCATCCTATGGCTTCTGTGACTAAGCAAGAATGGATATCTGCAGTTCAAATTCAACCCTCTAAGTTTGACAGTACGTGATGATCTGCCCATATGTGTTCACTCATTTGTCTGTGTTGTTACATTTGTATTCTGGATTTCATCCAATGAATTCGTGGTATTTTTTTAGTGAAAATTTTTTTTTGAGTGTTGAGGACTCCTGATGAGAAGAATCCTGGACTGACATAAATTTTTTGAAATTTGGAACTTATTCTGCACAAAATTCATGCATGGTTGTTCTGTGTGGGAAGTAATATTTCTAAATAGAAATATTATTTTATGGTCAGAAAATGCTGTTTTCCTTGTTAGGCAACTGTATTTTCTGCACAGATAATACTATTTCTATGCAGAAGTATTGTTTCCTGAACAGAAAATGCTATTTCCTGCACAGAAATGTTGCTCTCTACACAAATCAACCATTTCCAAATTTCGTGCAGAATAAATTCCCAATTACAGCATTTTTGGTGCAGAAAATAATATTTCTATGCAGTTTTAATTTGAGGATTTGTTCCACACATTTGCAAATGGTTGATTGGTATAGAAAGGAACATTTGTTGGTTCAGAAAATAGCATTTTTGTACTGAAATTTTCATGAAGACATGCAGTTTCCTGCACAAAAAATGCTGTTTTCTGTGCAAAACAATACATGCAAATTTTATACAGAATAAGTCCCAGTTCACAAATAGCCTTCTAAAAATGTATGATTCTAAAAAAAAAAATGTCTTACAGGAGGAAGAAAAATGCTAAATTACTTTCTTCAAGAAGAAAGTTGGTGAATATTTACATCTGTTATCTAACACTCTAATAGCTTTGTTACAATGGTTTTGTTACAATGGCTTTGTATTTTCTGCTATGGTGGACACATTTCTTTATTTTCAAAATAAATATCCAGAAGTATATCTGCACTGTAGAAATAATGCAGTTTTCCAACACTTTAATTGCAGTGACCCCATTCCTACAGAATCCTGGGATTTGTAGTTTGGTGAGGTAAAATACACTTTGGCAGAATAGGCTAAAGACTTTGTAAAACTACAAATCCCATGATTCTGCAAGATGGAGCCATGGCAATTAAAGAGGTCTAAACTGAATTATTTCTACAGTGTAGATGCACTCCAAGTTACCAAGTGTCCAGGATGGGAGAGACAGTAGTGCATGTCACAAGCAGGTTAATTAGTATTTACAAGCATAAGGTGAGCAGCAACCCATATTACAGCACCACCACCACCACTTTTGGATGAGAAAGAAAACAATTTAGGTTCTCTGTAAAAACATATGAAAGCAACTTACAAATACTAAAGGTTTCATACCATCTCATGGTGAAAGCTTTTGTAATGTGTTCTCTTCAAACATGGGGAAGAGAAAGATAATTACAAACTATAAAATAGAGGGTGAACACAGACTAACTAATGCTGAAAGTGAGAGGATGTGGCTAAGATCAAAATACAGGATATGTCATAAATACATACTATACCTGAACTCTTGGAAAGACGTGCAAACTAGAAACTACTGATTATAAACATGCTAAGGTTGCTACCTGTAACCCAAGGATACTGTGCAAATGCATTTCTGCTAACAGCAATTTTTGCTGAAACAATAGAGAAATAACTTTCTTTGATTCTTCAAAGGAATTCAGATGGCAAACGAGGATACACACATCTTTCTCAATCTTAGAGGCTGTTTGCTGCTTTGGAGCATAATTAAAATTGTTTTAGTGGGCTGAATAACTTTAAACTTTATCCTCACAAAAAGTATCCACAGACTGACCTTCATTGGTTTAGATTGCCATCTAATCATATATATCCATGGCCTGATAGTGCTCTTTAAAGATGTCTTGATCTTTATCAGTTGCCCACAATATAGGCACCATATTGACTTGGCAAGCTATCCTGCAACCATTGTCTGTTTCATTGGAGTCCTTGTGCCTGAAAGAAAACACATGGTTTACATAAACCTTGTCAACTCCCATTAAAGTGAATATCATCTGAAGACACTCACATAGTTATGCTCTATTCTAAAATAGCATAAAAATTAAAGGATGTACATAGAAACAGGCAAACTAAGCATATTAGAACAAGAGAAACTGGCTGAAGTGATATCATCTTGTGTGTGCATGTGTGCGTGCAGCGTTGTATGCTTTTACATTTTTTCCAACTTAGGGCAACACTAAAGGAAACCTATCATGGGGTTTTCTTGGCAAGATTTGTTCAGAGGAGGTTTGACCTTGCCTTTCCCTGACGCTGAGAACCAAGGTCACCTAGTGGGTTTCGTGGCCGAGTGGGAATCAAATCCTGGTCTCCCAAGTCGTTGTCCAATACTCAAACCACTATGCCACACTGGCTCTAGGTCTTCAAATAGTGAGCTTATGCACCTTCAGGAGATATCGCACTACAGTGATCAGCTTTGGAGACAATGGGAATTACAGAGTAACACATTTTAATGGAAGCACAATAGGGAAGGCTGGTGTCATCTGCCAGCTCTTCTCAGGCATAGATCTGTACTTCAAATCTGTTAACTAGAGGAGTTAGCAATGAAGCTTACAATAGACTCTTTCAGTATGGGAATTCGAGAGCCATTTGATGACCAACCACAAAATAATGAGACCAAACACAAGCAAATTGATTAGTTAAGGGCCACTCATCATAGAATCATAGAATAATAGAGTTGGAAGAGACTGCAAGGGACATCCAGTCCAACCCCCTGCTATGCAGGAAATCACAATCAAAGCATCCCCGACAGATTGCCATCCAGGCCTCTGCTTAAAGACCTCCAAAGAAGGAGACTCCACTACACTCTGAGGGAGTGTGTTCCACTGTTGGACAGCCCTTACTGTCAGGAAATTCTTCCTAATGTTGAGGTGGAATCTCTTTTCCTGCAGCTTGCATCCATTGTTCCCGGTCCTGTTCTCTGGAGCAGCAGAAAAAAAGCTTGCTCCCTCCTCAATATGACATCCTTTCACATATTTAAACAGGGCTATCATATCACCTCTTAACCTTCTCTTCTCCAGGCTAAACATCCCCAGCTCCCTAAGTCGTTCCTCATAGGTCATGGTTTCCAGACCCTTCACCATTTTAGTTACTCTCCTTTGGACATGCTCCAGTTTCTCCACATCCTTTTTAAATTGTGGTGCCCAGAACTGGACACAATATTCCAGGTGGGGCCTGACCAGAGCAGAATTTACTTGATATACCGCTATACTGCCTAATAGCCCAAACCTTCTAGGCAGTTTACAAAACCAAGCATGAAAACCCATAAAATATAAACTGCAATAAAACATAATGTAGAAATCTAACAAAAAAAAAAATCTCAACCAAACTAACAGCACAAGCAAGCAAGAAAAATGAAAATGTTCTCAAAAATAAAATAATATTTGTGTTAATCCAAAGGATTAATATATTTGCCAAACATAAAAATGTTCATTTCAGCCTAGACACACTACAAGGCATGAGGCAAGTGTCTCTTTCTCTTAAAATGATCTTAAAATCACTTCACTGGCTGCCCATTAGTTTCCAGGCCCAGTACAAGGTGTTGGTTATCACCTTTAAAGCCCTAAATGGCTTGGGTCCAACCTATCTTCGGGACCGTCTCCTTCCATATAATCCTCCCCACACACTTAAGATCCTCAGGGAGGAATTTGCTACAGCCTTATTAAATAAGGCTGTCCACGACCTCCCAAAGGACTTTCTCAGCTGTTGCGCCCAGATTGTGGAATGGCCTGCCAGATGAGATCCATCAAATTACCACCCTAAACAGCTTTTAAAAAGCTATAAAGACAGATCTCTT